>NW_006786690.1:8154424-8168507 GCF_000442215.2 Lipotes vexillifer | reverse complement strand
CTGAGATCACCATTTCAGATGACAATTGCCCCTAACCACTAGCTGGTCTAAGTTTGAGATATGTCCCCCTTCCCCCAAAAGACTGATAAGCAAGAAGGTAAATGATGTTGGCTTCTGGTGGTTTCACAATTCCTGGACAAAAAGCAGAATGTTTGCAACTGGTTTCTCCTTGTGGCTTTGGTTACACTAAGAATAAAAAAGATTTTTGAAAGAGATGGAAGAGTGAAAAGTAATTATTCACTCTCCCATTGGCCAGGATTTATGGATGATGGAGGGATTGGGGCACATATAAGCCTCTCTGCCCTTTCTTTGGTCAGCTGCCCACCTGGCTACCTTGGGACTGGGATTACAACCATTGTGTGACCAAGGTATGGACGTGCCTGGCAAAAGGCAAAGCTTACCTGTTCATAAGTAGTACCAGAAAGTCTAGAAAATGATATCATACTTGTTTTGGTATATGCTGTGTAGAGCTTTTATCTCATAAAGGGCCACATAATTCTCTGCTTTGTATAGAATTTCATAAGCTAGATCCCTCTCAAAATCATAGTACCCAATCTATTTAGCATGACTCCTGGGTTCACAATGCAGCATGAGCACTGTGTTAAAGAACCTGCAAACAGTTTTTTCTCTTGAGGAGATCAATCACTATCCCCCTGCCTTTGGCCCATGCCATTGGTACATTAATGGTGCAATTCAATTCCACACATACTGCCTAAGAGCCTCCAACTGCTAGGGTTGGGTGGGCAGCCTGCGTGTGTGCATGCGTGTGTGTGTGTGTGTGTGTGTGTGTGTGTGTGTGTGTGTGTGTGTTTGGTGGGGAATGAGGTCCAGGGATAATAATTAAAATACAGTGACTGCTCTCCAAAACCCACCTTTGGAGACCACAAGGTGCCTTTAAGATACTCAAAGTTGAGACAACCAGCAAATTGACACCAGATCCCTCCCTGGCATCCCCAGAGGGCTAAGTGCCACCTTATGGAAGCACAAGAGGCATGGAGGAAAGAGAACACATAGTTCTGAGGCCTGTTTGAGATGTCATTCACACCCTCCACCTCCCCCACTATCATTTTCCTATGTCATCAGGGTAACAAACACATCACCCACTACCCCTTCAGGTACAGCAGCCAGACCATCAGAAGGGCAATGTTAATGAAAGGTGCTATCTGGAAAACCAATGCCAAGCCAAGCTGACATAATTAGCAATATTTGTGGTCCCTGGGGTTTGGCAAGTGAGGATGGGGTGGGAGGACAGTTGGGGAGGGAGGGAGACATCCTCTTCCAAAGCTTCTGGAACAAAGAGAGCAATTTGGATGGCTTCCAGTTAGGGATACTAACTTTCCAAGTGGCTATCTAATTAGTGCCTGCCCAGCTTCTGAGAGATGGCTACACACAGCAAATAAACAGGGACGCTTAGCATCCCCTTAGCGCCAGCTCATGAACCTGCAGGATGTCAACAGCTTCAGATCCAGTCTTCATTGCCGCTATTCCAATGCCAGAGGGTGTTTTTCCCCCAAGAAAGTGCCATTTGCATCACAGCATTTGGAGTGCAGCTGAATAATGTTGTTGACATCCCACATACCCTCAGAGCCACTTAAAAAGAGTCATTAGTTCTCTGAGGTTGATAGGGAAAGGAAAAACATGCATGTGGCAACAAATACCCTTTTAATCTGGTTTTTAACTTTCCAGTAAGCCAACTTTACTTCTCTATGATCTTGAGCAAGGAGATTAACCAGGACTAGTTTTGTTTTCCTCATTGTAAAAGAGGGTTAATAACACGTGCATCCTGAAGAACTGTTGTGAGAATCTATGACAAGGGTGCAGCTTGGTAGATGCTTGATGGTATGTGGTGATGGTGACAATGATGATGATGCTGCTGCTGATTGATAGTGGTGATGATGATGATGAAGATGGTGAAGATGGTGCTGATGATGATAATGTGATGATGATGAAGATGGTGATGATGATGAAGATGGTGATGATGATAATGGTGATGATGATGAAGATGGTGGTGATGATGATGAAGATGATGATAGTGGTGATGATGATGAAGATGGTGAAGATGGAGATGATGATGATAATGGTGGTGATGATGATGAAGATGATAATAATGGTATTTGCTTCCCCCTCAGTGATCTTGTTTCCCAGAGTGGGGAGGACTAAACAACATAATGTAAAGAGGAGCTGTTGATTGATGCACTCATGCATTGGTGGTCATTGTACAACGATGCATAATAACGATAATTACCATGTGCAGAGAATACGTTTTCAAAGGACTTTCACATGCGTTACCTCATCTGCACTGTTCCACTGCTCTGTGAGGAAGTTACTATTATTACCCTCAGTTTACTGATGGAAAAAAAAAAAAAATGAGACTCAAAGATTAAGAACCTTGCCTAAGTTCCCACAACTGCTAAGTAAACTAGCCAGGTCTTGAACTTGAGCCTTGAGACTGCAAATCTGATGTTCTTCCTGCGGCACAAATATGGCCTTCCAAGTATTTCAGGGAGTATGGAGAGACGCTAACAACATTGACTGAGGTGGTTTCAGCACATACACTTTATCAATAAAGGAGATCAAGAGACAGAGATCTGAAACAGAAAGCGTGGGCTGGTGACATCTAATGCTCACTGTATCTGCCTGCAGGAGAGATGGGAAGTTGATACAAGCTCACTGAAAGGCCAGAATTTCAGAATACTTTTAAAGAAGTTGTTTCTGCAAGCGGGAAGAGATATGGGAACATATGTATATGTATAACTGATTCACTTTGTTATAAAGCAGAAACTAACACGCCATTGTAAAGCAATTATACCCCAATAAAGATGTTAGGGCTTCCCTGGTGGCGCAGTGGTTGAGAATCTGCCTGCTGATTCAGGGGACACGGGTTCAAGCCCTGGTCTGGGAGGATCCCACATGCCGCAGAGCGGCTGGGCCCGTGAGCCACAACTACTGAGCTTGCGCGTCTGGAGCCTGTGCTCCACAACAAGAAAGGCTGCGATAGTGAGAGGCCCACGCACTGCGATGAAGAGTGGCCCCCGCTTGCCACAACTAGAAAAAGCCCTCGCACAGAAACGAAGACCCAACACAGCCAAAATTAATTAATTAATTAATAAACTCCTACCCTCAACATCTTCTTAAAAAAAAAAAAGTTAAAAAAAAAAGAAAAAGAAATTTGAAAAAAAAAAAAAAGAAGTTGTTTCTGTTATCACTTGCTGTATAACAAAACACTTCAAAATTTAATGGCTCAAAATCACAACCGTTTTACTTTCTCTCACAATTCTGGAGACTGGGAGGACATAGGTAATTCCACCCCATGCTATGTCACCTGGGCTGCAGTCATCTGGGTGCAGACTAAGCAGAAATATCCAAGATGGCGCACTCCATGGCGGGCAGTTGATGTTGGCTGCTGGCTGATATCTCAGCTGGAGAGCCTTGGGTCTCCTCTACATGGCCTCTCTGTGTGGCTTGGGCTCCTCACAGTGGGGCAGCTGGGCTCTAAAAGGGAGACTCTCAAAGGCAAGCATTACAAAAGAGAGGAAGGAGAAGCTAACAGTTGTCTTAAGACCTGGACTCAGAAGTCCCAGAACTTCACATCTACTACATTCTATTGATCAAAGCAGTCACAAAGCCAGCCCGCGTTCAGAGAGAATGGAAATAAGCTTCACCTTTTGATGTGAGAGGAGGCATGTGTTGGCGGGGAGGGGAGAACTTGATGACAGCCAACTTTGAGACGAGAAGCCAAGTTGTATCATGTTCAAGTATGAATTACACTGAACTTATGTACTATTATCCCATTAGAGTAATAAAAGCAATAATAACTGTCACTTACTGAGTGAGTGCTATGCACAGGTGATGCGTCATCTCTATTCTCACCAGAGGCAGGGATTATAGAGATTAAGTGATTTGTCCAAGGCATGACACTTAGATACAGCACTCAGAGGAAGGAAAAGGGCCACCTCTGCCTGGATGTCCTTTCTAGAAGAGCGAAAACTTTTTGTGGCGGCCCCCTGTCTCCCCAGCAGATTTCCTCTCACTCCTCCTTGGCCAAGATTGAATTGTATGTCCATCCTAAGAAAGTCACTAGTGAGAGCACCTGGTATAAGCTGGTACCTCCCCACACAAAAACTGATATTTCTGCGCCCCTCTGGGGGGCCATCCTGAGGGTCCTAATGACCCCACCCCACACCTAGCTATCTTGAATGCTAAAGGGGTTTGGCCTCTCAGCTTAGATAATCACTTGGGTGGAGGTGGAGGCATGGATGCTGGGGAATCAACCACAAAGACCAGTCTGTCTAGAAAGGGGCAAAACCAGGACCAAACCCCATCTCTTTCCATTCTAAAGCCCATGTCCTTTCCATTAGTCTACCTCATCTCAGAACGGATGGGATGAGAAAGAGATCTCCAGCTTCTTGCCTTTGCTGTTCTTGCTGATGACTCGGTAATGCTCATCAGACACTTGAGTGGGATGTGTTCCCTGTGCCTTTGTATCCAAGGGTCCACTGTGGTGGGTAATTGAGAGCAAGGCTCACAGCACAGCCTCCCAAGAGGCTAGAAGCAACTGCTCTCCTGCTGGCCTGGGCTTTGTGTGGGTTTGGACCGCATAGAGACAGGTGGAATGTGATGGGTGCATGTTGTTCTGAATCCCTCTGCCCGGAGTCTGGTCCATCCATAGCTTTTCTCTGTAGTGTCTGAGCAACGGTACATATCTTGAAGGACATACCTCCTTCTTCCATGAGCTCAAACTCAGACCTCCTAATTATACGTCTTGGGAGAGATGTCTCAGTGTGAGCAGGGGCTGTGGATAACTAAGGAACCAAACCAGGTGGGCTGTAACATACAAGCAGGCTTCTTCTTGCACATGCCTGGCACATCGAGCTCCTCCATGTGACTTCTCTCTCCAGCAGGATAGTTGGATATCTTACATGACTGCTCAGGGTTCAAAAAAAACACAAAAGCAGAAAGCTCCTGTCCTTCTTTTGGCTAAAGTCCATCACTGGGCTGGTCTCAATCCAACACGGGATGAGATTACACAAGGCTGTGAATACAGGAAGCTGTGGTTCATGACGGCCATCTTCAAAGACTATTTTGACCACACACATAAAATAGTAGAACATCCAGCTGCTCAAGCTAATACACTGAACCCAGATTCTGTGGTGGGTTCACCTCGATGCATTTAATCCACTGTTAAATCAGAAAGGTGATTTAAGATTACATTTCTCCCTCCCTGGTTTAATGCCTTCAGAGTCCATGCTCACTCATCTCCACATCTTCTGCCAATGTCAATTACTAAATCATTTCCATTCTTTAGGTGCATGAGATGCTTGTATCTAACTTTAATCACTGCTCTAGAGGCAGTGGTGTGATAGAGGTGGTCAGGAGGAAACATGGCTTCCCTTTGTAAAGTGGAGGTCATTCCAGGATTTCCAAACAAGGCAGGATTCACTGACAGGGGATGCTCAGTGAACTTCAGGATGGATGGTATATCAGTCCTTAAAAGCCATTTTAAAAAACTCAATTCCAGGAATCTTTTAAGAGTGGGAATCTCAATCCCCACTCTTTGAAACATGCCCTAGCTCACACTTAAGAGACCTGTTGAGGCTGTGAATTCAACCCATAGGTATTATAGTTCAACAACCTGCAGGTTTAAGCAATGCAACTATTTTCAGCTGTTTCGCTTGTGCCTAAGAGAGATGAGAAATTACTTTTAAGGCAACCATAGAGGTTCCCTTGTCCTCTTACCAGAACTTGAGATGTAAATACAGAAACCTGAGCTTACCATTTTCTTTCTGTAAACTGTACTGTGTGGTACAGTTAGAAATAGTTAACACACCCCAAAGTGCTTATATTCCTTATTCCTGCTCTGCTAGACTGTCACAGCATACCGTTCCCCTGCCAAGACCTGCCTTTAGGAGACCATTCACTCTAGGTCCTATCCTTCCTGCCAACTGGATCCTCACCACCTTCAAATACAACCGCGTCAGGCAACCAGCCATAGATTTCCATTTCCTTGACAATCTGCAGTGTACAACCTAGGATTGTACACTAGGATTCAGTTACAGATAATAGAAATCACTCATACTAAGTTAGACAGGAGGGCATCTATCAGCAGGTACTAAGAGGCTTATGGAAAAGCAAGAGAAGCAGGCTCTGAGATGAGCTCAGAGGAAAAAACCCTCCAGTTTCCAGAATCATTCAGTCTCTGCTGTGATCAGAAAACCTTCCTCCTCCATTGCCAAGGAAACCAACAATTTAGGAAGCTGCTTAACGACACTGTCTCTTCGTAACCCATGCTAGCAAAACGAGATGTCTCGTGTCCTACCTCTTTCCCTTTTAACTCAGTTCCAAATCCAAGTCTTGCACAGGAGATTTTGATTGAAGGAACCTAAATCACATCGGAAACACTGGCTGCAAGGGAGTCTGGAAAATTAATTTTTATTTTTCCAGCCTCCTTAGTACAGGAACACACGAGAAGGATGTTGGAATAGATGTTGAACAGGCAAATGCATATCACCCACCACACAGGCAATTTCTTCAGATCTGAATAAATCTTTTCCTGAAAGCCTCACGCAGAAATATGCTTTCAACTCCTCGAGGGAACTTTTTTCTCCATGTCAATTCAGTTCCACCGAGAACTTAGAGAGAACTGCTCCATGCTAGCCCCATGCTAAGAGTTGTAGCTATGGAGAAGAATAAAGCCAGGGTCAAGTCCCCTCAGAGTTCACAGTCTAAAGCGGGATGCAAATAAACAGAAAATAAGCTGGAGAGGACCGAGAACAGAGGCAGTGGGAATGAAGTTGATTCCATACCATGGGGTGTATGACATGTTGCAGTTTTTATACCTTTATAAATCAGAAAACTTTTTCAAGTCTCTACCCTGCTGGATGGGCAAGAGATACAATTTCACCCATTATTGAAACCCTCTTGCTTATACCCAAGGGTTCAATCAAGGTCCCAGAGCCTTAACAGCCCAGAACGTGTGGGGAAGTAACTGACTGCATATTCCTATCCAAACCCATACCATCATTTAAAGTTAGGTGGCTGCACTGTTTCTAGACCAAACCTGGAAATGGTGACCTTGATGACGTGGGTAAGACAGATGTTCCATGCAGTCATTTTCTATGGGTCTGCCATCTTGCTGGGGTGACTGTGAGAGGTTGGGTCTCTGGTACTCACTACTTGCGTTTCAATAACAAACTCTGTGCCATTCCCAGCCCTGAGGGAAGTTCTCCAAACTTCTCCTACCAGGCCATTGCCACCCCCTCTCTCCAATCCACTCATCTCCTTTCCCTTGATGATATCCCCGCACTGGGGCATTAGAAATATAATACACCCTGGGTTTTTTTGCATTTCTTTTTGTTTTTGTTTTTTTTTGAGGAAAGGATAACCCTGATACCAGAACCAGACAAGGACAGTAAAAGATAGGAAACTTTAAATCAATCTCACATTTATGATCATGAATACAAAAAAGTCTAAATAAAATGTTGATAAATGGAATCTAGCAGTATATTTAAAATAACAATACACCATAACTAAGTAGGCTTTATCCTTGAAATGTAAAGACAACAATAATAGCTGACCCTCATTAAAGGTTCGGAAAGGTGGAAGGGGGACGGATAGATTGGGAATTGGGGACTGACATGTACACACTACTATATTTAAAATAGATAACCATCAAGGACCTACTATAGAGCACAGGGAACTCTGCTCAATATCCTGTAATGACCTAAATGGGAAAATAATTTGAAAAAGAATAGATACATGTATATGTATAGCTGAATCACTCTGCTATACACCTGAAACTAACAAAACATTGTTAATCAACTATGCTCCAATATAAAATAAAATTTTTTAAAAGGGTCACTACATGCCAGACACTGTACATCCCTTTCTAATACTTAGAATCAATGAGAATATACTCTCATGTTCTCCATTTTGAAAGTAAATTGAAATACAGAGAAGTTAAGTAACTTTACCCCAGGAACTCTGTTAGGCACTTCAGCGGCAGAAAACCTATCAAGCAATTTATCACAATAACAGTTTAAGAAGAATTAACTCTTTCTCATCCCAATAGATGCAGAAAATCATCTGAAAAACATTTAAAACGAATTCATGATTTAAAATAAAAACACATTTTAAACTCAAAATGGATTAAAGACCTAAATGTAAGGCCAGACACTATCAAACTCTTAGAGGAAAACCTAGGCAGAAGAGCCTATGAAATAAATCTCAGCAAGATCCTTCTTGACCCACCTCCTAGAGAAGTGGAAATAAAAACAAAAATAAACAAATGGGACCTAATGAAACTTCAAAGCTTTTGCACAGCAAAGGAAACCATAAACAAGACCAAAAGACAACCCTCAGAATGGGAGAAAATATTTGCAAATGAAGCAACTGACAAAGGATTAATCTCCAAAATTTACAAGCAGCTCATGCAGCTCAGTAACAAAAAAAACAAACAACCCAATCCAAAAATGGGCAGAAGACCTAAATAGACATTTCTCCAAAGAAGATATACAGACTGCCAACAAACACATGAAAGAATGCTCAACATCATTAATCGTTAGAGAAATCAAATCAAAACTACAATGAGATATCATCTCACACCGGTAAGAATGGCCATCATCAAAAAACCTACAAAGGGGCTTCCCTGGTGGCGCAGTGGCTGAGAGTCCGCCTGCCGATGCAGGGGACTCAGGTTCGTGCCCCGGTCCGGGAAGATCCCACATGCCGCGGAGCGGCTGGGCCCGTGAGCCATGGCTGCCGAGCCTGCGCGACCGGAGCTTGTTGCTCCGCAACAGGAGAGGCCACAACAATGAGAGGCCCACATACCATAAATAAATAAATAAATAAATAAATAAATAAATAAATAATAAATAAATAATAAATAAATAAATAATACTGGCCTCTCCAACCTTCAGGTGGGGGAGGAGAATGAAAAGCTAAAAGTAATTCTGAGCTCCTTCTCTTACATATATTTTGGAACAAGGATAATGAGGCTCCAGAAAGCCTTCAATGAAAAGGTGATACTTTAATGGGGTTCTGACGGATGAGTAGAAGTTCCCCTCTGTGGGCCAGGAAGAAAGGTGGAGGATGACTCTCCAGGCAGGGAGAAGACTGTGTGCAAAAGCTCAGAAGCCTAAAATGGCCTGTATATTCAGGACTGACAAGCAAAATGGGCAAGAAGGTGGAGAGAAGCAAGAGAATTCTCCAGGGCCAGATCCTGGAGAGACTGGTGAGCCAGGCTAAGGAGTGCAGATCTGACCTTGTGGGCACTAGAGACTCAGGGTTAAAGTGTCCTACAAGGCAGGGCCCTTTGGCCTCTGCCTGACATTTGGCAAGACATAGAATAAATTCCACACCACTTGGAGTAGTTTAAGCTGGGTCTGCCATTCCAGTGGAGGGACGCTCCCTCTTGTCACTCTCCCTTCTTAAAGTGCCAGCTTGAGAAACCGTATCGGTGGGGACTATAATAGACCACTTAGCACTGAGTGACCAAATAGAGGAGTCAGCAGCTTGCAGGAGTTGCCCAGGAATACCAGCTGTCCAGTGCCCGAAGACCACAGTGCCCAGGAGGTATTGCAACTCCTCCACCAAGAAGGAGAAAGTCCCTAGTCCCATGGAAAGCTGAGATAGGGTGCAGATCCCCACTAGAAATAGTGGGGAGGTGGGGGGACTCAGTTCTCTCTGGTTTACTTTCCAGCTAGCCCAGAGTCTGTCACCAGGGTCACTTTGGGTCTTTCTGCATATCACACTACAAGCAGCAAAGGGACATAGCCAGGCTTGGATTTTTAAAGCCTAGCATAAAGTAAAAGATGGATTGGGGGGAGGGAGCAGAGCCACATTATGACTCTCACTCTTGCCTTCATGGGCCCCTTCCTCCATAAAGAATATTAAAAACTGTTTTACCAAAGCTACAGTAATCAAGACAGTATGGTACTGGCACAAAAACAGAAAGATAGATCAATGGAATAGGATAGAAAGCCCAGAGATAAACCCACGCACATATGGACACCTTATCTTTGATAAAGGAGGCAGGAATATACAGTGGAGGAAGGACAGCGTCTTCAATACGTGGTGCTGGGAAAACTGGACAGTTACATGCAGAAGAATGAGATTAGAACACTCCCTGACACCATACACAAAAATAAGCTCAAAATGGATTAAAACCTAAATGTAAGGCCAGAAACTATCAAACTCTTAGAGGAAAACATGGGCAGAACACTCTATGACATAAATCACAGCAAGATCCTTTTTGACCCATCTCCTAGAGTAATGGAGATAAAAACAAAAATAAACAAATGGGACCTAATGAAACTTCAAAGCTTTTGCACAGCAAAGGAAACCATAAACAAGACCAAAAGACAGCCCTCAGAATGGGAGAAAATATTTGCAAATGAATCAACTGACAAAGGATTAATCTCTAAAATTTACAGGCAGCTCATGCAGCTCAATAACAAAAAAATAAACAACCCAATCCAAAAATGGGCAGAAGACCTAAATAGACATTTCTCCAAAGAAGATATACAGACTGCCAACAAACACATGAAAGAATGCTCAACATCATTAATCATTAGAGAAATGCAAATCAAAACTACAATGAGATATCATCTCACACCAGTCAGAATGGCCATCATCAAAAAATCTAGAAACAATAAATGCTGGAGAGGGTGTGGAGAAAAGGGAACACTCTTGCACTGCTGGTGGGAATGTGAATTGGTTCAGCCACTATGGAGAACAGTATGGAGGTTCCTTAAAAAACTACAAATAGAACTACCATATGACCCAGCAATCCCACTACTGGGCATATACCCTGCGGAAACCAAAATTCAAAAAGAGTCATGTACCAAAATGTTCATTGCAGCTCTATTTACAATAGCCCGGAGATGGAAACAACCTAAGTGCCCATCGTCGGATGAATGGATAAAGAAGATGTGGCACATATATACAATGGAATATTAGCCATAAAAAGAAACAAAATTGAGCTATTTGTAATGAGGTGGATAGACCTAGAGTCGGTCATACAGAGTGAAGTAAGTCAGAAAGAGAAAGACAAATACCGTATGCTAACACATATATACGGAATTTAAGAAAAAAAATGTTATGAAGAACCTAGGGGTAAAACAGGAATAAGGACACAGTCCTACTGGAGAACGGACTTGAGGATATGGGGAGGGGGAAGGGTGAGCTGTGATAGGGCGAGAGAGAGACATGAACATATGTATACTAGTAAACGTAAGGTAGATAGCCAGTGGGAAGCAGCCACATGGCACAGGGAGATCAGCTCGGTGCTTTGTGACCGCCTGGAGGGGTGGGATAGGGAGGGTGGGAGGAAGGGAGATGAAGAGGGAAGAGATATGGGAACATATGTATATGTATAACTGATTCACTTTGTTATAAAGCAGAAACTAACACACCATTGTAAAGCAATTATACCCTAATAAAGATGTTAAAAAAAAAAAAAACTGTTTTACCACTGTGTTGGTGTAAAGGCAAATATATTAGTATTACATATTAAAACATTTTCTTTGACCTAAAAGTTAATTGTTTTCTTCTGATTTTGAAAGAAATTAAAGTATCTTCATGGGCCCCCTAGAAGTACTGGGAGTCCTAGGCATTGTGCCTAATGGAGAAGTCAGCCCTGGGGAAGAGACACAGGGACACCATGCAGGAGGCATCACAACAGTCACTGGGGTGGGTACTGATGCAGTCGCCAGGGTGATGAGAAGTCTGGGGCAGGTGAGAAAGATGCTGGGGAGCCAGGACCAGAGTGAACATAGACAATCCTCATGGAAGGATAAGGATGAAGGGGAGGGGAGGAGGAGGCAGAGGCCAGGCAACCAGAGAAGTGCCTCTGCCTCCCAGCATGCTCCTCTCTGCCTCCCACGTCTCATGCAATATAAATGAAGACAGAGAAAAGGAAGCTAATTGGAACTGTTTGCAACCTAAATGGGGCTGCTTCGTCATCTCAGCAATGGGACTGCCCCACTTGGGAACTAAACATCCGTAACAGTTAGCATTTAGGAACTTGCTGTATTTTAAGCACATAGCTGCTAAATGAGTTCCCAGGAGAGGCCCCCCATGCTAGGGCAGCAACACAAGCATTCTGGAACTCCAGAGCCAGGCAGGGGGGCAGGGAGCTGGCCCTCAATAAGGATGTTCCTTACAGCTTCATCCATCAGCTGGCAGGCTGCCCAGCTGGCATCCATGTCCTACATAGAGCCCCTGCCTCAACAAGAGGGGGACAGAGCCAGGACTGCCGGCTGCTGTCAGCATGTCGCTACTCCACTGAGCTGAGCCAGCAGCTGGGGAGAGAGAGAAATGGATCCCAATTAGGGGCTGCCTCAAGCTGTGGCAGGATGTCAGCAGGTCTCTCCAGCGACCTCTACACAGCACACACACATACACACACACACACACACATTCCTTTCTCCTATTCTTTCCTAGAAAGCTGGATCAGCATTCACTGGCTCAAGTTCTATTCCAAATCCCTGGGCTCAGCACCCTACACAGCAGCAAGAACACAGGGATATGGGCTTCCTGTGCCCCATCTACAAATTCACTTAATACCCTCCCCAAACTGGTGTGACTTCCTTAAATCTACCTCGCTGCCCCCCCAGTAGAGGCATTTCGCCAAGGGGGCATTTGAGTACCCACCTACTGATCACAGCCCAAATCTTGAACAACCTCAGCTGTTCTGAAACTTCAGCGTACATCAGAACCTCCTGGGGGTCCTGTTAAAACAGACTGTGGTCCCCAACCTCAGGTACTGTGATTCAGCAGGTCTGGGGCAGAGCCTGAGAACCTGCATTCTTAGCAAGTCACCAGGTAATGCTGCTGCTTCTGATCCTGGGCCCTCACTTTGAGAACCACTGCCTTTACTTGTCTTCCAACCTTATCTTGTTGTACTTTGGATCTTCTTGATTGTCCTCCAAATCCTTTAATTTCTGCTTTCTTACATTTCTCCTGACTTAACTTTTGACCTAGTCTTCCTACCCAAGCCCTTGGTTCCTCTAGGCTCCGGTGCAGCCGTGCCACCTGCAGCGCCCTAGCTAATGACTCTCCTGATCCTGCCCTGCCCCAGGAGGACAGCCCCGCCTCTGGTTCTCATGGGTCCCTTTGCTTTTTAAAAGCTTCTTTACATGCCTCATTTTAAATACCCGAAGGGGCCCTCTGTCCACACTAGGTGCTCATTACACAACAAAGCACAACTAAAGGGCACTTCTATGCCCAGCCAGGGGACACTTGTTTTGGTCTCCCTGTAGCCTCAGAACAAGCTCTATTTTATGTATCAGGAAACTGAAATGCATATCACTTAATGACTAGTCCAGGATGCTGGCTGCATGATAGAGATGAGTATCTGGCCAGGTCTTATGATGTCAGATTCCCTCTTCTCATTTCCAGGTGGCTTCTGTATCTGTTGGGAATGTTTTGGCTGCAAGTAATAGAATCCCTGACTAATGGTGGCTGAAACCCAGGGAGGTATATTTTTCCTATGCATTCTCCTGTAGTTTCTCAGAAGTCCAGAGGTGAGACACTGTGAGAATGGGTCAGGGGTTCACTTACAATCAGAGGGCAGGGAGCCTCTGCAATTCTTTGACCTTGCTCTCAGGATCACAAGACTGCGGACATCATTCAGGTGTAAGACACCTCATGACCGTGTTAAAGTAGTACACAGGGGCAGGCAAGAGGCAGAGGTTTTCCCTGGCTTTTTCCTCCCTTGTCAAAGAGGAAGCTCCCTCCCCCAGCAGATTTCCCCTTCCAGCTCATTCATTAGCCAGAACTAGACAGGCAGGGAAGTTCCGCTATCAGAGAAAAAAGGCAGTGATAGCTCAAGGGCAAGCAACCATGACAATGTGCCACAGTATCCTTCAGAGATAAATGCCCACTGGATTCTGGGAGCACTGAATGGCCAACACATTCAAGCCCACTGGACTGTAAGACCATTGATCCACATCCTATTCCCCTTTCTATACTCAGTGTCTAACACAGTAAATACCATCGTTCAACACAGGGATTCTTTCCCAAGTGCCTGCTATGTATCACATGCCACAACAGGCATTGAACCAGTATGGCCTGGTGGAAAGAG
>NW_006786690.1:8117152-8153982 GCF_000442215.2 Lipotes vexillifer | reverse complement strand
TGGTGGAAAGAGTGTGGGATTTGGAGCCAAACCAAATGGTCTTCGAATCTTTCTATTTTCAACCTGTGTGATCCTGGGCAAGTCACTTCACCTCTCTGAGCCTTACTTTTGTTATTACAGGGTGATCACGAAGACCTAGTAAGATAACATATAAAAGGCACAGGACACACGCTCATTCTATGGATGAGAATTGATGATAATGACATGAAGACAGCGCCAAGAGGGCGCCAAGGAGGAGGTCGTGAATGTATGTTTTCATCGGTGGCTTTCCCGCTTGGCACCACAGAAAATAGTTCGGATCTTACTGCTGCGGGGGAAGGACCACAGGAATCATCATCATTCAGAGCTTCAATTCCTTCTAAAGGCCATCGTCATTAAAAAATATAGAATAATAATAACAAGAATGGTAATACCGCCTACCATTTATTGAATGATTACTCTGTGGCTGGCACTATGCCAGAGATTTATAATATTAACTCTAATTGTCATGGAAATCCTAGGAGATGGGTACTATTATTAACTTTATGTTTCAGTTGAAGAAACTGAGGCACGGAGAGGTTGCAAACTTGAACCCCAGCCCCTAGCTCTGGAGCCTGAGCCCTCACCACTATGTCACACGACCTACCTGGGATAGATTAGAAGCATCTTTCTTATTCATAGTCTCCATATGGCAGGAGCCATTTGCTCACCTGGAGAATATCCAGATGAAATTGGATTTGGAAATAGCTCCACTAAGAGGAGCAGCCAGAAAAGCACCACGTGTCCTAGCAGCCCCTCAGAGGAGGGATATACTCCGCTCTGTACCTCCGGGGGGCTGGCGGCAGAAGGGCATGGGCCCAAGTGATGTCCGTGGTACCCTCAGCTCTTGGCAGTATTTCTTCTCTGTTGTTGGCATCCTGCATCCCCAGGCCATGCTGCGGGGCGGGGCACCAGACACACACAGAGATATACCAGACTCAGCCTCAGCCCTTGAAGGGCTCAGGGTCTAGGGGAGGATGCAGAAACAGCCAACAAAGACAGATGTTTGCAAGATTGTCTGCAGAAGCCCAGAGGGAAACCTCTTACCCAGCCTTGGGCAGGGGATGGTCAGGGAAGGCTTCAGGGAGATGTTGAAAGCTGGCAGAACAGAGACCAGCCAGGGGAAGCCTTCAGGAGAGATAATAAAACAGCAGCAAACACTGTGGCAGGCACTTTTGTAAACATTACCGAAGTTAACTCCCCAGGACTCAAAACAACCCAACAAGGTAGGTACACCTGTCATCCCCATTTAACAGGGAAGAAACTGGGGCACAGGGAGACTGAAGAACTTACCCGAGATCATAGAGACAGTAGTGGTGGAGCAAGGATCTGGTTCCAGCTTCTGGACACACTGCCTCCACACATGTTGAAGAGTGGTCCCTGCAGCAGGCAGCACGTGCAAAGTCCAGGCACCAACAACAGGGCCCACCCAGGGGCAGCCGATCAATTGTGGTAAGGCTGGAGTCAGCAGGATGAGTGCTTGTTCACTGAGACAACCCCTGGGTGGGGTGACAGCAGCCTAATCATTCAGCCTCTGTGAAAGCATGGTCAGCTCTCTATGTCCTGCCTGACTGACAGCTGGGCCCATAGACCCCATCCCCAAAGACCTGACCCTGATGCCAACCCCAGCATTCACCCTAGACCCAGCCTCTGTAAAACTTTCCCTGGCTAATTAGGAGAGTGGAGACCACCCAACCCACCCGGCAGGATTCCCCACCTGCCCCTCACTCACCACTCTGACCCCTGCCTGGTCTGTTATCCATAATGCATTGCCCAGGTTACGCATGCCCTTTATGGGATCTTTTCATGTATGTCCCAAAATCACATCTGGCTGATTTGCTAGGCACTGGACCAAAATCCAAACTCGCTCAGCAGATAAATTAAGAGACAACTGTTCCCCTGGCAGGAGGATGAACCACAAAACTCTCCAAACAGACTCTCCTTTTCAATGCCAGTGCAATACAGAAACATTCTATTTTAAAATCAGCCCACAAATGTTTGTTCCATTGGTTTTATTGATTTGTTTGTATATACTGTCTCATTCCACCAAAAAGAAAAAAGGCTTGAGGCAACTGTGTAAATACATTTAACCAGATACAAAACATTGATGTGGAGACAGGACAAAGGAAAAGCAAGAGTAAAGCAAGGAGTTTTACTAAGTTATAAAATGTCATGTCCTTTACATGACAGTACATGTCCTTTACAGACAACTCAGTGTGCCTGAGTTGAGTCACTTCCTGAGTTCGAGCTTCCTAGTAGCCAAAGCAAGAAGGGCAAATGTATTCAACAATCAGATTTCCAGGGCTTGTGAAGGGAAAACAAAACAGTTGCTCAAAGGAGGAGGAGGTATTTTACAGACAACTCAGTGTGCCTGAGTTGAGTCACTTCCTGAGTTCGAGCTTCCTAGTAGCCAAAGCAAGAAGGGCAAATGTATTCAACAATCAGATTTCCAGGGCTTGTGAAGGGAAAACAAAACAGTTGCTCAAAGGAGGAGGAGGTATGGGCTTCCCTGGTGGCGCATGATGAGTCACACTTACCCCTCCCACAAGCTCATCCCCGTAACAAATCCACCACCAGGTGCTGTCAATTTACCTCCTAACCGGCTCTTGAAGCCCTCATTTCTATCTACTCCATCCATCTTCCTTAATCGGCCTCTTCCTCTCGTGGGGACCACTCCAAGAAATTCCCATCTCAGCTCCTTATATCAACTCTGGTTCCTCTAGCGCTTCCTTCACCCTGCACAGAACAATCTTGTCAAGACACAGAGCAACACATCAGATTATGTCAGTCCCACTTAAAATCCCTCACTGGCTTCCCTTGCTCTCGAGATGGAGACAGCAGTCCTCAGGGTAGGGAGCAAAGCTTGCCCCTGACCACCTCCCCCGCTGCTCCTCGAATCCCCCCCACCTAGCTCTTCTCTACTCTCAGGAACAACCTTGCCATTCCTCCACCTGGCCAGCCTGTCCCTTCTGCCCAGGACACTCATCACACCATTCTGCCCAGTCAACTCCTGATGTCCTAGCCATCACCTCCTCCAGGGAGCCTTCCCTGACCTCCGTCGCTAGTCAAATCCTGCTCAAGCTTTCCTAATGTCCCTTCCTCCCTCTTGAGGCCTATATCGCAGTTGGGAGGATGGAAGCCCAGCAGGCTGGCTTCAGAGTCTGCACTTGTAGCCCTTGATACCATTTTTTGAGTATTGTATAAATGGTTTATAGGCTTCTAGGAGGCAGAATAATGGCTCCCAATGATGTCAGATCATAATCTCTGGAACCTCTAAATGTTACCTTCTTTGGAGAAGGGTGTGATGAAGGATTTTGAGATGGGCAGATTATCCTGAATTATCTGGGTGAGACCTACATGCCATCACAAGTATCCTTATAAGAGTGAAGGAGAGGGAGCTTTGATACATAGAGAAGGTGATATGAGGACGGAGCAGAGAGAGATTTAAAGATGCTGGCCTTGAGGATTGGAGTGATGCAGCCGCAAGCCAAGGAATACCGTCAGCCACCAGGAACTGCAAGCGTCACGGAACAGATTCTCCCCTGAGCCTCTGGAGGGAGTGCAGCCCCAGTGACACCTTGATTTCAGCCCAGTGACACTGATTTTGGACTTCTGGACTCCAAAACTGTGGGAGACTAAATGTGTGCTTTTCTAAGGCATGGGGTTTGCGATGATTTGTTACAGCAGCTGCAGGGATCTAATACAGAGTCATCACTGATGAGACTGAGGCTCAGAGAAGCCAAGTAATTCGCCAGAGTCAAACAGCTCCCCCATCCCGGAACTCAACCCTCTCCTGGAAGACAAGGCTGACCCCCTCAATGAAAAGCCCAAGGAGGCTGTCATCTGGGAGCAATGAGGCTGTTCAGCCCTCAGTGGGCGAGGGGAAACCAGTCACTCTCAGGCCACCTGAGCAAGTTCTTGGCCTGGCCTGCCTACACCTCCTGCTCTGGGGCCACAGAAGATCCTGGCACATTCCCCGTTAGCCGCTTCCAGGAGGGAACCCTGCTCAGGAGTGGATTCTTCCCCTGCACAGCCCCCTTGAGAAATCTGCAAGTGACGGCAAGGAGTTATCCGAGAGCTGCAAGCTTCATCGCCACGGTGATCCTGGGCATGCAGACTGCCTGCTAACATGTCACTTCGGGAAGCTCCTGCCTCCTGCCTCTTGTTTCCTCCTTCCCTTCCTGCTGCTCCCACAGGAGGGTTGAGAAGACGGACAGTCCTGGGGCCGTGCAGAGGATGACGCAAGAGAGGACATCACCCTGGCAACTGGACTGGCCAGGAGAGCAAAGACAGGGAGGACAGTGTTACAGCCCTACCACGTACCACGCACAGGCTGGGTACTGTCACATGGGACACCCCGGCAAGCCCCACAATATCCCTGCAAGACACGTGGTCCTATTCCCATTTTGCCGTCTGGGAAACCGAGGCTCGGAGAGGCTAAGAGCTTTGCTCAAGGTGACCCAGCTGGCAAGTGACCAAGTTGGGATTCGACCAGGTCTGCTGGCTGCAAGTGCTGTCCCCACCCACACCCTGACCCCCAGTCTTAGCTCAGGAGAGACTGCTCCTCCCCTTAATAAGCAGGGCACCCAGGAAACCAGCCTTTGCAGCCCGTCTCCACCGCTCCCCTACTCCAGCTCCACCAAGCCTTCCTCCCTGTCTGAATTTCCATTTGTCATACCCAAAGTGAAGAGGCCACCCAGACTAGCCCAAGCACTCTCAAAGCACACTCGCGCGCAGCAAACACAAGAGTAGATGAGGAGCTGTTTGAAAGTAACAGCGTCAGGCCTGGGATTATTATTGTAAATACCGTACACTCAACGCTTGATCTCCCATAATAATGGGAGGGAACAGTGGTGCAGATAATTTAAAAATGCACTTTTGGGGGCATCAGAACACGTTTTTCTTCTCGTGTTTGGATATGGGAGGGTCTGATATTCCAGGAATCCAGTGTGACTTCATAATCCTGCAAAAAAAGAGAGAAAGAGAATTACAGACACCTGCCTTGAGAAAAGCCAGAAAGCCATCCCATGCTCAGCCGCAGCTGGTCACCCTGTTTCTGCTGAAGATGAAAAATGTCACCTCCATCATTGATGCAAAAGCACCCAGCCTAGCAGAGCTTCAAAATAAGTGATTTTTGTTGTTTCAGCCACTAAATTTGAGAAGGGTTTGTTATGTAGCAATAGATATCTGATACACGTTCCTAGGAGGTCTGTGACATCTCTAAGTTTCCTGTGAATTCCTGTTCACCTTGGGGTCCAACTCCCTCCTTCTTCTAATCCCTCCATCTGACCCCCATCTTTCCTCCTTCACTGTTCCCTTCCCAGACCCTAAAGCCATCTCTTTCTCCTGATATCCTCCAAATAACTTACAAGGCTTTTGTGAATGGGACAGACTTGACTGAAGGTCTAGAGGAGACTGAAGTCTGGAGGCAGGGGTTTTCATATCACAGGATCTCAAATGACTTACACTTGGATGCTAGAAATCTCTGTTCTTAAAAAATATTTGGTCATCCTACCAACAGCATTCTTCCTTAGCTTTAATCTACTGCCAATTTCCCTCTCCCTCTACCTGATCTCTCTTTTCCACATTCCCACACCTCCAAGATTCCCATGCATATCCTAGGCTGCTAGTTTAGCTATCTGCCACTTCCAAATAGACATGCTCTCTGAGCCTTATCTTCCACCCTTAGAAGGTTGTCAAAGTATTTTCCAAAGCAAAAATTGTTTTTTTCCCTAAGAGGACTCTGAGGCCAGATGTTAGGCTAATAGTTGCACTTTTTAATTCTGCTATATAAATGAGGGAGGACACTTCAAGTTGTCCATCCAATATCTGTGCTTTTCTTTCTTCTTAATTTTATTCAGGACAGTTAATTCTCCAGCCTCCTTTGCAAATCAGAGTAGACATGAGAAATAATTACAGCCCTTGTGATGCAAATAGAAGTCTGCTGGGGATTTTACAGGAATGTTTATCCTTTCCTAATATAAGCACTGCCCCCTCCTCCCGCATCCTCCTGCCTAGGAAGTGAACACAATGTCTGGTAGTGCAGCAGCCATCTTGCAACCAAGAAGACGAAAGTCACATGCCCAGGATGGCAAGCAGAAAGACAGAACGAGGCTGCACTCTCAATGACTTCCTTCAGCTGCACCTGGACGGCTGAATTCTGGACTCCATGTTCATTGCAAAAAAATAAACCCCCGTTTGTTGGGTTTCCTGTCTCTTGCATCTGAATGCAATCTTACCTGATTCAATAAGTAACTGCATCTTGATTTCAAAACCCTTTCCTTTAACTGCTGCTGCTTCAGGTAAATAGATGACGATGTCAACCACAGAGTAGATATTAAACAAAGTTAGCAATGATGTCAATGGTGTTCAAGTCGGGCTTCCCTGGTGGCGCAGTGGTTGAGAGTCCGCCTGCCGATGCAGGGGACGCGGGTTAGTGCCCCGGTCTGGGAAGATCCCACATGCCGCAGAGCGGCTGGGCCTGTGAGCCATGGCCGCTGAGCCTGCGCGTCCGGAGCCTGTGCTCCGCAACGGGAGAGGCCACAACAGTGAGAGGCCCGCGTACCGCAAAAAAAGAAAAAAAAAAAGTGTTCAAGTCATATCACCTGCAAGGTTCGAGAATCGTCTGTAAGTGAAGAACAGATAGGAACCTCAGTCTCATCTCAGAGCAGTCCTAGCCTGAGCCCTCCTGAGGGTGGAGATGGGGTGTCTATGCAAGTCAGTCCTCCTTGTGACACACCCGGCACAGAGTGGACCCTCGTGCTCATCAGTGGAACAAATGTGTGACGGCTGAACTCAGAGGACGAGGGGTGAGCAGAGAGCAGGCTTAGAGCATTCTGAGCAGTCGCTTCACTTTGGGGTGGCCTGGAGGTGGCGGGTTTGTCTGGGCCCTTGGCGGACAGGCAGAGCCCTTGGGGAGCAGCTTGGCAGATGCAGGTCCTCAAACCTGGCTCCTGTCCCAGCTCAGCCACTGAGTAGGTGAATAACCCCAGGAGGGCACACTATTTCCTCCACAAGCCTCAACTTTCTTGTTTATGAAATGATGATATTAATCACTCCGTCGTCTTACACCATCACGAGCACTGCCTGAGACAGTGGGCACAGAGCATCTGCTGCCAACTCACAGTAAGCGCTCAGTAAATGCTCACATCACTGTGGTTCCCTCAAGCAGGTAGTTTCAGTGCTGGAAGCAGTAAGGAGACCAAGTGCATGATGGTCACTCAGCAGAGGGTGTCCTGCCTGGGCTCTGGGGTGACGTCAGCAGCAGCAGGGATGGCAAAGAGTGCGGGTGGGGTGTGGGGATGTCCCTACTTGGAACCCAAAGCACTCAGCTCGGTCTCAGGTGTTCCTGACCCCTGCTCAGACCCTCCTCTTCCCCCCGATGTGTTAGGATTTGTCTACAAGTTCACCGTCTCACTCGACTGGGAGTTTATCTCAGTACCTCCAGGGTCCGGCAGAGACCAGGTGACAATGAAGGGTCACGGAAGGAGAAACGGACAGACAGCCACAGGTGATGGACCCAGTAGTGACTTGGGCAGCTCTGAGCTGTCCCAGGCTCCCTGAAGAGGACTTAATGCTGGGGGGCCCACCAAGCTGCAGAGGACTTCTGGGGGTGTGGAGAGGGGTCATGTCAGTGGGGGACAGAGGTGGACAGACATAGGAGGGGACAGAGATCAAGCCCAGCAATTTGGGGGATTCTAAGCCAGAGAGGACTGAGTCCCACAGCAAGACACTCTCCAGTCAGCAGAGGGTGAGTCTGATCATCCCCAGAAGCAGGGTTGCTTGGACCAAGGAGACAGCAGGGGGGTTTGGAGTCTAGAGCCTCTGATGCTGCCTCGCGGTGCAGGATGGGCAGCCCCGAGCCCACCCTGTGCCTCAGTTTCTCCATCTTCAGAATAGGTGATTAAGCAGGATGACCTCTGAAGGTCCTTCCAGCTCTGACAGCTGGGATCTGGGAATGGGCTGCACTTCAGGGACCGGACAGAGACTCTTGCCAGAGCCCAGTCCCAGCTCCCTCACACGGTGCACTGAGACCCCTGGGGCCACTCTGCCCTTGAAGGGCACCTACTCACCAACCCCCAGGACCCCACCCCAAGAGGATGTGAGCGGAAAACCCCCAGATCATCAGGAGTGAGAGGAAGAAAACATTAATAAACAAAGATAAGGAACTTTCTGCTCTAAGATACTAAGGAACCAGAAGCTGTCTTTGTTTCCTGGCTCATTCACTCCCTCACTCATTCTCTCATTCATTCCTGTGAAGCAGACAGTTGGACGATAATCCATCAGACTCAAGTGGGCCCCTGCTTTGTGCCAGGCCCTATGCTGGGTGCTAGAGACGCTGACATGAATAAGATGTTCCAGAAGCCCACTGTCTAAAAGTAAAAACAAATACTGAAACAAAGAATTCTAATCTGGCGCAGTGAGGGCTGTAACGGGGCTCAGGAGGTGTGTTCTGGTGAAATGGGGTAAGGGGAGACCCTACCTGCCAAGCCTGAGCCCTCAGCCCAGGTTCCCTGGGATGGTCTGGCCTTTAAAATTGTCCTGGGAGGCTCCCTAGTCCCAGGCACACTGGGGTAGTTGGTCACAGTTATTGGGGGGGGGGGGGGCCAGGGGGGGGGGGGCGGGGGGGGGGGGGGGGTCCAGGGGGCGGGTATCCCATACCTCAACACTTGTAATGGAGGAGAGAATGAGGGGAAACCTTTGAGAGAGGGGGGCAGAGGCAAGATGAGGTCACCATTTCTTCCCTCCACATCCTGGGCTCTGCATCTGGGTAGGGGTCCTCCCCTCCCCCCAAGCAGGGCTGTGAGCTTCCAACTTCTGTATCTGGGGGCCAGCCAGAAGCTACAGTTGCAGCAAATGGCAGCTTAGTCACTACTCAGCAACCCTCTTCATCTAAGAGCCCAGTGGGTGCTGAGAGCATGCTGGCTCCACCCTCCCATCCCTGCCTTTCCTCATATTGGTCCCCAGGCTCAGTGGGGGTCCCTGGACCCAGAAACCCCTGGCCCCTGCTCCAGCTAGGGACTACAGCCCTCATGGGGGCAGCACCTCGCCTGCACTGTGCCCTGCTTCACTAACCCCAGATCCTTCGTTTCCCTTGGGGGAACGTGACCCACATTGGCCTCCCAGTGCCAGCCACACTCCTCCGGCTGCGCTTTGATATATTGGCCTAATATTCCCCAAATTATGTTTGCTCTGTGTTTTGTTTTCCTGAACAACCCCTGGGAGGCCTCATTACTCCTCCTCGAGCATGGGGCTCTACTGCCATCAAGTACCCCTGCTAACTCCAGCAGAGCCGAGATGATGTCCTGAGCGGATTGCCCAGGAGGATTCAGAATCCGATGCCCAGAGGCTGAGAAAGCATTAGGCTGGGACTCTTGGAAGCCTGGCCCATCCAGGGAGCCTGGAGCTCATCAGCATCTTTGCCTTCAACCTGCTCCAGGAGCGGCGGTGCAGAGACCTGTGGGGAGAGGCCAGCCCTCCTCCTGGCTTGATTTCCCTCTTCCTGTTTTCAGCGTCTTTGGTTTTAAAAGTGCTTCCCCAATGACCATATGCCCTTCTCCTTAACTGCCTCCATGCCCTGCTACTGTCCATGCAGCCTGGCCAAGTCTCCCCATCTTTCAGCAACTCGCTTGGCTCCTCTTTGAAACGAGGGTGCAATTTCCTTCCTGCTCATTTCTTAGGTATTGAATATTTAATGAGCAGCTACTACGTGCTAGGCTCTGTACCAGGCTTCCACACCATAAGGCCGTTTTAAGAGAATAATAACAACAATAATAATAACCAACCTTCCATAGGCCAGACACAGCGGTAAATATTTCTCCTCCCCTTTCATTCATCATCGTCATCATCATCACCATCTACCTGGCTGACACCAGGTGCAGGCCACGTGCTAGCCACTGCACAATGTTGATTGTGGATTTTAGTTCTTTTATCCACACAGCAGAGCTATGAGAGATATACTATTAGGATCCTTATATTGCAGACGAGAAAGCTGAGCCTCAGAGAGGCCATGTGACTCACCCAAGGGCATGCAGTTTCTAGGTATCATGGTGCAGAAATCAGAAGGCGCTTCACATGGCAGCAGGAAGTGGGGAGATGCAGCGTGATGAGCAACGGAGCCGGGCAGTCTCTTGGTCTGGCTACGGCTGAATAGAATTGCGGCACCCAGACCAGGCCTCCGAGATGCTGAAATGTAGTTCTGAGCCGCAAATGCCCACCTGGGGAGCCTGTGCTCCGCGACGGGAGAGGCCACAAAAAAAAAAAAAAAAAAAAAAAAGGCTTCATCCAAAGCCAGAGACCCTTCCAATTCAATCTATGCTGAAGGGGGCGCTCCCATCCCTAGGGACCTGGGAGAGTGGGTCGGAGTGGAGAAACCACACCTTCCCCCAGACACACACACACACACACACACACACACACACACACACACACACACACACACACTCCTCAGCAGCCCACCATCTCCCAGAGCCAATTAGTGAAGCTGCTGGGTGGTCTCCGGGGAGCCCCACCAGGTGACAGGCTTATTGAGCAGCTCGAGTGGCAGAGCGTGGAGCAGGAGAGAGCGGTCACTTCTCCTCTTTCGAGCGTGGCAGGGACTCCGGGGATGGAGACTAAGTTGTATTTACTGTGGCGGTAATTGAAAGGCAGCGGCAGCCACCCCACCTTGTTCCCACCAATACCTAATTGCTGGACCAAAAACTGCTGGAGAGCTGGGGCTGGGGCTTGGGGGAGAGGGGGAATAAACTTAATATATCCCAGAATCAATAGAGAAAGCTTTCACAGTGTCAGGCACAATAAATGGAGCTGAGTTACTGGAAGCTGCCGAAAATTAGCCTGCAGGCTGACGCGGTTTGAAAGCTAAAAGCTGGTAAATGCAGAAACAGAAGGGAGTTCTCGGCCGCCCCTTCTGTCAACGAGTTTTCTGATGGCAAGTGGAGGTCCGGTGCCAGCTCAGGGCGCACAGGCTTGGCTGAGAATGGAGCAGACGGACCCTAATTTAGCCCCCCGAGAAAGGATTCAGGGCACGGAAAGCCCTCAGTAGCCCACGACCTTGGAGCGATCATATCAGCTCACGAAGCTCACGAGCTTCGTCGTTTTGTTCACCTGTGGATCGTGTACTTTCTAATGGAACATAGCGTTGAGCGGTGGAAAGAACATGAAGACCAGGGTCTGAATCCCCGGCATGCCACCTCCTCACTGTGAGACACTGGACAGGTAGGTGGCTTAACCTCACCTAGAAAAGGGGAATTATGAAGCCCAGCTACGGTAGGCTGAAAAGTGCACCCTCTGAAAGCTATCCACACCCCAATCCCTGGAGCTTATGAATGCTGCCTTATATGGCAAAACAGAAAATGGTCTTTGCAGATGTGATTCAGTGATGGACGTTGAGATGGGGAAGTTCTCCCGGATTATCTGGGTGGGCCCTACATGCCATCATAAGCAGATAAGAGCAAGGCAGATGGAGATGTGACACACAGAGGCGAAAGTGATATGAGGATGGAGCAGAGATGCTGGCCTCAAAGACTGCAGTGATATGGCCACCAGTGCTCAAAAAGATTCTCTCCCAGAAATCTGAAGGGAACGTGGCCCTGCTGACACCTTGATTTTGTCCCAGTGATACTGATTTCAGCCTCCAAGACTGTGAGGGAATGAGCTTCTCTTGTTGAAACCACCAAGTTGTGGTCATTTGTTACAGCAGCTGCAGGAAATGAATGTGTCAGCTTTGAAAAGTTGGAAAGATGAGAAGTATTTATTAAAACACCTGGCACAGAACAGACTTCAGAGTTCAGATGGCACAAACCTCAAACGAGCAGCATTTGCCATGTTAGAAACCTGGAGCCCCTCTTTAAGGAAAGGTCTTGAATTTCTATGTGAAACATCATAAACTTCTCCAACAGATCTATTGAGCAAATTATTTGTTTCCTTTGGCTAGGATGTAAGTCCCACCAGGATGGGCTTCTTTCTTTTGTTCACTGATGTACTCAGGTACAGTACCTGGCACATAGTAAGTGCTCAGTAAACAGTTCTAAATAATAGTACAAAAATAATACCAAAAAAACTGACACATAGGAGGTGCCAAAATATGGTGGCTGTGGTGTCATTGACAAAAGCCTCTTGGAGTGATATCTTTCCTCTCTGGGCCTCCATTCCCTAATCTGGGGAATGATGACCAGGATAGCACAGCCCCCAAGGATTGGCTATGCAGTGAGTATCCCGGGAAGGAGGGGAGAGAGTTTTGGAAACTAAAACGCTGTCCAGAGACCCTAATCAGCCATCCTGACCTCATGTGAGACTCTCGGCGCTTACCCCCTCCCTACTCCACCCCCTTAGACCCTGAAAGTGTCCTTTGGCTGCTTTGGGAGTCCAGGAATCCCCTGTAATTGTGACAAACTGCTCTGCAATGTACCTTTATACCCTTCCCTGGTTAAATGTTCAATCATTTTCAGATTCTCAAAGAGGGTCTGTAACCTTTGGGAAAAAAGGTATAGTCCCTGGAACAAGCAGCCTCTCACATCTCTGGGTGCAGCCAGCCCCAGAGGCCAGCTGTGAGGTCACCCCTGGCTGTTGCCTGAAGGCAAGACTCTGGGAAACAGGGTGCAAAACTTTGGCTTCCCTGAGCCGCGAGTGCAGGGCTGGATGCAGGGAAACTGCAAGGGGGTAAGGGTGGCTCCGGAGCGCCGGAAAGCCAGGGAGAAGCCCAGGGCTGCGCTGGAAATGGTCCACACCTGATCCTGAGAGCCAATGGTATACATCTCTCCCCAGTTCCATAGTAGCATAAAAGCGGCTTTCCTGGGTGGAAATGAGCACATGCTACAAATCAGAATTTACCTTTTTTTTTTTTTTTTCCCTGAAAAGCTGGTTGTTAAACATTTTGCCAGCACACCACTAGAAAAGCCCCATCCTGGAGACAAGCTATGTCTTCCAGAGCTTTGCAAGGAAGCCCCTACAGGTGTCCCCATGCAGGAAGCCTGTGCCCCAGCACAGCATGTGGCACCTTGGCCGTAAGACTCCAGCATTCACACCCTACTCCCAGGCAGTCCTGAACCCTTGCTGTAGAAACCACCAGCCTGACTGCAGCACCTCTAGCTGTATCTCTCCTTTCCCCAGGGAAAGTCACCAGTCCCAGGTTAACTGATGGTTTGAGAGCAGGAGAGGGAGGCCTGGGGGGTGGAAATCTAATCTCAGCCTCAACCATCGTGCACCACGGTGCAGCCTCCCCCAGTGCAGATGGTGGGATCAATGGCTGCCGCGCTGCAGGCTGATTGCTGCGAGCTCCACATCTGCCCTCTGACTTACTAATTAGCATGAACTCGTTAGAGCCATTTCACTGAGATGAAAAACATATATGTGTATGTACCTGGTGGGGATCAGCGGGGAAGACTGAAATATCAAATTAACGGTGCCAACTCCTCCAGAGAGCTGCAAAAACGGAAGACAGTGATGGAGGGGTGGGGAGAAGGGAAGAAGCCAGGGCCTCACCAGCATTTGGTCTGGTCAAGTGTATCCCCTCCAGCTGGGGTGGTCCTGAATGAGAAATTCTCATTAAAAGGGATTTAATCCCTTTTAAGCCCTTTAAGGGCTTCCCTGGTGGCGCAGTGGTTGAGAGTCCGCCTGCCGATGCAGGGGACACGGGTTCGTGACCTGGTCTGGGAGGATCCCACGTGGCGCGGAGCGGCTGGGCCCGTGAGCCATGGCCGCTGAGCCTGCGCGTCCGGAGCCTGTGCTCCGCAACGGGAGAGGCCACAACAGTGAGAGGCCCGCGTGCCGCAAAAAAAAAAGGGGATTAAAAAGGATTAAAAACAGAGATGTTTGTTCTGAAGCAGGTGCCTGCAGCATCCACAGAGCCGTGGCTCAAGAAGATGTAGGCCAGCCAGACAAAGTGTGTCTTCTTGGGGGACCAGCTGCCTATGTCACCAACATATCCCTGCACTGTCTGTGAGGGGCTTCCAGGAGCTAGTGTCAGCTCCTGACTTCTTCTGACTATAAAGACCCAGGGGCAGGTTCCAGCACCTTCTGTGAAAAAAAAAGGCTATCATCTTGGAAAGTGGGGACTATTGGCTGTGGCCACTTAAGCAATTCAGCATCCAGACCCCAAGAGGCAGAAGAGAGAATGGGTATCATTCATCCATCCATCCATCCATCAAATAAGCACTGAGGTTTGCTCTCCTCAGGGCCTTTGCCCATGCTGTCCCCACTGGCTGGAATACCTTTCCCTTGAGGTGCCCACACGGAGGACCTTTTTCATCATTCAGGTCCCAACTCAAATGCTACCTCTTTAAAGAGATCTTTCCTGACAGTCTATTTAGAGCAGCTCCCCTCCTGCACCCCCAGGTTTAATGGCCTTCTTAGCTCTTGCTTCTATCTAAAATCATCTGTATTTGCTTTATTCCTTGCTTATTGTGTAATCCACCCTCTTGTAGAAAGCAAGCATCACACTTACTGCTGCAAGCCTAGAATACCGCCGGGTGCAAAAGTGGGTGGTGAGTGAGCGCGTGGGTGATGGAGAGAAACATATGCTGAGCACCGACTGTGTGCCAGGCCCTGTGCTAGAAATCCCTAGAGGAAACAGAATGACATGGTTTCCCTACCCAATAAGTCACAGGCCAGAAGTAACCGGTCATTTGCGTTCTTAGTTTTAAGCATCATAACAGAGACATGAACACAGCACTTGGAGAGCCCGGGGGCATCAGAGAAGGCTTCCTGTAAGAAGTGGCATTTGAGGTGAGTTTTGAAGGAGGAATAAGAATTTTTCATGCAGCCGTGGGATAAAGAAGATTCCAGGAAAAGGGAATCGCACGGGCAAATGCCCTGATGGAGAGGGCTTGGGGGAACTACACGTAGCTTGGTGTGTTTCCGGCACAGAAGAGCGTAATGTGTCCCAGCTGCCTTGCAGGAAGATTTCTCAGCAGCAGTGTGGCAGCAGATGGGAGGGAGGGGCTTGGCGTGATTGGCAGAGAGAACAGTTAGGAGGCAGCTGTTGCAGGATGTAAGATGGGAGAAGGGATAAGAGGAGGGGATGGATCTGAGAGATATCAAGGGGTAGAAGGGAAAGGACTGGGGGTGAGGAAGATGGAGGAGCCCAGGATGGCCTCCAGGGTTCTCTTCTGGGCGACTGGATGGGTCCTGGGACCCCCACTGAGCTAGGGAACCCAGAAGCAGGAGCCAATGGGTGGAGGAATTCTATTCTGGGTCTGCTGAGTTTGAAATGCCTGTAGAACAACCCCCCCATCACCAGCTCACCCCATCCCCTGAGCTCTGCCCAACTGGAGGAAGGATGGAACCTATTGGCTTGGGGGGAGCAGGGAAGGGAATGAGGCAGGGGCCCCTGGGTGGATGTGGGCATCCCCCTTGATTCCTCTTGGGGATGAAGGGAAACAAGTAGATTGACTGTCTAGTCCAACCTGTCATCTCCCAGATAAGGAAACCGAGGTCCAGAGACAGGATGGAATTCTCTGCATCAGTCAGCAAAAGTGATGTTTGCTGCGGTAACAAACAATTCCAAAATATCAGTGGATGCAAGCCACAACACTTATTTCTTACTGCTTTAACCTGTCCATGGCAGGTGCTCTGGGGGTCTGCTCTGCATCTCCTTCCTCCTTCTCCAGGACCCAAGCTGCCTGAGCAGCCAGTCTTGATGGCAAAGGCAGAAAAAGCCCCTGGAGGGTCTCATAGGGGCAATCATGACACTGGGTCACTTCCCAACTCATTGGCTAGAAGCAATCCATGGCTCCACCCAACCCCAAGGGGACCAGACATGCGGTCCTGTACGTGCCCAGAAGGAGAGCAAGCTGGGAATGTTTGGGGACTGCACTGATATTTGGGGATGAGCAGCCTGGGTCACTCCTAACAGGACAGCCTCAGTGCTGGGCAGCATGCTGCGTGTCCCCCAGCACCACCCAGCTCCTCCTCGCACCCTCCACGTAAAGCACATGTTGGGCCCAGCTGACATTCAAGGGCGTCATGGCTCAGAGAGGTGATGTGTCTTGGCCAAGACTGAACTGCTAAGAAGTGGAACTGGGGTTTGAACCCAGAGTTTCTCCCTTTGGGGGTCCAGCAAAGAGGCTGAACTACCCAGAGGAGGAATTCAAGGAACAGCCTCCCCTGGTAAGCCCAAGCACACTGCTGTCTTCCCTGTGTCCAGCTGTATTTTTCCTGCATGCTGCAGTCAGCTCCACATCCCCAGTTCTTGGGGGAATAGATGATGAGAGTGGATTTGATCTTAAAAACTGTCAAGTCGTGTATGTGGTGAGAAGAAAAGTGCCATACACTTTCCAGGTGTTTTTATTGGAAAAGAAAAGCGTAAAGTCCAGAGTCACGCTGTCTTCGTAAGTGGGACGAGGCGAGCCAGCTGGAGAAATGAAAGCTCTGAACCAGCTCTCAGTGTTAATTGCATCACAGCCAATACCCACAGCTAGAGAAACATGGATGCAATTAGCAGGGAGCCCCTGTTCCCCAAGGGCCTGTTCTGTCATCACATTTGTCCAGTGGAATGAACAACCCACGGCCACCACTCCTCACAAAACGGACCCCACCCTTTTAAAAAGACAAACTTGCAGGACTTTCAACGTGCCAAGCACTGTGTAAGCCTCACATGTGTAACCTGGCGTACCAGCATGGACACCTGCCTCCTCCGTTTTGCTCACCTGTATCCCTGGCAGAGTGCAGGCCATGTACTAGGTGCTCAATAGATGTCCGGGGATGAGTGAATGATGTGGCCGAGTCTTCCAGCTTTATGGATTCGCCTGCCTTTCTTTTCTTTTTTTTTTTTTTAACATCTTTATTGGAGTATAATTGCTTTACAATGTTGTGTTTGTTTCTGCTGTATAACAAAGTGAATCAGCTATAGTATACATATATCCCCCTAACCCCTCCCTCTTGAGTCTCCCTCCCACCCTCCCTATCCCACCCCTCTAGGTGGTCGCAAAGCACCGAAGCCTGCCCTTTCTTATTCAAATAAATTGGCTCCAGGCACAGACAAGTGACTCTTCTCTCTCTGAGTCCCCATGCTGGGAAAGTCTTGATTTCACTCAAATTTCCTCCCATGGGTCCTTCCCTCTTCCCTGCGTCATGTCAGCCTGAATGTGGGACACAGCGAGTCCTTTGCCTTGGTTCCTCCCAGGTTCCACGGGGACAGGACACACGTGTGTACCCGACGTTTGCTGAAGGTTTGGGGGAGTGGTAATGGAGGAAAATTGCGTTGCCCTAACATGGAAAATGAAACACCTCTGTTGTGAATTCCTCCCAGGGATGGAAGCTCTCTGACAGCTCTCAGCACCCCTCCCATCATCATTCCCTCCGCCCCTCCACTCCCTCCACCTTAGCCTCTCCCCCAACTCATCCCCTCTCCTGTTCACTGGTCTCCAACCCCCAGAAGCCGCCTGCTCAAGTCTCTTCCTGGCCCCTCCTAGAATTCCCTCAGGCCTGCCTTTATGTATCCAAAAACTCACTCTAGTGCTCTGCTAAACAACTCGTGTCTTTACCCCTAGCAGCCCAGAGCCCAGGAGGAAACCCCTGAATCTGTGGTTTCTTCTTGGACATGAAATTCTTGAGCTTGGTTCTTGGCCTGCAAAGCTCCATAGAGGGGAAGGCTTCAGTGCAGAGACTTAGTCTCCCCCAGACACGATTTCACCACCGGAGTGACTACTGCTGGCTTCAGGAGTGTGAAGGCACCTTTTGCTTCCCAAACATGCATCTAATCCTCACAAGAACCAGCTGAGGTCGTGGTGTGGTTCTTGCCATTTTAAGATGAGGAAATTGAGGCCCAAAGGAGTGAGGTGACTTGTCCAAGGTCACCAAGTGAGTAGGTGGGAGAACCGGGGTTCAAAGGCAGCTCTGTGTGTCTGAGATCCATGCTGGTGCTCACTTGGGTACCCTGTCACCCCATCCAAAATCCACACCCACTAACAACAAAGAAACCACAAAGCAGAAGAACCTTCTCAGCAAATAAGACTCTCGGGGACACCCACACAGGCCTGACGGGGCAGGGATGCCCTTGGGTTTGGGGTTGGAAGAGAGGGCAAAAGCCAGAGGACTAGCCTTTACAGGGCCCCTGCCATGGGCCAGGCACCAGCTGGGCACCTAACAACCTTTTTACCACCATTTTACAGATGGCGAACTAACATCCGTAGAAGGTTACCCAGCTGGTAAAAGGCCAAGCTCAGACTTGAACCAAAGTCTGTTGGGCTCCAAAGTCCATGTTCCACGTCTCCAAGGGGTACCCATCTCAGGGCAAGCCTGGGTGGAGACAGGTTGTCAAATCCATACTGTGACAAATTCAGCTGATATGCTCTCATAATAACCCTGTTCTCACATAACACTCCATGGAAGGAGGTTGGTACCCAGACATTGCCAGGCAACTGGTCTACCCGACCCGCCTCCATTACTGCAAGGAGCCACCTGTGCAAATCCACCCCTTGTGCCCTTTCCCATCCATCTGTCCCAACAGACAGCACCAGAATCCAGCTCCATGGGCCCCTGAACCTGGATGGAAAGTAAAATGCTTGGTATCGTCTAGGTGGCGCAGGCTTTAGAGTCAGACTAAGATTAAATCTCAATTCTGAAATAACCTAAGATAGCTGATGAGTGACCACCAAATAGAGAACCAAAAAGCAATGCTCTGGAAGTTCATAAAATCATAGAAGTTTCAGTAGGGGGTTTAACACACACACACTTTTACACACACACACTCATACATACATACATACATACACACACACACATACACACATATAGGTCACCTGGTGCTGTCTTCTATCTCCACTTTGGTAAGATTATCCCCATTTTACAGACAAGGAAGTGAAGGTCCAGAGCTTTGCCCTAGCACATGGCAAAGAAGGGACTAGAATCTGGCTCCTACACCAGTGGGCTCCACACTGGGTCCAGAGGAGACCCAGACTTCACAGAGATGCTACAGGGTCACCCCAGAGAAGGACAGTGATGCCCAACAGGCAACTTTCACCATCAGAACAGCTCTACTTTCTTCTGTACATATGTTGAGGCTCCATGTCAGGTTTTATTTGAAGAAATGGTTTGCTGCTTAAGGAAAAATCTGAAAGCCAAGGCACCGCTGCTCCAGGGAGAAACCAGGGTGGCCTCTGAGGATGTTAAGCCTCAGGACATCTACTGCCCCAAAATTGTGCACCTTATTTCATCTACAGAGTACCTTCTCCCCAAAGACCTTTTTGTATTTTCTCTCCTCCTCCTTTCAACTCTGCCTCGCCACTGGCTCTCAGCTGGTGGCCTTGCCTCTTACATCTCAAAGAATATAGAAGCCATCAGATTCAAACTCTCTCATCTTCTCACCATCATTTCTTCCTCCTGCCACCTGGCATTTGCCCCCTCCTCTAGTCCTTCCTATTCAGAAGAGGAAGCACCCCCGCCACGCACACCCACACCCACACTGCAGGCCAGTCTGTCTGCCTGGACCCTGGGTCCCCCCAGGAATCCCGCTCTGTGCCATATCCCATCTGTCTCCTGCATCTCCGGTCTCTCTCTTTCCTGGACCCTTCGCATTAGCACTCAGAAATTCTCTACTCCCTCTCATTCAAAAACTACCTTGCTGGAACCCCGTATCCCTTCTCTTTGCCTCTCTTAAGCTCTCTTCTTCTGTCTTCCATCCCCATCTTTCCAACAAGCAGCTCTTGGCAAAGCCTAAACGGCCTCCATGTTGCCAGATCCAACCGGCACCCTTCTGTGCCCATGGATCTCCAGCCCAGTTGACTCTCCCTCTCCTGGAGAAGTTCTTTCCTGGGCTTCTGTGACATTAAAGTCTTCTGGTAACCCCTGCCCCCCTCGTTGCCCCTTCTCCCCCCAGCTCCTAAGGAGAGGCCCTCAGGACTGGGTCTGGAATGTCTTCTCTGCTCCCACTACACTTTCCCTTTAGATGATTTCACCCACCCGTGTGGCTTTCAATGCCACCTTGCTGACTGGTGACGCCACAATTTCATGTCTGCCTCGTCTCTTCTGAGCCACGTGCTCAAGTCTTCAACCTACTTCCCATTTCCTCCTGGATGTCTCCAAGGCGCCTCCAGCTGGCTTGTCCACCGTGGAGCTCTTGATCTTCCCCCTGACCCCTCAGGCTTCTCATCTCAAGGACAGCTTCTCCCACCACCCAGAACTCTGTCCAGAAACCTGGGGGTCATGCTTGATGTCCCCATGCCCTTGGCATGCCCTGCTCAACCCTTCAGCTGGCCACACCATCTCTGCCTCCAAAAGTGTGCTGGAGTCATCTGCTCCATTGCTACTGTCCCCACCCCCGGCCAAGCCACCATCCTCGGTCACTCAGACACTGCGAAGACCCCCCAGCTCCTCTCCCTGCTCCCCCTCCCCCCCAGCCCCTTCTCCACAGAGCAATCAGAGGGTTGTTATGGAAACAAAGGTCTAGTCAGCTTCTTCCCGCTTCAGTGGCTCCCTGACCCCATAAAGTGGTTTCTGAGGCCCTGCTGATGGGCCAGCATCCACATCCCTGGGCTTGTCCTAAGTCACTCTCCCATTTGTTGTCTATACAGGAAACACTGCAGCCACATTTTCTGTTGCCTCAGGGCCTTTGCACAAGCTAACCCCCCCCACACTTCCTGCCCCCAGCTCCAGTTTCACTGGCTCACCGCCACTTATCCTTGGGGGAGGGGGGGGTCTCCCCTCCAGACTCAGTTAAATGGCCCTGTCTTTCAACTTCTCCAAGGCTTTCCTTCCCCATGAATTAATTCAAGCAATGACTGCCTTCATCCGTGGACTGAGGGCTCCGTAAGGTCAAGGGCTCCATCTGTCTTTTTCCTCAATGTGGTACCCAGCACTTAGCACATAGTGGGCACCCAGTGAATCCCTGCTGGGTGAATAAACGAGTTAGGACAACCCTCGGATCTCTCTGAGGACTGCCTTGGGGCAACCTACATGGCCGTGTGACGAAGCTGGGCAGGAATTATCTGGCGGAACCGAGGCTCAGGGAGGACCAGTGACTTGCCCTCAGAGACACAACTAGGATGTGAGGGGGTCAAGACTCCGACTCAGGTCCGTGCAGCAGGCCCTGGGTGTTCCACCCAGACTGCCCAGGGCAGAGGGTATCCTAGTGACACCCCTACCATCTGACATTGATGACCGGCTCCAATTAGAGTGGCATCATAAGCAGCGATAGATCCACAACTGGTTACAGATTTCATTAAGCAAACCATGTCCCAAACCATCTATTGTGTAATTGGCCTCATAAGACACATTCTCCCTTGTCGTTCCGTTACAACTTAATTTGCCGGGTCAGCAGTTCTGCCTAAAGTCGCGGGCGGCAGCCTGGCTGTGAATACCAACTGACTCTCCAGCATCACGCGATGCGGTGGGTTCATCAGCCCTTCCGAGGGGCGAGTATTTGACAGAGGAGGAAACTGAGGCACAGAAGGGAAGGGACTTACTCTAAGCCACACCACCGGTAGATGCTGGGCCACAACTGGAATTCAGTCCATGCCTCTCTGATCTCACCCCCCATGCCTTCCCCACTGCTTTCCATACACTACATGTGGCTGGTTGTTTAGTTGGGGTCTTTTTTCTTAGCAAACATATAAAGCTTCTCTGAAATTTGCCACCTCCCTCCATCCTAATTCCAGAATATAAGCTTCTCTTTATATGTATGGAGATCATAGCACTTACGGTGTATTCGGAATCGTTTGCCTCTGTTCCCTGTCTCTGCACACAGCCTCCCAGTGAGAGCTCCTGGGGGTCAGGGAGTGTGTTTCCCCCTGGTATTGAAGGAGCCCTACACAAGCCTGGACCAGAGGAAGCCGATCATCCGTGAGCGCTTCCTGGATGGAGCAGTTACTTTCAGAGCAGTCACCTTGTATATTATTAATAGTGAGAGTGGTGAAATATTCATGGGAGAATGATGCGATGATTGAGATTTGCTTTAAACGAATAAGCGATGAGGTGCAGGGGCAAGGGATGGGGGTGAGGGTGGGGCAGGGCTAGTCAGGGGTTGGCGGCTGGAGGGGGTCGGGGGGAGGTATACGAGAGTTCCTTAGAACCCTTTTCCATGGAAATTCAAAAGTCTCCGTATCGAAATTTTTTAAAAATTAAATATCCTTCCCCAAAGGATACTAATCATGGTCATCGTAGTAGCTAACAGGAGAGATTAAAGCCATGATTTACTAATCACTTACTATGTGCCGGGCACTGTGCCAAGAGCTTTACGTGTCACCTCATTTGATCCCCATGCTACCCCTATGAATATGGTGTCCAGTTTACACCCAGGAAGCAGAGGTTCAGAGACCGAGACAGAGAAACCTGGTCTCAGACCAGCATCAGGATCTCTACCCTCACGTCACATCATGTGTCGTAGTGATGTTGGCAGTGCCTGGGGCAGCCTGGCCTGTATTTTGGGAGAGGCCTGAGAGACGGCACCTCATACCTTTGGACAACCATATCTTCATCCTCTAAGGGGAGTGAGGCTGATTTTCAGAGTCATCCAGCAGTCACTGAAGCTAGAATCTTATGGGCCACAAGGGCTGGCAAGCTGGAAAAAGCTGCCTTGAGTCAAAAATGACCTGCAGCTGTGAATCTGTTTCTGTTTTGTAAATAGATTCATCTGTATTATTTGTTAGATTCCACATATAAGTGATATCGTATAATATTTGTCTTTCTCTGTCTGACTTACTTCAGTTAGTATGATAATCTCTTAAGTCCACCCCTGTTGCTGCAAATCATCTGTATTATTTGTTAGATTCCACATATAAGTGATATCGTATAATATTTGTCTTTCTGTGTCTGACTTACTTAGTATGATAATCTCTAGGTCCATCCATGTTGCTGCAAATGGCATTATTTCATTTTTGATGGCTGAGTAATATTCCATTGTGTGTATGTACCACATCTTCTTCACCCATTCATCTCATGACAGAATCACAGACATAAAAAACAAACTTATAGTTACCAAAGGGGAAAGAGAGAGAGGGAGGGATAAATTAGGAGTGTGGGATTAACAGGTACACACTGCTATATACAAAATAGATAAGCAACAAGTTTTACTGTATAACACAGGGAACAATATTCAATAGCTTGTAATAACCTATAATGGAAAATAACCTGAAAAAATTGTATATATTTATACATACATATACAGAACTGAATCCCTGTGTTGTGCAACTGAAAGTAACAAAACACTGTGAATCAACTATGCTTCGATTTAAGAAAAAGTGAGCTGCAGCTGTAAGCGGTGAGCCCCTGACCCTCCTGGGCACTCAGGTTTCCACCATGTTCCTCCTTTCTGGTTCTGAAGTTTGCCCCTATCTCCTGGGCCCCTGTCCCACCTTCGTTCAGGCCTTGGCCTCACTCACCCAAGTTACCCACCCTCTTGGTCCACCTGCCTACCCCCGTCCCCAGTCTGGTTTGACCTCTCCACAGTCACCGGGGAGCTCAGTCTACACCCCAAACCTGACAGGCCCATCCCTTATCACAAGCTTCCCACACCGCCGGGGGATGACACCCAAATTCCTTACTATGGCCCTCAAGGAGGGGATCTACCTTCTCCCCACCCTCTCACTACCGATCTTTCAGCCTCATTTATCTCACTCTCCCCACAGCTCCCCACATCCCAGGCATTCTCCTCCCCACTCCAGCCAGACTAAACAATTTCCAGGCAAACAAAAGTGCCACATTCTCCTATAGGAATGGCATTGCCTGTCTTGTTACTTTATGTAACTTGGACAACACCTCCCTCCTCAGCTGCTAACCGCCCCCCCCCAAGACCTGACAAACTCCTACTCACCCCTAAGTCACCTCCTCCAGGAAGCCTTCCCTGATGATCCAGGTTGGGTTGTATGTTCCCACAGGGCACTATGTTTGTCTCCAGCACTGCACACAACCCACTGGGTTATACATGTCTGCTGATCTGTCTCCTGCACCATCAGGAAACTTCTCGAAGGCAGGGACCCATCTCTGTGTCCCAGACCTAGCACATAGTAAGTGCTAAATAGACTTTGGATATGCAATTATGGGCTGGTCATTTAGTGTCCTCATCTGTAAAACATAATTATTTGTACCTACCACATAAGCACGTTCATTCATTTACTGAGCTCCTACTATGCACTAGGCTCAAATCTAGCCCTGTGTTCACAGCTGAGAACAAAGCCTCTCAGCTGGAACTGACATTCTTGCAGAGGGAGACAAACAAGACATAAAATAAGTGCAATATATAGAATGTCATATGGCAATGATGAAAGTAAAATAGGAGGGGTGGAGCAAAGTAGCCATTTTAAATAGTTTGGTCAGAAAAGTCTTCCCTGGGAAAATGACAGTTGAATAAAGTCGTGGAGGTGGGGAATGAACCACGCAGTATCTTGGTGAAGTGCAGTCTCAGCAGCAGGAAGAGCATGTGCAAAGGCCCTGAGGTGGGAACGTGCCTTGTGAGAGCCAGGTCAGACAAGTAAGGGAAGGAGGGTAGGGAGAAAACGTTGGACCAAGGTGATGAACATTTTACTCAGAGTTTGATGGGACACCAGTCTGGGCAGCCGAGTGGTGTGACCTGACTGCCAGCAGGACAGAAAGCAGACACAGAAGCACCTAGCACCGTGCCTGGCACCCAGAAATCACTCAACAGGCATTGGCTGTGGGTGCTCACATCATCATGATCATCCTGATTAGTAAGGCATGAGTGTTACCTGGTTCTGATGGCACTTTCCAGAAATGTTCTGCCAGCTTCTGTTGAAGGAGCCCTCGGCCCTCAGAGGGGGCTTTTTGAAGGACAAACAACCATGTGTCGAAGTGAGAACACAGAAGTCTTTCTACCTCCTGCAAAGACTCTGCAGGTGACTCGGGGGGCTGGCTGGGTGGACTCAGCATCGTCATATGCCCTGGCAGGCAGAATGCAGGGTGAGGGCCTGCAGCCCCCAGGGACGTGTCTGGGGCTGCGATCGTCAAGGGCGAGTGTGGCTCCACCTGTGCCTGGAAGGGCTGGGTGAGGTGGAAGGAGGGGGTCGCGTGGGTAAGGACAGCCAGGGGTCGCTGCTCCCACATTACCGTGCATAGGGGCTGTGGAGGCTTCTGCCAAGGGGACAGCTGGACCCCCACGTACCAGGGCTGACCTTCACCCAGGACAGAGGGGAAGGGCTCCCAAAAGCAGGGTGGGGGAAAGGAGGCGAAGAAAAAGGAAGATGAGAAGAGGGAGAGAGAGAAGGAAGGGGCTGCTTCCGGAGCAAGAGGCACGTGGCTGTCTGATGGCGGAGACACAACCCGTGTCCTGGGGAGCTCCAATCTGGTGGTGGAGGCTCACCACCACCATCACCACCACCACCACCATCACCTGCCCTCCTTCACGAATATATCCCAGGAGACTTCCAGAGCAGGGAGAGCTTCCCAAAATGAACAGTCCAAATAAAATATCTTGAATGAAATCAAAGCCAAGAAGCAAACAAAGCACAAGTGGAAGGTAGCGGCTGGTTGCTGACTTCTCCAGAAGTTTCTCCTAAGGGGACGATCGTGGTTTGTTTTTAAATTCCAAGGAGCAGAAATAAAATGAGCCTCAGCCAAACCCAGAGTGATCTTGGACAGACTTGCAGCCAAGCTGTGTCTTCATAAGGTCTGGCCTTTTTTCTAATCATGAAATTAAGACACGCTCCTCCCAGAGTCCAAACTGTAGATAACAAAGAAGTCGGTTTAGGTGACCTTTACTTCCCTTCTCTACTCCACGCGGTTTTTACATTGTTGAGTCACACCTCATGCATCCTCGCACTTATTCATGCCACGTACGTGCCAGGTACGCTCTGGGCACGGGGGATCCTGCAGCAAACAAGACAACAGACTCCTGCCCTCATGGAGCTTATGGGGACACTGGCAAGATGCTAATAATTACATGCATCAAATAGTTCCAGTGGGTGATAAATGCAGTGAAGAAAATAAAATAGAATGACGGAGAGAGTGACTGAGGGGCGTGGGGCAAGACGATCAGGGAAAGCCCCTTTGGAGGGAGAATATTTGTGCTGAGCCCAGCCACGGAAGGGCCAATCCAGACCAATCCAGAGAGGCATTCCAAGCAGAGGGTACAGCGGGGGCAAAATCCCAGGAACTAGCTCTCGCTTGGCATTTTCAAGGAAGAGAAAGCATGCCAGAGTAGCTGGAGGCACGCCCCTGTGCTATGAAAAACTCAGGAAGAATTTCTTAGACATCAAAGGGCTACAAGAGTGGATTGGGTGACTGGGGGACTTTGTCTTGAGCAGACACGGGCATCACGCAGCCTGAATGTATCCTAGAATCATAGCGTGAAGGAATGGTTTAGAAACTGCTTTTCAGATTTTCAAATCAAGGTGCAGGTATACAACTGGGTGCTGGGATGATGCTGGCTAACAGCCGCTGAAAGCTGACTCTGGACCAGGCACTGTTTCAGCACAATGAAACTTTCAACTCATTTCATCCCCACGACAGCCCCATAAGAGAGGTTAGTCTCTCATTTTACCAATGAGGAAACTGAGTCTCAGAGCTGAGAAATACCTTGTCCCAGGAGATCCAGTGGTTAAGTGGCAGGCCAGGATTCAAGTCCAGGCCATCTGCTTCCCGAATCCACGTGGAACTATTAACCACTGCCTCCTCTGATGGAGCCAGGGGATTTAAAAGATGACACTTCGTCCCGGAGCTCCCATTTTGCTTGATGATTCAGGAGAAAGATGCTAAGCAATTTAACTGATAAGCTCCCCAACACATTATTTTTGTACCCAAACAAACATGAGTTGATGACAGGAGTACAAGGCAAAATACGCATGCATTTTTCAGGGAAAAATTTTGTCATGACTTTGACAAAAATTGTTAGCTTCCTCTAATTGCCTGATGAGCGACGTGCCATTATACAGATGAGCCAACTGAGGCCCAGCCCAGAGAACAGAGATGACTCACCCCCAGGGCTGTCTCCCAAGGCAGGAGGCTGGCCCCTAAGACCCTGAGACCTGGTGATCAGTGACCAGGCGACCTGAGAAATTGTAGGAAGCAGGAGAGGAGATGGCAGACACTAGCCCCCCTGCACTGACTGTTTGTTGGACAGACGGGAGAGGACTAAAATCCACTTCTGCTGGCCAGCATCACGTGGTATCTGATCAGGAAGACCTCACTCAGAACCAGGGACTCTGAACCTATGGTTGTAAGGTCAACACGACACCCCCGCCCAGAGAGGAACCGTGCAAATGTCCCAGAGGAGAGAAGGCAGGCAAGGCGCCCAGCCATACCACCAGCCCAACGCCTCCACTCCCACCCCACACAGAGAGGAAAGGGTGCAACACAACAGTGAAACTCACTGGACAAAACAGCCTGGATTTGAGTCAACAAACAGACGGAACAGACAGAGAGCTGGATGGACAAGTGGGTGAATTTCAAATAGGGAGCTACATATTATGATAGATGATAGATATTATAACTATCAGAGATCTATCAGAGAGGGGGAATAGATTATATATCCTTATATATATATTTATTTATATATCGTGTAACTCAGGATATTTTCGAGGTTCACAGATCATACGTTTCAGGTAGGTGGATAAATGCAGGCTAGAGCCAGCTCCTACCAGCTAGAAGGAACCAATTATATACATTTCTCCCTAACACTGTTAAATGATAATATGTTGGTTACTTGAAATCAGCTTTAGTGGGAGTGTTTACACCATAGAAATACACACTACAAATCAGGTCTTACTTTTTTTCAGACAGTTGATTTACTAACACACCATTCATTATAATGGTATATGATGAGTTGGCCAGTTGCATATATCTTAGATAGATTATATATGTGTGTGTGTGTGTGTATAACATATATGATACATATACATATAAATATATATATTCATGCATATACACACACACATATAAGGGAGGTTTTATGTGCAAGGTAGATGGATTATGTTTATTTGATAGATAAATATATATATTTGTATATATTTATAATTTATATTTGGCTGAACCTTATGAAATTGCTGTTATTCAACTCTTTTGGACAAAAAAATGCAATTTCATATGGCTATAAAAGTATATACGTATGTATGTGTGTATGTGTGATCATTAGAAAACATCCCAGACTGAGAGTCAGAGAGGAGACTTGGGGTCCAGTAACAACCCTACCACTTACAAGCTGTGTGACTCCAGGCCAATGGCTTGCCCTCTCTGAGCCTCTGTTTCCCTGCTGAAAATGTGAGGGCACTAAGACCCCGTTCCAGAGCCGCTGAGGGGACCATGGGAGGAGAGAGCCCAGAGCCAAGCACAGGTGAGGCCTCCAAGGGGACCCTCAGGTCTGTGCCGGACCCACCAGCACAGCCCCACTTCCGATCGGCCCTGGGCAGCCAGGGGCCCCAGTCCAGAGGGCTCCAGAAGATCTCCAGAGAGCTTTGCCTGCAGAAACAGACTCTCCCATGAGGGAAGCAGCACCTTTTCTGATCCTCATCTCTTCCCCCTGCCTCCCAGTTAAAGAGTGATGTGGCGCCAGCTGACAGATGTCCCGGCCACGGCACCATGCCGAGTCTGGCTGCGGGATGACCTCCCTCGACCATCAATCAACAGAGCAGTGACCAGCACTCATCCCCGAAAGAATCCATCATCGGTTCCCTGCTCACCCATCACCTTCCAGCAATCTCCCTCAGGGGAAGGGCCAGAGGGAGTCTTTCTATGGGAAGGAGACAGCGTGGACACCAGAAGGAGCCCTGGGTCTCAGTGTGGCCAGTGTCCCTGAGCAGGTCCATTGCCCCTCTGGGCCTTGGTTTCTCTTCCGTACGTTTAGTATAAAGGTGCTAAAAAGTCAACTCAAACAAAAAGAAAAGAAAACCAAACCCTGCCAGCCAGAGAAATCTGCCTCTGGGTGATCCAGCCATAGACAGAGAGATTGCAGCTCTGCCCTTGACAGAAATCAGCTCTCAGGATTCTTGCCTCCGTAGCTGGTGTTAAGGAACACACACAGATTCAAACTCCAGCTCCATGACTTACTAGCTCTGTGACTTTGGGCAATTTACCAAACCTCTCTCAATCTGTTTCCTCATCAGTAAAATGAGGATAGTAACACCTGCCCCACCTGCCCTGAGATTCTCATGATGATTTTTTAAAATAACATAAAGATGACATCTGCCATTTTTAGTGCAGTGGTTACATGCCAGGCTCTGTGCCATAAACTTTATATATTATCTCATTTCTTTCTATAATACCCCTGTGAAGTAGGTACTATTATTCTGCCCACTTTACAGAGGAGGAAACTGAGCCTCTAGGAGGTTAAGGCACACAGCTGGCAAGTAGCAAAATAGGGATTTGAACCCAGGCTGTCTGGCTCCAGAGGCTATGGGCTCACGCACTGTCACACCAATAATAGATGTAGATGTAAGATCCCTGACATCCACATCAATTACTGGCTAATCGTCATTAATATTTTTAACATCTGTATTGGAGTATAGCTGCTTTACAATGGTGTGTTAGTTTCTGCTTTATAACAAAGTGAATCAGCTACACATATACATACGTCCCCATATCTCCTCCCTCTTGCATCGCCCTCCCACGCTTCCTATTCCACTCCTCTAGGTAATGGGATACCTACCCACTGAACTGGTACATTTCCTCCAGGGCTATGCCTCGGGGCTTTTGGATCAAGTCTGTGAAGGACTCATCTCTTTTGATGTAGATCAAAGACTAAAGCAGATCAAGACTGTCTCTTGATTGGACGCAACCTTGCTGTCCTCTGACCTGTTTGCCCGGAGCCAGGTATAGCCTGGGGCCTCACTGTGTTGGGGACATTTGGGGCTGTGCAGAGACCGAGGGAAGGAAGCAGGGGAGGGAGGGGGCAGCAACAGGTAAGGCTGATATGTAGAGCCTCAGCCTGGTCCCCTAAGCACCCACTGGAGAGAAGAAGGGGTGGGGGGGGGCATCAGAGGGACTTGGGATTAAGCCTGGCCTCTCCACTGGCCAGCTGTGTGACCTTGAACAGATGAGTTGACCTCTCTGGGCCTCTGCTTCATCCCCGGGAAAATGGGGATGTTAATGCCCACCTTACAAAGTTCTGATGCAAAAAGCACCTAGCACATAGCAGATGCTCAAGACACCGTGGCTGTCAACATTTATTATTTTATTTAGGCAAGCCACTGTTTCTGAGCCAATTATGGTCAGCCTGCTTCAAACTCAGTAGCTGTTAGCCAAAATCTGGCTGGCTGGTTTCAATATACTCAGGAGTTTGAAGGCCACCAAAGGCTTTTCGGAGAGTTGGTCGCATTTCACTGCTAGTTATTTGCAAAGTGTCTGGAGGCTCAAACCCAGCCCAGGTGGTTGATTCTTCAGGGACCAATCTCTGGACTGAAGGGTACAAGCTGTGTGCAAGAAGCCAGCTGTTTCTTGCACATCTACAGAGCAGCCAGGTGTACAATGGAATTTCAGCTCTTCCTTTTCAAAACACGGGTCTGTGGCCACAGTCAAAAACCAAGCCTGGCTAAGCCCCAGAGGCAGCTAAAGTGGCACTCAGCCTACATCTGCAGAAAGGGCAGGCTGGTGCTGACAGCTCGGGGCCCTGCTCCAAACCTGTCCCTCTTAAAAGAGCCATCGGCCAGCTGAGCTGTGACCTTCCTGTAGAATGTTCCAGTTGGGGTGATCGGGTGTGAGATGCTGCTAAATTCCATAACCCATCCTGGAATAATCCTAGATAGGTAGGCAGGGCAGCATGGAAACAGCCAAAGAAGGACCAATTCTCTGCTCTGAGCAAACCCCAACCCCACCTGAGTGTGTCCCAACTTCTGGCCATCAGTTAAAAGCAAGGATAGAGCAACAGAACTTGGAGGGGAGAGGATGGAGGCCAGTATGCTTAGGGCTTCATTGCAGAGGTGGGGGGAAGAGGGGTGGCTGGGAGGGACTGATGTGGCTGGGAGGGGGCCAAAGCAGGAGGCCTGGGAAGCAGTGTAGGTTTTCTTTCCACCTCTGCTGTGTGATCTTGAGTACCCCGTTGGCCCTCTCTGAGCCTTTTCTACCTTATCTGAGAGACAGAGAGTTGACACGACTGCAAGTCGTATGAGATAACTCAGCTTTTTTCACTGCTGTATCCATGGCACCCAGCTCAATGCTTGGCACACAGTAAGCCCCCTATAAATAATTACTGAATGAAGACGCCTCTCCCTCCATCCCTTCTTCATGTAATTTTCCCATAGGCAAGCTTCTAATTAGAGAAGAGTTCTATGTGGGTACAGACGGTTCCTGATGCAAGAAGCAGTCAGTATGTAGCTGATTTTGAAAAGCATTGATCTAGTGCATTTCGATCCTAATGAGGCAGAGACATGAGAGGAGCCTTGGTTCCTGGACCCCCTCTGGACTCGCTCTTCCTCCTCAGCCATGGTGGGGCTGACAGCTACCGCAGCCAGAAAGTTCCTCACGCCCCAAAGCCAGGACTGCAAGCCCACACACCTCCAAGACTGGGCAGGTAACGGGAGGGAGTGACACAAGGTGACCTCTGGGCTGGACTGATCAGTATTCGCCCCGCCACAGGGAAGTTCTCATCAGGCAATCATTGCTGCAAGAAATGCAAGCTTGGGCTTCGCTGGTGGTGCAGTGGTTGAGAGTCCGCCTGCCGATGCAGGGGACACGGGTTCGTGCCCCGGTCCGGGAAGATCCCACATGCCGCGGAGCGGCTGGGCCCGTGAGCCATGGCCGCTGAGCCTGCGCGTCCGGAGCCTGTGCTCCGCAACGGGAGAGGCCACAACAGTGAGAGGCCCACGTACCGCAAAAAAAAAAAAAAAAAAAATGCAAGCTTGGTGCAGCCAGCGCTTATATTTTTTAGAGATGAAAATCTAAATTCTTATATGAATTGCCTGATTTTTGTGTCGGTAACTAACTTAACAATTTTTAAAAAGTACTGGATGAGGCAAACAGAACATTCTGCAGGCTAGATTGAGCCAGGCTTCTGAGGTCCAATGGGTCGTGAAGACAAACCTTTTCAAAGGGAGAAGCCTCGGTCCTTGCCCTAAGGGACCCGTCAGTCTGATGGTGGAGACACAGCTCTGCCCTAGGGAATCCCCTGGTTCTGATGGGAGAAGCAGAAAGAGACAAGCATTCCAGATCCTTCCAGAGCAGCCCACAAAAATGTGCAGATGAATTTCATGCACACTGAAACCACAGGCTGCTAGCAGGGAGCCACAGGATGGAGGATGAGTGTGTTGGCAGGGGAGAGCGTCCCACATGGGGAACGTGGCAGATGCAGAAACCCAGTGGCAGAGCAGAGCAAGGTGGAGAGTGGACAGACGCAGCCCTGGAACATCTAAGCCAAAAGGACTCCTATGGATCACTTGGTCCCATAATCCCAATACACAGACAGGAAAATAGAGGCTCAAAGACAGGAGGAACTTGCCCAAGGCCATGCAGTAAGCTGTGACGCAAACAGGACAGGAATGAAGTCACAGGATACCAGGCTAGGGGTGGGAAGGGGGCCAAAAAGCCTACCTGAGAGATGGCTACTTAGCTACTTGGCAAGGTGCATGAGGAGCCTCTGGCTGGTGACTCACCCCCACTCCCTTTGGCCTGTGAGCTGGCGCCAGGTAGAGGGCACCATCTCCAGCCACGGCTGCCCTTTGAATTAACCTTCAGACTGTGCAGATTAAGAGTTCCATCTGTCTTCCACCCAACAGGCTCCAGAGGTCTGACAGGGGACGTGAGCTAGGTCCCAAAGGGGCCTGGGACTAAGGGACAACTGGGAGGATGTCCCAGACACAGGAGGCCTTGCCTGCCAGGACTCGGGGCCTATGGAGGTCTGGGAGGGAAGCTGAGTGGCCCCGATGGAGGGACAGCCAGATAAGGTCACGTTCTGAGGTTCTAGAGGTTAGGACTTCCAATATTTGAATTTGGGGGCACAATCCAACGCATAACAGGGTTAATTCAGGCGTGGCCGGGTCCAGGCTCTCATGGCTGCTACCAGCCTCCTACTTCTCAGCTTGCTTTTCTAGGTTTGAGTCATTCTCAGGCTCCATGTGATGAAAAGATGCTCCAGGCCTGCAGTTCAAGGTCTGAAGCACCAGCAGAAAAGAAAGCTGCCTCTCTCTCAACAGCCCCAGCGTGCGTCTTCTCACATCTCATTTCCTGGGATCGGGCTGTGTAGCCACACTGAGGCTGGTTTCAGTGGCCAAGGAAGGCCATGCTTTAATTGGTTGAGCCCGAGTCCAAGTGGACCCCTGGAGCGGGGCCAGGATGGGCATCAGAGTGCAATTCCCAGAGAAGAGTGAAGGGGCCAGAGGGCCCACCACAGACACAAAAGGATGTTTTGAACACATGGCTCTTGGATCAGAGCCCTCCGGTGAGCAGAAAAGGGCAGGAGAGTGTGGATGGCTTCGTGCCAACCTCCCCAATGGCCAGCAACACTCCTGCAGAACCAGGTCCGGCCATTCCCAGATCTCCTGTGTCACATTTCCACTCAAAGAACAGCAGGCTGAAAGCCCAGCCCTGAGATTATGAGAAAAAATAATATGTCAACGCACTTATTAAAGATACCCAGAAGACCCTTCGAATGTCAAACAGCTGTGAGCAAACACTGATTTGATGATCTGTGTGTTAATGAACCCCAGACATAAGGATTAAATTCTCTTTAAATTGCACGTGGTTTTAAAATGTATTTCCCTCTGGTGTGTCTGGTTCAAAATAAGGTTAGCAAAACACCTGTGAGGCAGGTCTGACTGAGCAGGGGCTGAAGACAGCCCTGGCTCGGGCCCCGGGGAGCTTATAAGCTGGATAAAGAAAGAGATACACGGAGAGATGTGTTAGCGTCGGTGTGGACCAGCACAAGCCAGGGCATGCTGAGAGGGCAGCTCACTGTGTGTGGTTCTCTCACTTAGCGAATATTTACAGAGCCCCTGTGATGGGCCAGGTACTTCCCAGGGTATTGGGGATGCAGTGGTGAGGACGGAAGCCACAAATCCTGCCCTCCTGAAGCATTCAGGTGAAGGGAACAATTAATAGGGAGGCAGGTTGCTCATCAAGGTAATTTCAGAGCTTAATAGTGCTATTAAGGAAAGAAACACAGTGATGTGATACAAGAGTAGGTTGGGAGGCAAGGGAGAGGAGGTTATCTGAGAACAGGAGTGAACCGTGGGAAGGCTGGGGGAACAGCAAGTGCAAAGGCCCTGGTGTCAGCACAGTCCAGGCCCGTTCGGGAATCGAAACAGGCGGAGAGGGAGTGGGGAGGTGGCACATGGCAGACACATACAGCAGAAGACTCCACAGCTGGGGGTGTTGTCAGAACAGCAACACAGATGCACGTAGTGCCGGGAGACCCAGGTAAGAGACAGAATGAGAGCTTTAACTCAGTCACCACTGGGAAATCAGCACTACATGCACATTCTGGAAGGGGGCGTGGTGGGGCTGCTGGGCTGCTGGTCACACTCAGTTTCCTGATCCCGGGCTGGTTACATGGGTGAGTCCACTTCTAGAAAAGTCTTCAAGCCACATGTGTAGTATCTATGCACCTTTCCATGGGTATATTATTCCTCAATAAAATGTTTACTGAAATTAAAAACTTAGGTGCACAGGAAACAGCAATGCACTTTTTGCAAGAATGCGTACCAAATAAAGATGGACCTCAGTGCATTGGAGTGGTCGTCTGGGAGGGATGGGGATGAGAGGTTTGTAAAAAGTCTTCCTGGAGTGCTCAGACACGGTTGCAAGGAACATATGTGTACCAGCTCACTCACGTATTTTACATTCTCGACAACCCTATGATCTTGGTAAAGTTTACGTTCACATGGAGAGGGTAGACCAGTTATCCCTATTTAACAGATGAGTTGATTGAGCCCCTGATAATGAATGAGTGAGTGAGTGAATGAATGAGTAAGCAAATGAATGAGTGACTGAATGAATGAGTGAGTGAGTGAATGAATGAGAATAAGCAAGCCCTGGTGCCTCTGAGTGACTCTTGAAGGGCAGGTGGGAAGTTACCGACAGAAGCTTCAAAAGCCAGCGTTGAGTGTTTTCTCCACCTCCTGCAAGCAGGATTCCCTGCTCCTGGACCCCGCTCCAGTCCACCTCCGGTCAAGGTGAGAGCCGGCCCCTTCTATAACTTCCACAATCTGCACGTGGCACCAGACAGGTGCCCCGACAGCCAGCAGCTCTCTGGAGCCTAGTGACAATATGACGGATTGGGAGCTCGGCTGCTGGAATGACAACAGGAAGGATATGATAACTTTCCCCGTCCCCCATCTATTTTTATTTCTCTCTGCACCTTGAAAGACAAGGGTTCCGGCAAGTTGCTCCCATCTGCTGATAGAGACTTGAAGTGTCTTGTGCGGCTTATCGACGTCTAAGTCCTGAGTTCTGGACGCGGAGGCGAGGAGCCCGGCTGGGGTGGGGGAGGAAATGGCCCAGCCTGAGCCCCTCCAAGTGGAAGAAGCCCTTGCAAGGGGTGCAGGGGAGGCCGGGGGAGAGGAGGATGCCAGGCCACGTGCGTGAGGGCTCTTCTGTCATGTCCTGGCCATGTGACCCCAGCAGGCCCACCCACAGTCCTAGTTGCCACATCCATGAAACAGGTGGGGTCATCCCAGGCCCTCCCCTGTCACTGGGATGTGGTGGGGTGGGGGTAGGGGCGAGTACTGTGAACTGGTGGCCAGATAATGTTTGGCCAACCGTCCAAGTTGATACCCTGAGACAATATTGCTCCTGTGCGCCCTCAAAGGATCTCAGTGCCTTCACTCCCTGCCTCACTGTGTTAGGGGCAGACCCCCACATTTGGAATGAGGCCAGGCAGCAGCTAAATCCCAGTGCCTCCATTCTCCAGCCTTGTGAGCTGAACAGGTGCTTTCTCCCCTCTGGGCCTCAGTCCCCTCATCTGTCCAATGGGGCTATTGCAGAACATCACTGCTGAGAGGCAGGTACATGTTAAGCACTTGCCACTGGGCATCTGGCACATAATAGATATCAGCAGGTGAGGGTCACTGCTATCTTGTGATAAAAATTATCCAGGAACTAGGCTGAGCAAGTGAGGCACCTGGGATGTAAATTTTAAGGAGGCACTTTCTCGCCAACCATGCAGTAAGAGCCTCCTTAAATTTTAATCCGTTTCATCCTCCCTTCGTCTCACCCTGTGGCCCAGAAGTGTGGCCTGAGGAATGATGGGGGGGCAGCTCCCATTATTTACTAAGAGCTTACTGGATGCTGGGCACTGTGTTCCCTGAGGGTCTTAAGGTTCATTGTTACCCTAGGTGTCCTCATGGGAGGAGATGGGTGTCAGCTCCCCAAAGCTGTGTCTCTCCATTGCCAAGTTCCCCAGCCCAGAAGGGGCAGAGTCCAGATCTGAGCCGGGCGTCCAGTGATTCCACAGCTGTAATCATTCCTTAACAGTGTGCTCTCCTTTGCTGGCTCGGGCTTGCTTCCCTGGGGAACGTGCAGGGCAGCCCTGTGCTGCGGGTCCTTCCACACCCATCCTCACACCCACATTCCCCCACCCCTGGACTGGCTGGGGTTCCTCCCCTGGTGCTCTAACTGGCCACCTCTACTCCTGGCCCAGTGCTCAAGGCCTCGGTGACAGGGACTAAGGCCACTCCTATCATCTTGAGGTACCCCTGGGAGTGGACAGGGCTCCGCCTCTTGTGGGCTGACAGGTCTGTGGGTTCGGCCACCTGCTGCCAACCTGGTCCGAGGGTGAGGATGGTGAGCTAGCATTGCTGAGGGCCAGACTTGCCCACGGCACTGTTCCTTTCCATCCTAGCGCATCCTGTAATCCGTGGTTAACGTATTTATAGATTGGCTGATGTGTTTATTGTCTCTCTCCCCCATAGGAAATAGGCTCCATGAGAGCAGGCCCCAGGGCATGCCTCATTATACTGGGTCCCTAGGGCATAGATCCACCCCCCCCCCCCACACCCCCCTGG
>NW_006786690.1:8110509-8116712 GCF_000442215.2 Lipotes vexillifer | reverse complement strand
CCCCCCCCCCCCCCCCACACCCGCCTGGTGGTAGAAACTCAATAAATATTTGCTGAATGAAAGAGTGCCTTGGTGAAGGAGGTAGGGGGTCTTTCCATTTGCAAACAGGAATCAAAGCTCCAGGGAAGAGCATTTGGACCCAGGACTTGGGAGCTGCAAGCCCTGCATTGTTCTTCCTTTCGGATGCCAGGACTGATGTCTTCTCAGGGACCTCGCTTGAGAAGGGAGTGTGGTATGAACTGGTGCTTGCAAATAAAATGCAAATGACAACGCAAATATCACAGAGCTTCTTTCATGACGTCTGGCCTCTGGGAGAACTCTCTGAGAGCCGCTTGTCTGTGGGAAGTTCTGCTGTAAACTGGCTCCCTCCAGGTGGCAGCTGGGGGTGGGAGAACCCTAGAGGAGGCAGGGTGGGCCAGGGGCCAGGTTATGACGCTGGCCCTGACCCCAGTCGGTCCGGCTGCTCTGAGGTCTCTGGGTGGTATGCACAGTCCTGCGGACTCAGATCTACCCTTACCACTCTGCAGAGAAACCCAAGTGCTGGAGTGAGGACGCTGCTGTGATGATGAGGTCTAGAATCCTCATCCCTGCACCAGGCTTTACACCCATGATCCCATTCGGTCCCCACACAAACTTGAGCAAGAGGGATTTGTGTGCCCATTTTACAGATGAGGAAACTGAGGCTTGACCAGGTTAAAAAACTTGCCTGAGGCTATAGAGACAGCAAGTGACAGGGCCAGATGTGCCTGCCATTGAAGCTGCCCATCTGAACCCCTGCATGATGCTGCCCACTCACCCCTTCATTTCCTGTCCTCCTCACCCACGCATGCCTATGTGGTTCCTGGCAGCGCCCTCTCTGCTCTCCCTTGTGCTACAAGGCCTCACCATCCTCCAGCCGGTGGAAACCCTCCTCCTTCAGGCAGCCCTCCTTCCATCTCTCTCTTTGGGGAGCTCTGCAGTGAGGAGAGGCTGCACCCACAAAGCTGTGACTCTACTTCCTCTGCATTTCTTGCCTCTGTCATGCCTCCCTATTTCTTCAGCCCCCACCCTAGTCCAAGCCACCATCACCTCTCACTGGGACGACTCCTACCACCTCAGCCACACAGGCCTGCTTTCTGTGTTTCCAGCCCATCATGCCATTTCTGCCCCAGGGCCTTTGCACCTCCTGTTCCCTCTGCCTGAAGCCCAACGTCTCTAGCGGTTTGCTTGGAAATGTCATAATTCAAGGCCTTAGCTGACTGTTCATCCTCCCCAAGGTTACTCCCTATCTTGTCCCTCAGATTACATTTATGTCCCCCAGCCCCCAGAGATCTGTCTCTTTCCTTGTTCCTTGCTCGTCTGGCTCCCTTAAGGTATGATCCACAGGGTGGGGACCTTGTTTCTCGTCTTCACTGCATTCTTCTGGCCCAGAGCAGGCACTCAATAAATATTCGTTGAATAAATCAACCAATCAATTGAAAAGTTAATCACAAAAGAAGGTTCTATTTTTTTTGAAGAGGCACTGGTTCCAGAGCCACATGAAGAGCCAAAGCCAGTATCCCAGAGAGCTGATGGGTATCACTCGGTCAAATAGTCGGTCAACAAACACTCACCCTGTCCCCTGAGCTTGGAATCCAATAGAGAAGAGAAGTTAAACAGCAGGGGATAAAGAGTCCATAGCAACTCGGGCTCCAAGAGAGCTGGCATCTTGACCATCTCTGCACTGTGTCCAGCCTTTGCCAGACTCTGAGGCACCAGGCCAGGGAACCCATGCATTCATTCAACTTCTGCTCACTGGAAGGGGTGAAATGATTAACCCTGTGGACCTTGGTTCATATCCTGCCTCTGCTACAGACAGGGAGTTTGGTTCTCAAAAGCTTTCCTTGTTCTCTGGACCTCAGTTCACTCATCAGCAAATGGAGGCAACAATGGTATCTCCCCTGGCAGGCCGCCACGAGGAGGAGTTAACACAGCAGGGGACGACACGGTCCCTGGTGCGTGTGAGTGCTGCGCGCTAACACCAGCCCCCCGCAAGGTGCCAGCTGGGCCCTGGGCGTAGAGAGAGGACCTAGATACTCCCTGCAGGATACTCCTGGACACACAACAGAACAAGAGAGTCACGATGAGTGTGCTGAGTGTCACAGTGGACAGAGGTGAGGACATCAAGCTCACCCTGGGGACCAGCACAAGTGCCCCAACCTGTCAATCTCCCCACCCACATCCCCATCTCATTTTTCTGCCTTAAAAACATCTTTCCTGAGAGCTGACATTATCGGCTCATTCCCTCCCTGCCAGTGGCCCCCAGGCGCTCTGAGGCCTCCTTCAAGGGGCAGCAGACTGCCCTCCCCTGTCTGCTGAAGGTTCAGGGTCTCCTCAGAGAGCAGCAGGGGTCTCCTGGGTAAAGGCAAGAGAGGTGGGAGAAGCCTCCATCCAGCCCCCCCGCACGTGGGACTTCCTGGGCTTGGCTGGGGAGGGGTTCCATCCTACAGGGGCAGGGCCACCTGGGGCCTGAGGGAGCTTGTTCGGCAGTTACTTGTTTTAAGGTCCCACATAATAACAGAGGGGGGCAGGGGCACAGCCCTAGATGGGGAGGGGGCACCAGACAGCCTCATCTCCCCTCGGCAGCCTCAGAGACTAGCGAGGTTCAGAAACTAATCAATCCACCACCTCCTGCACAAATGGGGAAACTGAGTCCCAGGAGGCCTAGGGAAGGGTGACACCCAAGGTCACACAGAGAGGACTGGCACTCAAGTCTCCTGACACCCTCGGGAACACCCCAAAATAGAGGGCACAGCACTACGCTCTGAATGAATGGCTGGGAGTGCACAGTCTGGCAATCACGGGGTCCCCACCTCGCCCAGCCTCTGCACTCCGTATGTATCCCTCTGCCCCGACCCAACAGTGGACCAGAGACTTGGGACCTGGCTGAGTCCAAGCCTTTGACTCTGCTGCCCCCAGGTGGTCACTGGCTTCAGTCTCCAGCTCCAGGTCCCTGATTTGGCCGTTGGCTGGTCCAGGAATGGGTCCACGGGAACAAGAATATGGGGAAATGAGGAACCAGGAATGAGGGAGATGGCGAGAGGGAGGTGAGAGAACCACAGAAAGAGGTGGAGGTTTGGCCTCCTCCTTCTGCAGTTACACACACACACACACACACACACACACACACACAACGATCCTGTAGAAAGCAGAAGCCAGTCAGTGTGGAGGTCAGGACAACGCCTGTGGGGGGATTACAAACGGCAGCAAATCCTTGGAGCTCCTGACACCCAGGGATGGAGTCTATTTCCCTCCCCTTGACTCTGGCCATCCCTGGACCAGTTTTGGCCAAGAGAATACAGCAGAAATAATACTGTGTAAGTCCCAAGACTGGGCCGTAGCTTTTTCCCCTTTGAGAACACTCCTTGGAATCCAATGGCGTGTTACCCAGTAAGGAGGCCACGTGCAGGAAAATCAGCTGAGCCCTCAGCCAATCCAGCATGGAGGGGCACCACAGGGGTGAGCCATCCTGGATATTCCAGCCTCGGCACAGCTTCCACACAACGGCAGGGCTGGCTGACACTGTGCAGAGCAGAAACACCACAATAATGACAGATAACAAGTGACAGTGCTTTTTCAAGCCACTAAGTTTGGGGTGGCTTGTTACGTAGGAATAGATACACAAAACAGAGCTCCCCCACCCTTAGCAGCTGTGTGACCTTGGGCTTGTCACTTAGCCTCTCTGAGCCTCAGTCTCTGCATGGCGTCACAATGCCCAGAGTAGTTGTGGAGATTAAATGAGATGGTGTGTGCAATGCGCTGAGTACCCGGAACCCGCTAATCACTAAGGTACTGAGCACACCCCTGGTGCCAGGCAGCCTGCTCGACACCCTGTGCCGATCATCCTATTAAACCTCACAACAGCCATCGGAGGCACTCAATTTTACAGCTGGGGAGGCAGGTTTCCCAAGTAAACACTCCCAACTCACACTGAGGAAACTAAGGTATAGAGGGAATAAGTAACTTGCCCCAAATCCTTAGCTGGTAGAAAGAGCCAGGATTCGAATCCACATAGTAAGCACAAAATAGAGGACAGCTATCATCATCGTCACCAGCACCACTAACATTATCATCACCTTCTCCACCATCATGTCCATTATCATCATCGCCAGCATCACCATCACCACCTCCACCATCATCACTGCCAGCATCAACATCACCATCACCATCTGCATCATCATAGCATCACCATCACCATCACCATCATCACCATCATCATCAACATTACGCTGTGTCTCCACAGGAAACTGGCAAGAAGGAACTGCCATGTTCCAGAACAGCAAGAAAGCCAGAGTGGCTGGAGCAGGGGGAACTAGCAGGTGACAGAACCTCGTAAAGAAGAGTCTTGTAAGGCCTTTGGCTCTACACTGGAGCCACTGCTGGGAGTTGAGCAGAGCTGTACCAAGATCTGACTCATGTCTTAAAAAGTTCCCTCTGGCTGCTGCTCGGAGAGCAGACTTGGAAGGTGGAAGCAAGGAGACCAGTGAAGAGGCTGCCCAGCAACACAGGGCGAGACAACAGTGGCTGAGTCAGGGTGGTCCCAGTGCAGGTGGGAGAAGGAGTCAGAGCCTGGATGGGTTCTGCAGGTGGAGCGCTGACCAGGACGCCATGACAGGTTGGATATTGCTTTATTTCAGCTTCCCAGCCCCTCTGAGAGCATGTGCGATTATTCCCATTTTAGAGTTGAGTCGACTGAGGCAGAGGACTCAAGTGTCTCTCCTCGGCTTACTCAGGGCAAGGGTGGCCCAGTGTAGCTCTGCAGTAAGTGGCGCTGCTTGTGTCCAGAAGCCCCAGAGATGAGCTTGGGGCCTCGGACAGGGTGCGGTGAAGGGGGCCGACACCTGCTTACCCAGCACCCCAGAAAGCAAGCTGGAGCATGAATTGATGGGCCATTTAATGGCCGAGAGCTCAGAGCAGTCATGTCCTCGGCAGTTTATAAACTCATGAAAACGCCGTGGTCATGGCCACACATCCCTGCCTCCTTCAGCTGAGAATGAATGGGCTTTCCTGGGGGAAGAGCCCACAGGCTGCTGGGGTGTCTCTGAGCTGGGGCATGACTGAGCTCTCATGTCACTTCTTACTTCCCCTCCAGCCCTGCCTCGAGGGGCCTGCTTGTGGCCACGTCCCCATTTTCCCAACCCTGCCTCCTGGCTCTGTCTCCCTTTCCTCACTCTAAAAGGAAGCCCCCTGGTGGGGGTAGGGGAGAGGACAAGGGAAGGAAATTTACACCTGACAACACCTACCAGGTGCCAGGCACTACCTGTGATCATCACAACCTCCTGGTAATGTCAATGGAGGGGCGACAGGGTGACGCCTGCAGCGACTAGAGAGGTGGTGGCTGGGGATGCCCCCACCCCCCCACCCCCCAGGGACTGGTAAGGCTCTGCTCCCACCCCCAGCGGAGCAACTGAGCCCTCTCCCCTCAGGAGCCCACCCCAGGGTAGCTGGAGGGACGTCCTGAGGGGCACAGGCATCCAGGGCCCGAGAAGGCGCGACTCAGCCCACACCCACTACAGGTGGGGCCCTAACACCACCTCGTGTCCTTCCGCGGCTACAAGGCGGCCGCGGAGCCGGTTCAGACACGGGCTGGGCTTTGAAACTCTGCCTTCAGATCGTTCCTCGCCTCCTTCCCTTTCTGCTCTGCCCGCATACCATCTGAACTATTATGTACTCCATACATTGCTGTTTAAATCAACTCACATGTTTTACCTAGCTTCATCCATCAAATCCCAAGTCTGATGTGTTAGTTGCATTTTTCCTAATACGTTTCAAAAGAAATACTAAATCCACAATTTCAAAAATTGTATTCATGTGCCTCATAAAATCTCCCCACTCGCACTTTGGACAACGCTCCCCACTCAAGAGCCGACCACTTCTTTCTCTGGGTCATTCAGTGAGGGTGGATCCCCTCCCCTATGCCCGGGAAGACAGACATGGCCCTTGTCCTCTCCCAACTTACAGCCCAGTGACAGAGCCATTAATCAAAGAATTGCAAAAATAAAGATAGAATTATGAGTTATTAAGTTATAAAATTGATTTGCTATCAGGAAATAGGAAACACTGGATAAGTCCCCATTAAAGGGATTTGACCTGATTGGGGAAGTCAGGGAGGGCTTCCCGGAAGAGGTGGTGCTTGAACTGAGACCTGAAGGAAGAGCAAAAGTTAACTTGGTAAAGAGGGAAAG
>NW_006786690.1:8103824-8110474 GCF_000442215.2 Lipotes vexillifer | reverse complement strand
GGGAAAGAGAGAGTGTTCTGGGCAGAAGGACCAGCATTTTCAAGATCCCCAAGGCAGGAAGGAGCCTTTCCATGAGTTCTTAGTCTCTGCCTTGGAACTTGGCTCCCTGCCCCCAGCCAGAGTGGGAATTCTGCCTGTGTAGCCTCCTTCCTTACCCTCAGCTCCAGCCTAACTCACCCATCCACATCTTCAGCAGTGCCAGGCACTTTTTACCTCTTCCCTTTTCATCCTGGTAACCCTGCAGTTTTACTCTCAGGATTCCCATTTCCAAGTCAAGGAAACTGATTTTCAGAGATGTCAAGTTACTTTCCCATGGTCACACAGCTTGGCAGAGCCAGGATTTGCCCCTCAACCACCAATCTGATGGGAGTCAGAGGCTGTGCTCTCTGACTGATGTCCCAACTCTTACTCTTGTGGACTTCAAATCAGGAGACCTGGAAGCAATGCTTGACTGAGCACAGACTTGCCAAGCAAATTTGAGCAGGTCATTGCTCCTCTCTGAACCTCAGCGTCCTCATCTGTAAAATAATGAGGGTGCACAATAATAGCTAACACGTGTTGTTCCTCACATCCACCCTTTACAGTAAGCACTAGTGTTATTCCCATATCGCAGATGAGGAAACAAGCTCAGAGAGGTTTAGTGACTTGTCCAAAGTCACACAGCTGGTAAGTAGCAGAGCAGCATGTAGTCAATTCCAAGGTCTTTTCTGATAATAATATTCTCAGCCTGATTTTCCCAAGGAATCCCAGCTTGTCCCTGGAATGTCAACCAACCTCTGACCCCTAACGCAGTGCTACGTGCCCATTTAGTTCACTCCATGTTATCCGTGGGTTTGAGACTTCTCTCTCCAAAGAGGTGGAGGCCCAGGGTGCCACCTGCCTCACATCGCCAGGTCCATAGCAGGCTGAGCCAGGTCCCTGAGGTCCTGGCAAAGCCCATCACAACTTCCCAGGCCACCCATGCAGCCACCATCACAGAGATGTATTGACCCATTTAGAGTCTCTGGGACAAGCCTTTGCTCTTTCTGGGGGAATCTCATTCTTCTGATCTCCAGTCAATACATGGGTTTGTTTGTGGATCGGAAAACATTTAAATGCTGGCTCTGCAGCCCTCTGTCAAAGCCGCCTTCACTCCCAGGCACAGCCCGGCTCCTTTGGGAGCCCTGAGGTACCTGGGCTGACTTTCTCTAGCCCAGGGCCAGGCTGGCCTGGCAGGAAGGGGCAGAGCCAGGGCGTGAGTGCAGTTCTGGCTGGGGCCTCCCCTGGGGCCCGTGGGGATTGAGGCGACACAAGCTCTAACAAGGCCATCAGGAACAGGGTATGCGAACCCTTCAGCCAGCACCAGGAATTGGCTGAGGCCCTTTATGAAATATGAGGTCCTGGATCCTCCACTATAAGAGTCCCAGTCAGATGGGGGAAACCAAGCTTCCGCCTCTGGTAGCTTCAGCCTCAAAGAAGGCAAGACCCCAAGATGAAAACAGCATTAAAGCAAAGCTACAAATAGACAAAGGCAAATAGATGCCCAGGAAATGGAGGCTGGACCATCTGAGCTAAGAGTTTGCCAAGGGTTTGGAATCAATCATGGTTGGCTCCAACGGGGAGGCAAACATAACACTGTATTCTGAGCAAGGGAAACTATGGACTGGCCAAAATTAGGAGGGCAAAGCATCTTGAGAAAGGAATACCCATGCAAAAGCTCAAAACCTGGAATGAACTGTATAGACTGTGCAAAGGCTGGCAGTTGAGGAGTTGAGGGGTAGACCTTAGACTGTCAAAGAAGAGCCAAGTTTTACTAAGCACTTAACTATGTTCCAGCTCTGTTCTAAGGGCTCCATGGGTATCATTTCATCTGGTCCTCACAGCAACCCTGTAAGCCAGACGCTAACATGTCGGTATTATCATCCCGAGGTTAAGATGAGGAAGTTGACACAGAGAAGTTAAGTAACTTGCCTAAGGTCACAAAGCTGGTAAGTGGTGAAGCTGGGAAGGTTCTAAAGAATGACCCCATTTAATCTCTCTGTTACAAATGACGCCTAAGACCCAGAGAGGAGGACTCCCTGGTGGTCCAGTGGTTAGGGCGTGGCGCTTCCACTGCAAGGGGCGTGGGTTCGATCCTTGGTCAGGGAACTAAGATCCCATATGCTGCGAGAGGGGCAGCAACATGCTTAGTGTCATACAGTGAGTGGGAGGCAGGGCCAGAATGGGGGCTGAGGCTGTGCTTTCCTGGACCCCAGGAAGGGGTCCATCAACACATAGAGTTCGATCTTCTCTAGACCTGATTGATCCAGGGAGCGGGTGGGGGTGGGGTAGGTTGGCAAGAATGATGCGGAAGGATTGTCGCCAGCAGGAAGGTAAAAGGCAGCATTGGTGAGGAAGTCTTAGACCTCTACAGCTGCTGTCTGCCAGAAGTTCAACATCATCTCGTATTAAATGCTGAAAACAGGCAAAGGATTTAGATGACATGTCACCAAAGAAGGTATGTAGACGACAAATAAGCACATGAGAAGATGCTCAATAGCCATTAAGGAAATGCCAATTAAAATCACAATGAGATACCACTGTACACCTATGAGAATAGCTACAATTCAAAAGACTGACCATACCAAGTGCTGGTAAGGAGGTGGGACACTCAGACACTGCTGGTGGGAAGGCAAAATGGCACACCCACTCTGAAAACACTTGGCAGTTTCTTAAAAGTTAAGTTAGCACCTACTATGTGATAAAGCCATTTCATTCCTAGCTATTTACCTAAGAGAAATGAAAGCAAATGGTCATTGAAGCTTTATTTAACTGGCCCAAAACTGGAAACAACCCAAATATCCATCAACAGGTAACAGATGAACTGTGATGTATCTATACAATGGAATACTTGGCAACAAAAAGATACAAACTATTAATGTACATGAAAACATGGATGAATTTCAAAATAATTATGCTACAGAAAAAGCTAGACAAAATGAGTACATCCTGTATTATTCCATTTATATAAAATTATAAGGAATGCAAACTAATCTACAATGACAGAGAGCAGAGCAATGGTTGCCTTGGGGATGGTTGGGGCCCAAGGAAACTTTTAGAGGTGACGCATGTGTTCATCATCTTGAGTTTGGTGATAGTTTCAACAGTGCATACAAAGAGCAAAACTTGTTGAATGGCACGCTTTAAATATGTGCAGCTCATTGTATGTCAACTGTATCTCGATAAAGCTCTTTAAGAAAACAGTCTGGTGTTGGACTTCCCTGGTGGCGCAGCGGTTAAGAACCCGCCTGCCAATGCAGGGGACACAGGTTCGAGCCCTGGTCCGGGAAGATCCCACATGCTGCGGAGCAACTAAGCCCGTGCGCCACAACTACTGAGCCTGTGCTCTAGAGCCCGCAAGCCACAACTACTGAGTCCACGTGCCACAACTACTGAAGCCCGAGCGCCTAGAGCCCGTGCTCCACAGCAAGAGAAGCCACTGCGATGAGAAGCCCACGCACCGCAACGAAGAGTAGCCCCCACTCACCACAACTAGAGAAAGCCCACGTGCAGCAACAAAGACCCAACACAGCCAAAAATAATTAATTAATTAATTAATTAATTTTTTAAAAAGAAGAAAATAGTCTGGTGTTAAGCAGCCCAGAGGGACAGAAAGACCCCCCTGGACCAGAGTGGTCTGAGGAAGGCACCTACAGACCCTCAGTGACCCACATAACCCCAGCCTCCACCACAAAACCTGGGATTTCAGGAGGCTTTCAGGCAAAGGAGTTAATTAGCCCAACCCCTTATGGTACAAAAGGGGGAACTGAGGCCCTGTCCACTGTACCACAGCTGTCTCCAGGTTCAGCACAGTGGTAAGTGCATCCTACTGGCATCCCCATCTTCCACATTGGTGGTAAAACACTACATGCCCCAGAGCTGGGCACAAGCCTGGTCCAGGGCCACTCAGGGGACCAATGTGCATCAATCACTCTGTGCTTCAGTTCTTCGTGTGTAAATGAGGGTAAGAAAGCTGGATGCTTTCTGAGGATGCTTTCAGGAAACCCACTTCTATCTGCCTTAAACCACAAAGGGAATCCATTGGCTCACATAACTGCAGCCCAGCATTGTCTGATCAGGTAAGGTTTGATCCAGCAGCAGCTCAGAGATATGACCAAGGCACTGGTTTCTTTCCATCTTTGCTCTCTGCCTTTTGCAGTGTGGATTTCCCCCACAAAGCTGGCAACTTACGTGGTCCCAAATAGTGGCTGGCAATAGGCCAGCAGCTGTAGGCATCCTTGGTCATACCCTGCGGTAACAAGAGGGCATCTTTGCCCCGGCATCCCCAGACCAAGAGGGAAGGTGCTAGCATTCTCTGATGAGCAGCACCATTACCTGGACAAGTGCAGGCCTGAGGTATCCATATCCCCTGGGAACTAAAGGGTGGAGTTCTAGGAATGGGAGGCAGGGGGAAAAGACAGTAGGGGTAGGATTCCCGAGGAAAGGGGGAGGGAAGTAGGGAGGGCAAGCTGCAGCAGCTGCCATAACTGGCCACAGCCAGATCTCTGGTTAATCCAAGAAGATTCCTTGGAAGAAATGGAGTTTTCCAGTTTGTGGGAGGAGGGTGGCCGAGCCAGACAGAAGCCACTCTCCACGTTCATATTTTTAAATGTGTCTGAGAGGGTGAGTTTGAGAACAGAGACTAGTGTATGAAGCATAATGTGCATCCTTGGGCAGTTTTATTTTAAATTTCATTTCAGTTTAATTTTTGAATAACTAATGCATTAACTTGCTTCAAAAACCAAAAGACATAAAAATGTGCACAGTACACTCTGCTCCACCTCTGTCCCCCATCTGTCAATTCTCAGCACTCCTCCCCGACAGATAACCACTGTTCACAGTTTCTTATGTAACTTTCTAACATTTCTTCTGCATATCCAGGCAAATAAGCATATACATTCTTGGGCTTCCCTGGTGGCACAGTAGTTGCGAGTCCGCCTGCCGATGCAGGGGACGCGGGTTCGTGCCCCGGTCCGGGAAGATCCCACATGCCACGGAGCGGCTGGGCCCGTGAGCCATGGCCACTGAGCCTGCGCATCCGGAGCCTGTGCTCCGCAGCAGGAGAGACCACAGCAGTGAGAGACCCGCGTACGATTGTGTGACTTTCTCAAATCAATCTCTATAAGTTCTTCTGGAGAGAGATTATCCCTTTGCCTCTGATATGAATTGCAAACATTTTTTTCCCAGTTTGTCATTTGTCTTTTGACTTTGCTCATAATAAGAATTTTTTCAGCATGCAGAATATTTTTTATTTTTATGTAAGTAAATTCACCAGTCTTTTTTAACGGCTTCTAGATTTTTGAGTCATAATCAGGAAGTCTCCTTGCACCCGGTCACTCCCATCATGTTCAGTGCCACATTATTTACAATAGTCAAGACATGGAAGCGACCTGAGTGTCCATCAATGGATAAACGGATCAAGAAAATGTGGTATATACAACAATGGAATAGTACTCAGCCATAAAAAAGAAGGAAATCTTGACGTTTGCGACAACAAGGATGGACCCTGAGGGCATTATGCTAAGTGAAATGAATCAAACAAATACCATATGATCTCACTTATATGTGGAATCTTATAAGCAGCAACAACACTGAGCTCATACAGAGAGCAGATTGGTGGGCAGTGGGCAAAATGGGTGAAGGTGGTCAAAAGGTACAAACTTCCAGTTATAAATTAGTCATGGGGATGTAATGTATAGTATGGTGACTATAGTTAATAATACCGTATTGCATATTTGAAAGTTGCTAAAAGAGTAGATCTTAAAAGTTCTCATCATAAGAAAAAAAAAATTAAGTATAAAAAAGAAAAAGAAAAAAAATACAAAAGAAAGTCCCTGCAATTTAAAATCATAAAGGAATTCTTCCATGTTTCCTTTTAAAATGTTTATGGTTTCGTTTTCACATTTAAATATTTGATTCCTTTGGGGTTTGTTTGTTTTATTTAAAAACTTTAATTGAAGTCTAGTTGATTTACAATAGTGTGTTAGTTTCAGGTGTGCAGCAGAGTGATTCGGTTATACATACATATATACATATATATATATTCTTTTCTCCATTCTTTTCCATTATAGGTTATTACAAGATATTGCACAGTTCCCTGCGCTGTACAGTAAATCCTTGTTGTTCGTGTTTTTTGGTTTTTTTTGTTTTGTTTTGTTTTGTTTTTTGCTGTACGTAGGTCTCTCACCGCTGCAGCCCCTCCCGCCGCGGAGCACAGGGTCCAGATGCGCAGGCTCAGCAGCCATGGCTCACAGGCCCAGCCCCTCCACGGCATGTGGGATCTTCCCGGACTGAGGCACAAACCCGTGTCCCCTGCATTGGCAGGTGGATTGTCAACCACTGTGCCACCAGGGAAGCCCTCGTCTATTTTATATAAGCTAGTGTGTATTGATTAATCCCATACACCTAATTTATCCCTCCTTCCCTTCCCCTTTGGTAACCGTATGTTTGTTTTCTATGCCTGTGAGTCTGTTTCTGTTTTGTAAACAAGTTTGTTTGTACTGCCTTCTAGAGTCCACACAAAAATGACAGCATATGATATTTGTCTTTGAGTTACTTCACTTAGTATGATAATCTCTAGGTCCATCCTTGTTGCTGCAAATGGCATGCTTTGTAATTTAGTTCAGGGAAAG
>NW_006786690.1:8094138-8103746 GCF_000442215.2 Lipotes vexillifer | reverse complement strand
GGAAAGAGTAGAGATGCAAAAAATTTTTTCCAGGTGGCCATCCAGTTGTCCCGGCACCATTTATTGAATAATTCAGCTTTCCTCCATCGGTGATGTAGGAACATTATCAAGTGTTAAATACCTATCTGAATTGAAGCCAGTTTCTGGGTTTCTATCCTGTTTCATTGGTCCATTTGAGAATTCATGAGCCAAAACCACATTGTTTTAATGATTGAAGCATCATACATAATACGGTTCTTTCCTTCAGTGCTCTCTTTTTTCCAGAGTTTTCCTGGCTATGCTCACTGGTTAACTTTTCATGTGAACTTTAGGATAAACATCCAGTTCACTGAAAACTTGACATTTTTCCCAGAATCAAAGTATATTCGTCAACTGGCTTTGAGAGAATTCGAATTTCATGGTGCTGACTCTCCTTCCTCAAACATGATCCGTCTTTCCATGATGCGTCACATCTTCTTGTCTCTTAGTAGTTGTGTTAATTAAAATATGTATTGAAATATAACATGAATGCAGAAAAGTCACAAATTTTTAAGGATACAGCTGGGTGAATTTTCACAAAGAGAATATCCCATGAAATTTCCACCCAGATTGAGAAATAGAAAATGGTTAGCACCTCCTCCAAGCCCATCCTCCCCAACAGGAGCCACTTTCCCCAATTCTACCCTCAGGAGTGTTTCCTGGTTTTGAACGTTGCCATTTAGCTCACACTGTCTGTACTCTTTGGTACCTTCTTTCACGCAACAGTGTGTTGGCAGGATTTATTCATGCTGTTCTGCGTGGCAGTACTTTGCTCGGTTCCATTACTGTATCATTTTTCATCGTGTCCAAGCATTCTACGCCTGGTGGATATTTGGATTGTTTCCAGCTTAGGGCTATTAGAAAGAGTGATGCTTTGCATATTCTAGTCCATGTTTTTTGGTGCACATATGGGCTCATTTCTGTTGGGCCCTCTGAGGAGTAGCATGGCTGGGTCATGGGGTGTGTATTTGAGAGCTTTGCCAGATACCACCTAATAGTTTTCTAAAGTACTGGGACTCATTTCCACTCCGTGAGTTGTCTTCTCAAATCCCTTCTTCCCTTCTTCCCAGGTACACGGTGAGACTACATTTCCCAGCCTCCCTTGCAGTTAAATGACATATGATGCCAAGTCCTCACCAATAGCCCTGTGTGCCCCTTCCATGCTCCACAGAGAGTGCACCTTCTCCACACTCCCCTCTCCCTTCCCTCTCTCTGGAACCCACAGTGACCCACGTCAACCATGCAGATGATGGCAATGCCCAGTGGGAGGGCAGAGAAGCATGTTGGGTGGGATCTGGCTTCCTGAAAACCTCTCTGGAGTAGAGCTGCCCCCACCAACCAAGCAGCTGTGAGAGAGGAGGTCTTCCTTGTTCTTCAAGCCAATTATTTTGGGGTCTTTTGGTTATAAGAGTTAGACCTCTTATCCTCAATAATCCAGGAATTGGTGCCTGAGGTGGGGTACCAATGAGTGACATGGCCCTAAGGGTCAGTCAGTGAATGAGAGTGATTAATCACGTGACGGAGACACTCTATACCCTTTATCTGTCTTGTAATGAAGAAAGTGAATTGAAGTGTGTTCTCCTTGTAGCTCATGTAACTTCTCCTTTATAAGTACACCTGCTACGTTATTTAGGGCATTGGTGTTCATAACTCTTATTATCTCCTTTGTGGATTACACACTCATATGTTCTAAAGTGCCTTTCTTTATCTTACTACGTTTCTAGTCTGAACTCCACGCTAATATTAAGAGGACGATATATTTTTTTTTTTTTTTTTTTTTGCATTTGCCTAGGATGCCTTTGCCGAGTTTTTACTTTCACCTATTCTGAATTACTTTGGTTTAGGTATGTCTCTTATCTAGAGCATAGAGTTGAATTCAGTTGTAGACTCCAAACTGGATTTTTTCTTCCTTTTACTGGGCAAATTGAGCCCATTTATATTTATTGACATTTCTAATATCTCTTCTTGTCACATTACTTCATGTAATTTTTTCTGTTTTTATGGAGTTTTTTAAGCCTTTTACTATGTGAATCATTCCCTTTGCTTTTGTATGTGGTTCTTCCACTATACAAGGAGTTTCATACATTTGTTTATTATTATAACTTTACGTAATATTTTTGGCCCACCATTTCTCAGAATGTGAGAAAATCAAGGTGTTTCTTCTCGCCCACCCCCACCATTCCCTTTCCTCCACCATCCCCTTTTTAGGCACTAAAGTTTCCTATCTCAGTGACGTCCTGCGTTCTGTTACATGTTTCCATATTTCATGTTTGATTTGTCAACTTTGAGTGATGGTCTTTGGTTCCCAGCAACTACAGACCAGGCGTTCAGCAAACACACGCTTCTCTCTCCCATCCCTCCCATCGTTCCTCACACTGTCAAGGGAACGATCATTCACGCTCCTATCTGCCCCTCTATTCCCCACACCTGTGGAGTCTTCTTTCCAAGCTTAATCACAGTCAACACACCCCCAGCTCTCTGTCAGTCACTCCTCAGTGGCCGAAGTTCAACTTTACCTTGAGTTTCCTCAAGACGGACTCCGTGGGGACAGCACTGGCTGAATTGGTCAGAATTGTGTTGGGGACCCTTGGCCTTGAAGGATGGCTCAGCTCGGTGTAAAACCCTGCCTCACACTTTCTTTCCTCACTTCCTCACTTCCCTCGCTGGGGTCCAGTGCCCTCTTTCTTACAGACTGGGGAAGGACCAGGTTCTCCTAGTCTGGCTGTCTGTAGGCAACTCCTCGGGCTCCTATGATATTCAAGAGAGAGATGTTCTCACTGCAGGGCGAGCCCCTAGCTGACAGGAAGTATGTCTTTGCTCATGTTTTCTGAGCCCTCCAGTGGCTGACAATCTTGCCACCTAGATCCTCCTGCGCGGTTTCTGTGACCCTTCACCCTGCGCAGCTTTTATACCCATCATAGCTGCTATGGGCAGCCTTTGTGTATTATTTTTGAGTCTGCGTTTTCTGATTTCTAGTTTTGCTGAAGGTGTTGTTTGTGGGGACCTTTATTCACCTTTTGTATGGTCTCCAGGAGGACAAATGAAAATTGCCGTCTCGTGCTGACAAGCACGCATCAGCATTCTGTGGAGCCATCCCAGCATCTGCTCTTCCCCACCTGCTACACTCCAGGGCCGTGTCCTGGGGTTACAGCCCCCACCTTCAACAAGACACTCGCTCTCCTCCCAGAGCAGGAGACCTCCATCGTCAGAAGCTGTTTATCCCCCATCCGACTGAGACTTCTTAAAGGACCCTAGTGATGTCTCCCTCTTCAGATCAGAAAACTCCCAAAAGCAGAAGCTATGTCTTCTCCTGTTGTCCCCCATAAACATACAAACTTATAGTCTGTTGTGAGTCCTATGAAGAAAGGAAAATAGGAAAAGGGAAATAAAAGTCATGGAGGCTACTCGTTTAGTTAGGGCAGATTTCTCTGAGCAAGTGACATTTAAGCAGAGAGCTGAGTAACACGAGGGGCAGTCCAGCTGTATGTCTGGGGGAAGCGCATTCCAAGCAGAAGGAACAGCAAGTGCAAAGGCCCTGGGGCAGGGGGAGTCATGTCTGTTTGAGCAATGGCAAGGAGGCCAGCAAGGGCAAGGTGAGGCGTGAGAGATAAACACGGGTAGGGAGGGTCATCGTGGGCCAGGATGCTGTCTTTGGCTTTGCTGTAAGTGGAGCCACTGTGGGATTTTGAGCAGACAAGTGACCTAATCTGACTTATTTTAGAAAGGATCAGCTCGGAAGCCACGTAGAGAACAGACTATAGAAAGGCAGGATGTAGAAACAGGGTCAGCCTCGCTCAAATGAGTTTCTTGCCTTTGACACTGACAGGCATCCAGCTGCTGAGGTCCAGCTGAGGTCTGTGAGCCTCTCAGACCTCTGCTTTCACACTCCTCTCCCCATGGAATCTCAGCTGATGAGAGCAGGGACCCTATATCCTCACTCCCTTCTTTCCCCACTGCAATGTTTACCCTCCAATGACCAGATACGGAATCCCTGACCATTAGGAACTTTGAGGGGCGGGGGAGTAATTTGTAGAGCGGCTACTGACGGCAGCTCTCAAGTCTGGCTGAGCCTCAGCTTCCAGAAGAGAAAGACACAGGGTGACCACTAGGTGGCAGCATTGATCTGCTGAGAAGGTGGCGCTGCGCTTCCAGAAGCTGGGAGTTTCAGTCCCAGAGAGAAGGGAGCTGAAACTCTCCCTGGCCCTTGTCTCCAAGGGACGCTTCACGGACAGGGATGGTGGCAGTGTGAGGATTATTCCAGAGGGTTCCAAGACAATAAATTCCTTCCACATCAATTGTGACCACAGAAAATTCTATGAGATCACCATATTGGGACCTGGTAGCCCATTTTACAAGTGAGAACAAAGGTCAAAGAGCGGAGTATGGCAGAGGCACAAAATCCTCCAACGGCAGAACCTCAGCCTCTTCTCCGATCTTTCCATGGCTCCCTGAATCTAAAGCAGTGGCAGGGAGATCAGTGTGGGCAGAGGTAGCAGAGGAAAGTTGCCTTTACCTGTCCTGGTTTACGGGTCCAGGAGGCATAAGCACTTCTGAGGATGAGAAGGGAGAGGAGTTGAGAGCAGTGCACATTCTTTTAGGTTCCATCAGAACCCCAGCACATCTGCTTGGAGGGGTAGCTAAAGCCAAGCTAAATTAAAACAGGATCAAAAGTGATGGCAAAGCAGGAGGAATTATGTTTGTGATTGCCTAGCTGTCTTTATAAATGCTCAATTAATGGTACTTTTTTAATCACTCCAAAAAGAGGGTGTGGCTCCCTATATGCCTCCCCCTATAGACCTAATCAGACCCTATATTACAGGGCACCACGCACTTCTTTATCACCATCTAAAGGAGACCCACTTAACATTCTCTTAAGTAACTATTGGATTAATGTCTCTCTCCTGCACCAGAGTGTCAGCTCCAAAAAGAAAGGAGCTGGTCTCTTTGTGCTCCAAATTATATTCTCATCTCCCAGCACTGATGTGTAGCATGTAGCAGAAGCTCAAAAAGCATGAATGAATGCATGCATGAATGAATGATAGCGTGCATGAATGTCTCCGCCTAATCCTGTAGCCTCCACGAGGTGCCCCTGCCCCCAAGCTTTGCAGAGCCCATAGGACAGGAGCAATTTGTTGCTGCTTCAAGGGTGACTGTATTCTATGAACCCAGAACAGAAGTTTGTTCCATGTCAAAATCTCCCCCAGCCGGGTTTGGACCTGTTACCCCGCTGATGGGCAGATAGAGCAGAATGGGAGATGACCCAGTGACACCAGCCCCCATCTCCACTCCTGTATCCCCGGCCCCACCAATGGCTGGGAGTCCTGCCCATGCTGCAGGATAGAGAAGCCGGGAGAGCCTTGCTCATAAATTACATTTCAGGCAGTCTGCTGGGAAGACTAGGATTGCAGTGGTTTGCAGCCAGGGCTTTCCATTGTCTCTCTGCAGGAAAAGTGGTTCAGGGATAAACAGATGCAGCAGTGAAAGGGAAGGAGAGAAGGAGGGGAGGAGAGAAGGGAGGAGGGACGGGAAAGGGAGAAGAGAGAGAGGCAAGATGGGAGAGAGGGAAGGGGGAGAGAGAGAGAAAGGCAGAGAGAGACAGAGCAACCAGAGACATGAGGGCTAGAAGTCACAGAGCAGGACCTGGGCGGCAGAGAAGGCAATGGAGGGATGGCTAAGAGACCTGTACAGGCAGGTCAGTGAGCACAGCCCCTCTTACTTCTTGCATCTATTTTCCAGATCCTAGGTGCCAAGAGGAACGTATCAGCATCTTTCCCTGGAAGACAAGACTGATGGTCCTAATAGTCCTGAGTACCAGGGAGGGAAGATTCTTCCCAACCAAATCCCAGATTGGGGAAGATGTTTGCCCAAGGTCACACAGCAAACCTTCTGGCAGGTCCAGGAACTTCAGGACAGGAGACCTGAGCCAGTGCTAAATGCTGTTCTCAGCGTCCCTTTGTCAGGAAGAGGGAATCTACTGATCATTGAGGACAAGCGTACAGAGGCCACACATTCCCACACTTTCTCTGTTTCCATCTGTTGCTGCGATCACCTTGTTCTCACCCCTGGGAGCCATCACCATTTCCCCATCGTGCTGTAATGCCTCATACAGAATGAACATTTGCCTCCAGAAAAGAAAGCACCAGGTGGAGCACGATGGACTTCACTCCAGCCTCACCCGGCAGGCTCACTTGGAGCCAGCAACCCTGGTTAAAACAAAGGCACTATAATCTCTCATCCACTATTGCATTTGAGCTTCCCCACAGCCCTGTGGGTTAGACTTTATGATGGTGCCCATTATACAGATGAGAAAACTGAGGACTGGGCAAAAGTGACTCAGCTCAGAAGTATCAGAGCCAGGAGGAGTCCAATGGATGCAAGTCTGCCTGACTCCACAGCCCCGGCTCATCCCTGTTCTACGCACAGGGCAGTATCTGAGCAGGGACGGGAAGAAATCCAGAGGAAGGAAAGGGAAGATCACACACCCTCCCAGGGAACCACTGACCCATCCCCTGTACTTAGGCAGTCTTTTGGAAATTCCAGGGAATGTCTTGTTCCTAATCTCTCTTATAGAAAAAGATTTCTTGGGGAATTGCCTGGCGGTCCAGTAGTTAGGACTCTGTGCTCCCACTGCAGGGGGCCTGGGTTCGATCCCTGATGGGGGAACTAATATCCCACAAGCCGTGCAGTGTGGCCAAAAAGAAAAAAAGATTTCTTGGAGAGACAGAAAAACTAAGGCCCAGAAGAGGCTCCATAACTCCGAGCTTCCTTTCTGCCCCACCCATAGGATTAGAGTTGCCAAATAAAATACAGGACGATATTGGGGCATATTTACACTAAAAAATGGTGCATCGTGTATCTGAAATTCAGATTTACCTGGGCATCCTGCATTTTTATTTGCTAAATCTGGCCACTCTACGTGGGACACCGCCCACACTTTTCCCATCTTTTAGGATTAGAATAGGTGGGGTGACACGAACCCAGAATCGGTGTCACTCCCTCCCCAATCTGGGCTATATTCACCTGGAAAAATCTGGGCCCTGCAGTGAATAAACATTTGAATGAACACTCAGGAAACTATTATTTTCCACAAAGCGTTGAATCCCAGCCATCTCTAATATACACCCCAACTCTCTGGGGTCATCAGAGGAGGAGGGAGTCCAAATGCTCTTCCAAACCCCAGGATTTCTCCAGGCCTCCATGTTGGGGCAGCCAGTGGCTCTTGGAATCAGCCAAGGCCTGACACTGTGACCTTGAGCAAGTCTTATCACCCCTCTGGGCCTCAGTTTCCACATTTGTGAAATGGGAGCCGGTTCCCCCTTTCCCTGCAGCCCTAGCCCAAGAAACTTAGCTCCAGAAACATCTCCATGACCCCCACCCAAAGACAGGTCACTGTGCATCCGGGGCCCTGGCTTTGGTCCCTGTGACGGCCTCACGGCCCCTCCTCCCGGGTCAGATGGAGGGTTGAAGGTGGCAGGAGAGCCCCTGCCACCTGCCACCAGGAGATGCTGCTTCTGCCTCACTTCCGGTGAGCAGGTAGGCTCTGATGGACACGGCTGTGTGTGTCACATGTCCCCAGCCCCCAGTGTAGGGCCCAGCGCGACAAAATTCCCGCTAACACTGATTAAACACTGTCCATGCACCAAACCCCACATAAAGCATTCTCTGTGGGTTACCTGGTCTAATCCCCACAACCATCTCACACCCTCAGGTGCGTCCATCACCTGATGGTTAGAGTTACTTGTGCGGGGCTTGTCTGCCTCCCCCACTGGGTCACACGGGGCCTGCGGCCAACCATCCTGTCTGCACGGCTCACTGCCGTCTTCCAGGTCGGGGAACTGGTCTGGCTCAGAGCAGGTGCTCAGGACCTGGTTGGGGAGGGAACCTAGTGCCCGTTATTGCCCCCCTTCTACAGGTGAGGAAACAGAGGCTTAGAGAGATAAAGTCAGTTGCCCAAGGTCCCATAGGGAGGATATTTTGAACCCCAGCAGCCCAACTCCAGAGCCCATCCGATTAACCTCCACCCCATACAGGGGGAGCACAAAGCGTAATTGATGAATACATGCACTTATAAATGAATGAATGAATGTATGATTGCAGCACCCTCCTTTCTCACCCAGTCCCCTTAGGGGCCTGTGTTTCTCCATCAGTGTGGAGCAAAGCAACCCCTTCAAATCTGGAAGCAAGCATGAGACCTAAGACCCTGACCTTGGAACATCAGCTCACGGGTCCCACTCAGAGACGGGCAGCAAGGGTCCTGAGTCACACAGCTCGGTGATTGGAGGCCAGACATCCCATCCTGCAGGCCCAGGCCCTGGAACCCAGCCCTGCCCCCCAGCTCTGAGACAACCTTGTGCTTGGTGACAAAGCAGCGGCTGGGGGTTAAATTCCAGCCTTCCTCTTCACTCGCTGTGCTGTGTGACCTTAAGTGCACCATTGCCCTCTCTGAATCTCTCCCACTGTAAAATGGGAATACTGCTCCTGACACACACCCCCACCACCACCGGGGCTGTTCTGAAAATTAGGAAGTGAAACCACGGACAACCAGCTCAGTCAGAGAACAGAGCTCTGCTCAGCTCTGCTCTCCCACCCGGCCTCTGGCCTCTGCCCCACAAGCGCTGACTGGGGCCCACCAAACCCCAGAGCCAACCTGACAACTCTGTGAAGTCTGAATCAGAGGAAAATAATTGAGGTTAATTCCTCAGCATCTCACACATACCACCCACCTCTCCTCCCAGCAGGCCGAGGAGGATTTATGAGTTAACAGCGGCATTGTCTTGTAAAGGGCTTTGAGATCCTTGGAGAGAGAGCCCTGGGGACATGGAAAGTATGAAATAGGAGGCATAATGGTATTAGCACCCAATTACTCGAGGATGATCACTCCAGCTCCCCCAAGCTAAAACTGAAGAGCCATCCTCTCCCTGTGACCTCCTGCATCGCCCCTGCCAGGACCAGGCTGGGGCAGGTAGGTGCCATCTGCTTGCTGTGTGGCCTTAGGAAGTTCCCACACCCTCTCTGGGTGTCTAGCCTCATTAGCTGTCCTGAGAGCCCCTGCAAATCAACAGGCCAGTAATGCACCGCTCCTGCCCCTCTGCCCCTGCGTGGCCCACAGCGCTACACCAGGGCTACATCAATCATGCTTGGGTGTCCACCCAGAACGGAAGACGGGGAGCTGGCTCCCAGCCCAAGCTCCTTCCCCACCCCCCATCTTAGACATCCCCTGAGCACACGTGGTCAAATGCGTATCAGAATCTGTGACAGAATAGCTCCCACTTAACGCACTGCAGCAGAGTACCTGCCATAGCAAGGCATTTAATCCTCACCACAGCTCTGCAACGTACCTACAGGTATCATCCCCAATCTGTGGATGAGGAAACTGAGGCCAGAGGCCACGTCCTTGCCCAAGGTCCCACAGCGAGGACGCAGGCGACCCAGGATTCAGATCGAGGAAGCCTAGCTCCTCCCCCATGTTCTCATTCTCAGAACTTCCCAATGTGGGCACCTGCCAGCTTTGCATTTGCCCTTGCTTATTAAAAGTGAACAAAGGGCTTCCCTGGTGGCGCAGTGCTTGAGAGTCCGCCTGCCGATGCAGG
>NW_006786690.1:8076769-8093530 GCF_000442215.2 Lipotes vexillifer | reverse complement strand
AAAAAAAAAAAAAAAAAAAAAAAAAAAAAAAAAAAAAAAGTGAACAAAGCTTTATTGAGCATATACTACACACCAGGCTCTGTGCCGAGTGCTGGTCCTTTATACCTAGCTCACCTCCCGGAAAATGGAGTGTTTCATCCCCAGTTTACAGGTGAAGAATCTGAGGCATGGGGAGCAGTCCTTTGCTCCAGGTCTCATGGCTGCAATGTGGCCGCTCCACTACCTACGGCCCCACCAGATTTCATATCCTTTACAGGGCTTTCCTCTCGGTTTATCTTTCTGCACGTTTGTGTGCAAGAGGGTGTCTATTTGGGCTGGCCCCAATTTTGCATCCGGCCCCGCCGGTCCTATTCTTTGCTGGGTCCCCAGTGCCTGGAACAGTGACAGGCACACAGTAGGTGCTCAACAAATATTTATGAATAAAGGTTGGAAGGAAGCATTCTGTAGGCCTAGGAGCCCTCCGCACAGGGGTGGGAATCTTAGACTTAGCCTGAACGAGGGAAGGAGGCTGGGATAGGGGTGCAAGCTGCTCAGAGAAGGAGAATCAGCAAAAGCATATCAGGGTAAGGATCCCTCCCACCCAAAGCTGCACGATTTCTGGGACAAACGGGCGACACAACTGGCACCCAGAGGGGGAACGCAGATCCCCTCCCCTCAGGCAGATGGGGGGCCTGGGGTTCCAAAGCCCTTGCCATCGGCCATTCGGCTGCCCTTTCCCCCAGGAGCGCGGCTGGCCCACTGTCTTTCCCATCGACGCCACGCATCCCTTCCGGATAAATGCAAGTCCTGGCCCTCCTTCCTCAGATGCTGCCGGTGTTCTCCTTGCCTTTGCCCACCTCCCCATCTGCCTCCTCCAGCTCCCCCACCCCCTCCCTGCCCACCCAACCCCACATCAACTCTCCCACCCATCCCAAGTTAATTCCTCGGAAAACTTTCCTTGGGAGCAATTTCCACTTCTTATTATGCCCGCTGCGCCGGCCCAGCTCGGTGCTATCTGGCCCCCTACAGCAGGGAAGACGTCTGACACTCGCCTGGAATAGCAGAGGTGACAGGGGGGGCGGCCGCCCACTGGGATTACGATAAGGGCTGGCAGGCCGTTTGGTATGCCGGCCCAGGCCACACGCTCTCTCTTCCATATTGGGGTGATAAAGATGATTTTCCATGCTGGTCCCTATCTCCTATCAAGACCAAACATTCAAATGCAGCCCTACGCTTTAATCCCTCCTTCCCCCTGCAAGATACCGCCTCCTGCAAAGGAAATTGAACCTTATGATTTGAAAGGGAAAAAAGAATTAACTGAAGTGGCCAGGTCATTCCCTCCCTATGACTCTCGGATTTAATGAAAAAATGGAGATGGTTTTGAAGCTCGGTGTGCTTGTGGGGTGTGGAGGGAGAGAGAAGGGGGCTGGGAGGTATTTATTGGGTCAGCTCTGAGGAGACTCCCCTCCATCAGGAGGGTTGGGGACAAGGGGACCTCAAAGTTGTAAAATCAGACATCAGTTCTCAGCCCAGGAGGAAGATCTTGACCCAGAAGAGAGATGCCGGGTGGGGGCGGTGGGCAGGGAGGGGGTGTGACTTCACTTCCCATCTTCATAAAATTTTCCCAAAAGAGAAAGGCTTCAGGAAGGTTTAGGTTCTTTTTCTTTATTATTATTATTTTTTTAGAGTTTCAGAATTGTTTCCTGGTTTGGGAGTCCGTCAGCAGAATATTTATTGTACTTTATGGTACATTAGTAACGAGATTGTCTTCCCTTTCCACAGCCGACTTCAAACCCCCCTTCTATCTGGAAGGAGAGTGTATCAAGTAGGAAGATTCCTTTTTTGCCAAAGTCAGGAGCTACAGCAGAGACACCCCAGCTCCCGGACCTCCGGCTGCAGTGGCATCACCCATGGGACCTTGGGGAGCAGGGGAGGCGGCCCTGGCTGGACCTGGCACCCACTGCTGTCCTCATTCCTCTGGGCCACCGTCCAACCCCCAGCATCCCCATCCCAAATTCTTCAGATGGCGGCAAGGAGCCCCTGCCCCTCGGGGTCTCCCCCACGCCCCCAGCAGAGCCCCACACCCCAGAATGGCCTCAGCACCAGCCACAAATTACAGCCCAGACAAGCGTGGATTACTGGCCAGCAGGAAAGGGCTGGGGGGCGGAGGCAGGATGGGGAGGTGGCCCATCCTCCCCTTCCTGCAGGAGCAAAGGGACAAAGGGGCCAGAACAGAGAGGCTGGCCGCCCAGCCAGCTGCCCTGCCCACAGCAGCTTCCCATACAGGTTTTACAGGTCTGCCGCAGGGAGAAACATGGCCACAAGCCATTAATTACAAATTGGTTCAGGGAAGGCAAGGCTGGAGACACTATTTACACATCCCCGCTCCAACTGCAGGTGGAAATTCCTCCTCTGGACAGGATGGGCCCCAGAGTGAGCACTGGGCTGGGAGCAAGAGCCCAGCATATCCATCTGTTCGCTGGGTGATGTTGAGCGGGCCCCTGCCTCTCTGGGCCTCGCTTTTCCCCATCTGGCAACCAAGCGGTTGGATTAGATCAACTCTAGAGATATTCCTGATTCTGATCATAACAATAATTAAATAGTAATAATAACAACAGCCATAAGAACTACCACATGGTGAGAGCTGAAGGGTGGCTGGCGCCGTGCTGTCATGTATATTATCTCATTGAATTCTCCCAAGAATACTGTGGGCTGGGTATTATTATCCTCACTGTGCAGATGAGGGAGCCGGAGCAGAAGCAGCAAGTGCGGCGGCCCCGGGAGGCGGAGCAAGCCCTGTCATCAGGCAGGCAGTGACAGTACCCAGACCTCTGTCCTGCCTGACTCCAAATCCTCCTCTCATGACTCTCGGTGTAACCACCTTGGATGGTTCTGCGGGTCTAGGATTATCCATTTATTTTCCAACTTTTCCTCATCAATTAAAAACAAAGAAAGAAATGTGTCTAGACTCTTAAGACTTCCGAGAATTTCCTGTGCTGGGTAGCACTCTCCTGCGCCTATGCAAACCGTCAGCTGAAAGATGGGGAAATCCAGGTCTGGGTCTTTATTCTAGGAGGTGGGGAGGGTGTGGAGAAGGCCACTAAATGCAGTTAGTGGAGGCCCCACCTGCCCACGGACCCTATTATCATGTTCCCCATCTTCTCTCCTCCTCCAGGACCCCCCCCGTCCCACCAGGCTCACCTCTCCTCCCACCACCAGAATCTGGGGCAGGGCTTCTCAGCTTCAGCACCACTGACCTGTTGGGCAGGTAATGCTATGTTGTGGGAGCCTGTCCTGTGCACTGTAGGGCACTGAGCTCTGGCCTCTACCCACTAAATGCCAGTAGCTTCCTCCTCCTACCCCCAGAACTATGACAACCACAATTGTTTTCAGGTATTGCTAAAGGTCCTTTGTGGGACAAAATTACCCCCCCCCCATTGCTCTAGTAGCTAAAAGTACAGGGACCACGTTATCCTGGTTCAAAAGTCCCTCTGCCACTTAGAGGATAGCATTTGGTGAGCCACTTTACCTCTCTAAAGCTCAGTCTCCACATCTGTAAAATGGGGATGGAAATAATATGCAAAGACATGGTCTAAAGAGTCCATGAGATAAAGCCTATGAGGGGCACATAAGGTGCTTAGCCCAGCACCTGGCAAACATGCTTAACCAAGGAAATGGTCCTGGGATGAGAGGAACAGATAGTGTCACCCAGAGAAGATTAACATCAATGACAGAAGTCACCGGAGCCGGGTCTGATGTCTTCGTGGGCTGGGAACAGCACAGGCTGAAAAATGTGTGGACTTTGAGATCTAATCCTGAAGACCTTGCTGGTCACATTGTCCAGTCCTTTATCAGAAGACCCCACATCAAGGAGGGTTTCCTTTCACTAGATCATCAGTTCTCAACCTCAGAGGACATCTGGCATTGTCTGGAGACATTGTTAATCATGACAACTGAGCGGGGAAGGAGCTGGGAGATGCTTCTGGCATCTAGTAGACAGAGGCTAGGGATACTGCTAAACGTCCCACAGGACACAGGACAGCCCTCCACAACAAAGAGTCATCCAGCCCAATATGTCACTGGTAACTAGGTTGAGAGACCCTGCATCAGATTGATTAAACCACTTGCTTTCCCTTTTTGCCTTGTCCACTAGGAAGCTCAGAGTAAAGTTCTCAATTGCCATAGCTTCTCTCAGCCTAGGTTTCTGATTCAACTCCTTCCTCTACTCCCATCTTCAATCTTCTTTTATCCTTCTTTCAACAGGCCTACAAGACTTTTGTCTCATTTAATTGTGTTTTATTGTTCTAGGGAAAAGAGGGTGTATAAACCAAACCAAAACTAAACTCTATTTGTTTTTTTAAGTGATTTTTAAAGTTGTTTATGGTTTGCAGTTTCATTTATAATGTTTCATTCTCTCAATAGCTGTGTAATGCAAGCAGGTGAGGAAACAGGCTCAGCCAGGTGACTTTATGAGTAAATAATGAAGCTGGGACTTACACCTGCTTTAAGTGAGTTGTTGGAGACTAAATCATATTGATTTTCTTAGACAGGGAATAGTAATAACTCTTAATGCATTATTGGACTTAATTAATTTTCACAGCAACCCTTTTTTTAAAAAATGACATTATTACATTATTTCCTTTTTTAAGAGGAGGAAACCCAACATACCTAAGGGACCCAGATGATTAGCACATTTGATGCTGTCAGCCCGTGTTTCAGCCAGCCCTGTCTTCACCACGCTCCCTGCCCTCCCATCCGAGCCATCAGGCTGCCTGATGGGACCACCAGCCTCAAAACCGCAGATATAGGTATATGTGTACAATAGAATATTATTCAGCCATAAAACAGAATGAGGAGCCGATTCCTGCCACAACACAGACGAAGCAGGAAAGAGTTACGTTGAGCAAGGGAGGCCAAACACTAAAGGACACGTATTTTATGGTTCCATTGATAGGAAATAGTCACAATAGGCAAATCTACAGAGACGGAAAGTAAATTAGTGGTTGCTAAGGACTGGGGTCAGGGGAGGAATGGGGAGTGACTACTAATGGGTATGTGGTTTCCTTTTGGAGGGGTTAGAATGTTCCAGAACTACATAGTGGTAATGGTTACACAGCATTGTGAATGTACTAAATGCCACCATATAGTACAGTTTAAAATGGTTAAAACGTGGTGTGTTATATATATATGTGTGTGTGTGTGTTTTCCCACAATTGTTTTAAATGTAAAGAAAGAATGAGAGACAGAAGGAAAGAAAGAAAGAAAGAAAGAAAGAAAGAAAGAAAGAAAGAAAGAAAGAAAGAAAGAAAGAAAGAAAAGAAAGAAAAGAAAGAAAGAAAGAAAAGAAAGGAAGGAAGGAAGGAAAGAGAAAGAAGAAAGAAAGAAAGAAAGAAAAAAGAAAGAAAGAAAGAAAAGAAGGAAGGAAGGAAGGAAGAAGGAAGGAAGGAAGGAAGGAAAGAGAAAGAAAGAAGAAAGAAAGAAAGAAAGAAAAGAAAGAAAGAAAAGAAAGGAAGGAAGGAAGGAAGAGGAAGGAAGGAAAGAAGGGAGAGAGGGAGGGAGAGAAAAACCAGTCTGACTCCTCTGGGCTAGGAATGTATGTGAACATCTTTTTCTTTTTTTCTTCCATCTCTCCATTTTGAAATACTGTTTGCACAACAAACCAATCAAAAAAGGAGGAGGAGGAGGGGGAAAGGAGAAGGAGAAAGAAGAACAAAACAACAGCCCAAACCACTGGAACAGCTGAAGTCTCGCTGACGTTGCGGGGAATCAACAGGTCAAAAAGGTGATGCGAACGGTCTGTCAAAGGGTTATTTTGTCTACACAACACGGCACAGCTGGTTCGAAGTTTGGGGTTTTGTTTTCTTTTCCCTCGCTTTGACTGGCTGCTTTAACTTGGTGAATAAGCAATTTGAGAATGACTAAGGAAAAATAATATTTTTACTCAAGCCCAGGTTTCCAAATTGCCCAGTTAATAGAAGAGGGAAAGTCCTTTCTTTGAAGGATTTGGCCTCAGGCATTTGAAGCCAGAGTGAGTTTTGGTCCCACTCCAAGGGATGGGAAAATGATGCAAGGGGAGCCCATGGGGCTTCACTGTTCCCTGGGGCCAAGAGAGGAGGGTTTTATATAACAGGTGTGCCAGGGGGCTCATCACAGCATTATTTATCCTGGGGGAAGGGGAAAGCAGCCACAAAAGTCTCAGCTGGGATAGCTAATGACACTGCACTATATCCATACAATGGAACATGATGCAGCTATTAAATATGCTGTCTGGATTAAAACAAAGAAGAATAAAACAACTGAGAACATGAAGATACGTTTTCCTATAGATTTGAGTAAAATACCACTTGAACCCATGGTAGGATTGCAAATGCAGGTACAGGGATAATATTAGAAGCAAATACATGAAAACAAGAAAATGCAGAGAATGATTTCGTGGTGGGCAGTCTTTATTTCATTCTACGTACTTTGCAGAGAGCAAGTGTTGCTTTTACAATCCAAAAACATTGTTTTCAAATATTTTCCGGGAATATCAAGGACCAGCCTTCCCTTTGAAATGGCTTCCAGCTTTGCAAATGGACTAAACTCTTTGCTCTATGCCTGTCATGGCAGCCGCAGTGGGGGAAATCCAGATCACAGGCAGAGAAGCCATTTAGCTGCAGGCTGCTCCTGGCCACCTCCCAAAGTTGCTGCCTCAGCAGAGAGCAGCAGACAAACCCAGTCCTAGAGGCCAATGGAGTTTTGGAGGGGACACATAGCCTCCCTCTGGGAGAACATGGTCCTCTCCATTCTCTGGTTCCACCCATGATGGAATTCTTTCTCAGAGAGAATCAGGACTATCCTTTTCAATCTGAGTGTAGGTGGTTCTCCCCCACCCCACCCCATGCCGCCTTCTATCTAAGGCTTTCCGTTCTTGCTTCAGCCGCTTCACTGGTCGGGTGTCCTTGGGCAAGTCATTTGAATCACCACTGTTAAAAAGAAATAAAGTCTGCCCTCTGTCGCCACAGATGCTGAACCCACAGGTATGGACCAATAGATACAGAGGGTGGGCTATACTATGTTGTGCTGTGCCATTTTACATAAGAGATGCAAGCATCCGTGATTTTTGTACCCATAAGGGCTCCTGGAACCAATCCCCCATGGATGCTGAAGAGCGGCAAATATAGTTGTTCCAGTAAGATTCAAATGAGCAAGTCCTCAGAACTCCAGTCTTGCCTGTGACTTTAACCCTGCATTCAGGCCACTCTGGTTTACTTAGTCACCTATCTGGACAACGCTCTGAGGCAGGTGCACCTCTACCGACGAGAAACAGCTGCCCAAAGCTGCACAGCTGGAAAATGGCAAAGTCGGCATTTGAACCCAGATCCCTGGACCCAGGGCCAAAGCCCCTTTGAATTGTTTCTCAGTTTTGTGTCTACATTGTCCCTCTGGCTATGCTGCGGCTTGGCGATAAATGTCACGTCTGTTTCAGTAAACATTTGTGACAAATCTTTAATAATAATAAAAACATTGATTGGGCAACTACTAAGTGTCAGCCACTGTGCTAAGTGCTTTTCACATATCACCTCATTTAACCTTTCATCAGTGGGCATTATCATCCCCATTTTACAGATGAAGATATGAAGGCACAGTCACCCAGTATCACACAGCTGGAGAGCCAGGGGATCTGAACCCAAGAGGGCCGGATGTGTAGACGATTAAGATTATTAGCTCTATGGCCTGGGATTTACAGCTGGGATCTATACAGGACTGGGGGTCATGGGTTCTAAACTGACTGCCCTGGGTTGGTTCAGCCAATAAGGCCACCAGAAATCTTGATCCAAGGCTCTGGCTTACAGGTGGGCAGCAGTGCCCTGGGCCTAAAGCCGTTGGTGCCCTGGGTCTCCCATCACTCAGCAGAGGTCGGAGGGGCAGGGAACACTAGCCAGGCATGGACTGGTGGACACTGTGACCCCGCTGTAGGTCAGCGGACGTCACCTATAGCTGAAGAAGACGAGGCACGATGCTCCTTACCTTGCAGCCCGAGCACATGGCCCACCGACAAAGTGTAGGTGTTCGCTTCCCAACTTTTCACACATCATGGCACACACAGAAACTGATAACACTCGGGATAAATCAGACGTGCAGCTGGAGGCAACTGGCTCAGCCCCCCCACTCGCACCCCAAGTTTGGGGCATCAGATCTTGGCACACGAAGTGGGAGGCTTGGTTCAGGAGCATCCCTCCACTGCCCTCTCCTACCCCTACCCTCTAGGACTTACTTTTCAGTTGAAGGAAAAATAAAGAATTTGCCTCTGGAGGGTTTTTTAAGGACTCCCAGTTCATTCCAAGGACGCTCTGCTTTCATGCAGATTCCTAGCTTTAGTGTAAAAGCTTCGGTGTCTGAGAGCACTTGAAGAAATGTTTGACTTTCCAGTGAACACATTTGAATAGCCCATAATTCATATCAAGCCTCTTTTCCAACCACAATGCTATGAGATATAGAAATCAACTACAAGAAAAAAAGTAAAAAACCCAAATAGGTGGAGGCTGAATGGTCCATATTTCGCAACTCACAGCAACCAACCCAGGATCAGTCAACACTTTCTGGTTAACATATCTTTCAGGGAATAAAGACAACTGAAGTCCACTTCTTTTATCTGTATCCGTCTGCATCTTCTATGGATTTCAGCCCACGTCAGTCTTTAGGGCACAGACATGCACAAGTGTGTACCCACACACATTCTCTCTTTACAATTCCGTGAGTTTCTTCCCTAAAATTAATCAATATATGAAACACAGCTCTGGGAAACTTCTCAATCAAACCCGGCTCTGGAAATTCAGAACAGAAGAAAATGTTCAGGTTCCGAGTCACAGATGCAGGCTTAGGGACCCTCAGACCCTATAATTAAACAGAAGAGCACACTGAGCCCCAGAGGGGAAGTGACTTGCCCAAGGTCATCTAGTGAATCTGTGCTGGCGCCCAAGTGCGTCCCAGGTCCCCTGGCTCCCAGTCCAGCACTGCCCAGAGAGGTACAAGAATCAAGGTCATTGTCTAAATTGCAAGGAGATGAATACACTTCTCCATCCCCGAGGAAAGCCAATGGAGGGAATCTTCGCAGGCACAGTTGCCACAGAAAGTTTTCAAAGATTTTCCTAACCTAATATATGTAAAGAAATCTTTGGAGAGCATTCCCCATTAATCAGCTGTCAGCAGCGTTCTAAGGGAGGGGAGGGGAGGGGAGACTAACGCATTTCCCAGAGCCTGTCTTCTGGATTTCAAAAACGAGTTTAGCAGAGCCAGTCACTTTGGGGGCATCTGAAAAAAATGAGAAATGCCTCTCACGCCGTCAGATACTCTAACCCAGCACCATAATCCCTCTGATTTAGTGACCCTCACCCTTTACATAAATCAGCATCATCTGGAAGGCTTGTTAAAACACAGATCACTGCCCCCCACCCACCCACCCAGAGTTTCTGATCGAGAAGGTCTGGCGTGGGTCCTGAGAAGTTGCATTTCTAACAAGGTCCCCGATGATCTGATGCCACCTCTCCAGGGAACCACACTTTGAGGATCAGTGTTCTCTGCCATTGAAGCCATTGGAATGGTCCAGACAAAAGAGTGAAAAAAACTACTTTTCCATCTGTTATTCATCTGGGAGGTGAATAACACAGTGGTTGGGCATAAGATTCCAAGTCAAGCAGAGGTATTGGTACCCGAGCTCTGCCATAAGCTGCAGGAGTGCCAGCCCTGGGGCTGGCATATCGTGGGTGTGTTTCTGGATGCTGTCTTGGTTGTTGGGTGGAGGTAAATCATGCGCTTCCCCACTCCCTAAGTGGAAAGGAAGGGACAGGGTCTAGGAGAACCTCAAGAATGACCCATGAATCTCATTTCTTTGCCTTGATACTGGCTTGGGCGGGTAATTAGGTGCTGAGGGACCAACATGGGCCCCAAGTCTGTTTCTTCTCATTTGTAATAACTTTCACGTGGATGTCCTTATTCTTTAAAGTTATTATCCTCATTATAGAACGTTTAGAAAATCCCTGGAGGCCAAAAAAAGAAAAATATCACCCGTAATCTCACCCCTTAGTTGTACTTACTCATCATTTCGGTCAACATTATTAACATTATTCTGGGATTATTTTTCTTTATTAAAATTTATTTATTTTATTTAATTTATTTTTGGCTGTGCGCGGGCTTTCCCTAGCTGGGGCGGGTGGGAGCTACTCTGTTGCAGTGCGCAGGCTTCTCAGTGCGGTGGCTTCTCTTGTTGAGGAGCACGGGCTCTAGGTGCGCGGGCTTCAGTAGTTGTGGCGCACAGGCTTAATTGCTCTGCGGCATGTGGGATCTTCCCAGACCAGGGCTCAGACCCATGTCCCCTGCATTGGCAGGCGGATTCTTAACCACTGCGCCACCAGGGAAGTCCTGGGGTTATTTTTCTACACATAAGTTTTTTGGGTTTTTTGTTGTTTTTTGTTTGTTTGTTTTTTAAAGTAGGATCATGCTGTTTTGGACGCTGCTTTTTTTTCACTCAATGTTTCATGAATATTTTGCCAAGTCATTAAAAATTCTGAGAGGTAATATTGTTCAGTTAAGAAGACAGACCTTGGGGGAATTCCCTGGCAGTCCAGTGGTTAGGACTCGGCATTTTCACTGTTGGAGCCTGGGTTTGATCTCTGGTTGGGCAGGGAACTAAGATCCCAGCAAGCCACGCAGCGCGGCTGAAAAAAAAAAAAAAAAAAAAGACAGACCTTGGATCTAGACTAACTGAGTTCACACTGAGGTCTGTCACTGACTAGGTAAGAGACCAAGGAAAAGTTAATCTCTCAGTGCCTTCTATTCTTCCCCAATTGGGATGTTAATGTTAGCATTTATCTCAAACAGTGGTAAGAATGAAATGAGCTAAGCATTTGGAATGGTCGCTAGCATGGAGTGAAAGAAACATTACCCAAATGTTACTTCTTTTACTACATGTCTTTGTCATGGTTCCAGAGTACTCCACTATGTGGAAGTTTCATAACATATTGGCAATATCCTCTTATTAAAGATTTTTTCCTGTTTTCCTTACAGTAAAAAAAAAAAAAATGTGGTGAACATGCTTATATCTTTGCCCATATGCATGATAAATTCCTAGACGTACAAAGTGATGGCCCGATGATGGTTCTAAACATTTCCAGAGCTTCTGAAACATACTTTCCAAGTTGCCCTTCAGAAAGCTGATGCCAGTGTACTCTGCCACAAAGAGTATATGAGAGTCCCAGCTTCCAGAACCCTCAGCAACGCTGGATAGTATCATTTTCCCCCTCACAACTGCCACTGTGATGGATGAGCATGGTAACTCATTAATTTCTTTTCTTAGGTATCTGGTAAGACTGACAATTTTTTATATGCTTCTAGCCCTCACATATGTCTTCAATAAATTGCCTGTCCATGTTCATTGACCAGGTGTTGTTCATCATCCTTATTGATTTGCAAGAGCTCTTTATATAGCAAAGACATTAACCCTTTGCAGCAGAGATGTTGAAAGTATTTTCTCCAGTTTGTCATTTGCTTCTCAATTCTATTTTTGGTGGGTTTTTCCATCTTGTGTGTTACTTCATTCTCCTCAGGTCCATTTGGTAACCAAGCAGGGTAGCCATAGCTTCCTCCCCCATCAGCATCTTTCCTGCCCAGTTCCATCGGCCTAGGGCCCATTTAAGTTTGTAGCCCGGGGCTGTCCCTTGGACTTACTGCCCCCTACATAATGAAAAACCCCAGATTGGAAAGTGGTCTCTCAGATCTCTCCAGAAGTCCGAGATGACCCCCAATCTGCTGGGCTCCTACCCCTGCTGGCTGCACAGGTCACAGGTCATCACGCTCCAATGAACCCCAAAAAGGATAACTCAGGCCCCCTGGTGATAGCAGTTGATGCCAGCCAACTGGTTTGGCAGCTTGCACTTCTGAATTTCCCTGATAATTTTTGGTGGAATGTAGGTTATAGCCCAGGACTGCAAGCGGAAAAATACTGTCCAGTTGAGGAAAGCAAGGAGAGCTGCCCTTACTGAGCCCTACTGAGTGCCATTCGCTGTACGTGCCTTCTGTCTCCAGCAAGCCCTACAAGCTAAGGGTTTCTGTGCCTATTTTTAAAATGAGGAAATGGAAGTTCAGAGAGGTTAAGTCACTTGCCCCAGGAAACCCAGCTCCTGAGGACTGAGACGGAGATTAAAATAGAGCTCATCAGGATTTAAAGCCTGTGCCCTCTTGCAGAGCCCCACTCACTGGACCTACCTGGATTTAACCCCCAGTTTGCCACCTGATTGCTCTATGACACCAGGAAAGTTGATTCACCCCCTCATCTTCATCTTTCCTTTATCTGGGGAGCATAATAGCCTGCCTCTATACCACACCATATTGAGGTGAGAATCAAGTTTTTAAAACATGGACGTGAAAACCCCATAAACTGTGAAAGTGTTCAACAAAGGTGTAAATGCTAGACGAATTCCACAGAATCACTCATTCACTCACAACCTTACAATTTATATCAACTTGTATCAACTTGACTCCATCATATATAGCCGGATACTTATATTTACAGGACAGATCACCAACCCCCTTCTCACCCTCATAATCACACTCAATCATTCATTCAACAAATAATCACTGTTTTCCAGGTCCTGGGGGGAGAGGCAAACTGGGTCTGTAACTTTAGGGAACAGAACTAATGCACGCACGTGCACACGTGCTCGTGCATACACCGTACACACATGCACACACCACGCACGTGTGCACGCACATTCTCATCTCCATTTGAGTTTTCCTCATGGCGTCTTTTTCTTCATGGCTGGGAACCTTGACTCTTCTGAGGTCTCAGAGACATGGAATCCCTGAGTTCACTTGAAACCAGGTCCCCACACCTTCCCCCTCCTCCAATGAGCCCAGCCTTCCCGACACATGGCAAATCCGTGTTCATCTGAGTCCCCATACCTGGGGGTACAGGGGGACCAAGCGTGGCCCTGCCCTTCCAGACGTGGCAGCCAGAGGCACCGCAGCTTCTACCCAGCAGAGCATCGCACAGAGGCAAAAATAAGGCCCTTCAAGATCCACTGTGCCTGCCCTGCAGATTAGATTCTTCTCTGCCTTTAAACCGACACTACTTGTGTCAATAAGGATAAATCTCAGAAACATTATGTGGGGCAAGAAAAGCAATTTTCAGGGTGAAACCTACAGTATACCATTACATAAACTGTAAAACCCACATATTTCAATGTAAGAAGGTAGTAAAATTATAAAAGCATGTGTATTACTTTCCTGTGACTGCAGTTAACAAATTACTACAAACTTGGTGGCTTAAAACAATAGGAACTTATTCTCTCACAGTTTTGGGGGTCACACTATCACTGGGCTAAAACCAAGGAGTCACAAAGCCAAATCTATCCCTTACTTCCTTCAGTTTCTGGTGGCTGCCAGCATTCCTTGACTTACGGCCACTTCACTCCTATCTCTGACTCCACAGTCATAGCGCTGTGTCCCCTGTGTGTGTCAAATCTCTTTTTTCTCCTCTCTTATAAGGGTACTTGGGATAATATTTAGGACCCTCCCAGATATTCCAGGATAACTTCCCTATCTCAAGATTCTTAACTTAGTCCCATCTGCAAAAATCCTTTTTAACTTGAAGGTAACGTTGACAGGTTCCAGGGATTAAGACCTGATACCTCTGGGGGCTGTTATTCAGCCTCCTTCAGCATGTATAGAAATGATACACATCAAATTCGCGACTGTAGTTTCTTCTAGGGGAAAAGAAAGAGAATGATGGAGCAGAGGAGAGCATGAGGATACCAACGGTGTCTGTAGGTGTCAATTGTATTTAATGTCTGTGTGAAATACTTAATAATTAAAAAAAAATAGTTTTAAAGCCTGCCACCTCCTAGCAGTGTAACCCTGAGCAACTTATTTCACATCTCTGGACTTCCATTTCCTCCTCTGTAATATGAGGATACTGAAACCTACCTCATGAGTGTGCTGGAGCATTCAATAGCATAATGTCTATAAAGTGCCTGGCGGGTGTCTGGCTCATCATAAGTCATCATCATTATTGTTGTTGTTGTTGTTGCCTTTCTGAAATTGAGGAGCATTTTCTACAGCACACCTATGCGTGCGTGTGGGCACGTGTGTGTGTGCACGCGTGCACACGCGCGCGCGCGCGCACACACACACACACACACACACACACACACACACACACACACACACACACACTTCCTGAGTGAGAGAAATAAGTTTTTCTGCTCCAAGCTCTGGTTTCTGAAACTCAGCATTGGTAGGGAGGTGGGGTGAACAGGCGAGCTGAAAACTACAGTGGTGGAAGTGGCGGGGGGGAGCCCCTTTGCAAAGGCACTTTTTGATCTGCTCTAACTGCCGCTATAGAGAATTAGATGGAATTCATTTTTATGATGAAGGAATTAATGGTTATGGAGAGAATCGGGTTCAGGTGGAAGACTTGAATCCAAAGAAGGGAATAAAGCCTTGAAATTCAAATGAAAAATTATTATATAAGCATAAAGGAAACCTATTTTACACCTGTAAGACTAAATGTATAAATATGAACCAACTGCTCCCTCTGGGAAATGGGGATTGTGCTTTTAATTCACCTAGACAAATATAAAGTGCTCTCTCCTTTCCATCTATACATTCCAATGAAGACCTGGCACCTGCCAGGGGCTCCAGAGCACCCCCAAGACTGGCCGCCTCCTCCCTCAGGCTAGGCACCTTCTGACTTCCCCAGAGCCCCCAGGAGGGGCCTCGGCTCCTGAACCTGCATCCCTGGACAAGGTCATCTCAAAGGCTCCCTCCCAGCTCTAGCATGCTCTGGTCCTGCCGTCCCCATCCCCCAACCCAACCCACCCGCATGGACTCCCACACAAGATATAATATCCTATGGTCGTTAGGATGTTTCAGCTTCATTCATTCATTCAACAGCACCTTCTGAGCACCTGCCATGTACCAGTCTCTCTGTTCAGTGCTGGTGATTAGCCGGTTTACAAAAAGGGGAAACAGAGGCAGCAAGAGATGAAACGGGAGCAGGAAATAGGGCAGGCTTTAGAGTCAAGGAGGCCTAAGTTAAAATCCCTTCCCTACCACCTGATAGCTCTTTGACCTTGGACCAGTCTCATTTTGACCTTGGACGTCCCTGAATCTCAGTTTCCCACTCTGTAAAACAGAGATGCTGATATCCACCACCCCGAGTGGCTCTGAGATTAAACGGGCTTGCCTGAATGCCTGGTGCAGGGTTGCCATTCAAAAACACTAGTTATTAACATTGGTGCCCAATGTCAAAGAGTAACGTGATCATTCAACTTAGCCCTTTCTCGAGCACGCTGTGTGTTCTAGCTCAGCCCCAGAACTACAGAGATAAATACAAAAGGAACCCAGTGGCCCACTATATAGAGGAAGCAGGAAGCAAGGGAGCCAGCACGCACTGAGTGCCGACAGCAGACCAAACATTAGCCTAGGTGTTTGCACCCAGCTCGCCACTGCTACTCAAGATGGTACAGATTGGCATGTTTTGAGTTCCATTTGAGCATCTTTCTCTATGCATATATGGCTATTCACCCTCCTCATGCTCCAAGAGACTGAGAAAGTCTTAGCCCACAGAAGTCACACCAAATGTTAAATAACCCTACAAATCACTGGCCTCATAAGATTCAGGCCTAGGTCTCCCAGCCTTTTCCCAAGTCCGGATATCCTGCTTGAGCTAGAATCATTCATTCTTTCATCCATTCATCCATTCATCCAATGAATATTTATTGAACATCTACTAGGGAAATTAGGTGACAGCAGTGAATACACAGAACAAGTGCTCCTGCATCCAGGAGAAGAAAGACCCCTCCTCACTGAGTAGGCCATGATGGAGGAGGGGGCTTCCCAAGGAGAGGAGGACAGAGGAGCCCTAGGGACCAAAGGAACCCAATTCCATCAGCTTCCCCTTAGCAGCAAGCCCATCTGAGGTGGGAACCCGGCAGTGTTTGATCTTTTCAGCCTCATTCCAGTCCCACTCTACCCCTCAAAAGCCTGGGGGCCTGGAGGGAAAGTTCGCCTGGGCTTGTGGGCTTCCCTGGAATGTGTGCACAGCCACGAGCTCCGGGCCAGCCGGAGCTGGGAGCCGCCACCCCTTTTTGATTTGTTTAATGAAAATGCTTTGCCGGTTCCATAGATGCTCAGCTGTGATAAGGTAATTGTCTGAGGGCGCAGTCTACAACCCATTAACACTGGACTCAGTGCAATTGAACTTGGAGAAATGATCTAAAGGGGCCGGAGAAGGCAGCCCAGTGCGATCTGACACTTGATCTTTTGTTCAGGCAGCTGGGAGCTTAGGAGATTTCCCTCCCCAGGCTCCTCGATGGGTCCAGCAAACAGAGATTTCTGTCGCACACACACATCCATCTCCTCAGATCTGCCTGTGCGCCTCACACACATAACACGCACACATGCCCACGTACACAGTCATTTGCTCTCATACGCTCTTATATGGGTGCCCACATGCTCTCAGCCTCACATGTTCCCACATACACACTCCGAGGCACAGTCACCTCCATCCCACTCCATTCCGCTTAGGCCACTGGGGCCAGATTGGAGGGGCATTCCCCTCCTCCTGGGGAGGCCCTTTGCCCAAGCCAGAAGTGGAAAGGAAAGCGGGGTTAATGGGCAGAGGAAAGGTTTTCACAGATATTGGGGAACACGCTGTAAAGATGGCCTTGACTGCATTTCTGAAAGCCAGTGGAAAAGCAGTTAGCGAGGGAGGGGGTCCAGAGGAGCAGAGGAGAAGGTGGC
>NW_006786690.1:8073247-8076759 GCF_000442215.2 Lipotes vexillifer | reverse complement strand
AGGCTTCCGGGCCTCATGCAGCCCTTGGGGAAGGCTGGCCTTGCACCTGGCCTGGTCCAGGGAGACGCCAGGGGGGGGGGGGGGGAGGCTGGGGAATGAGGGGGGCGCCCTAGCAGTCGGCCACATCCAGGTGAGTGGCAGAGGCATCCTGGCACCTCTAGGCTTCAGCCTGTCTCACCTCCCAGAATTTCAGGAGGTAAAAGGGGTTCCCAGGACCAGCCTGAGAAGGAGAGAGAAGAAGCGGGGAGGGGAAGGAGGAAGAGACGGAGGAAAAGGAATAGGTGGGGAGGGAAGAGAGCGAGAGGCGGGGGTTGGGGGGCAAAGGACGACGGAGGGCCAGGACGAAGTGGGGGACGAGGCTGCCTGAGATCCCAATGAACAGTGGGCCTGGGAGAAGCCTGATTATGATTAGTGTTTTTATTTACTTTGGGAACTGGAATCCAATGCATACGATTCTATTTTTCTGGGGAAAATTCAAATGTCAAGCAGGGACACATCCCAGTTTTCCATTTCTACCTATTTGGGTTTTGGGCAAATATTTCAAGGTCGCTCTGAGAATTAGTGCTATTTCTTAAGAGGAAAAAATAATAAAAGATGCTGGGGAGTGGGGAGGGGAAGGTGTTCTTTCCCAAGGGTGCCTCTTCCAAGGCGGCCCTGAGGAAATCTGGCTTCCGGAACCTGGAGCGCCTGGAGGGAGCCTCCAGAGGGGCCTTTGTTCACGGATATCCCATTTCTCTCCCCACCCCCACCTCTCTCGTTATCAAACATTTGAAGACTGAATAATTCCATTTGTCGATGTCTTTGGCCGCAGCCTCTGAAAATGCAAAAGGCCCCGCCGAAATCAAAACCGCTGGTTTTCAAGGTGGATTTATCACTCTTTAAAGGAAGATTTATTGGGTAATCGCTTTCAAAAAGTGCTCATAGCACAGGGATCTGAAAGAAGGAGTGTCCTCTCCCTTGGGCAGGGGGAAGGGACCACTGGCCACCTGGGAGGCTGGAAAAGGAGCCCCAGTGGTGGCCCTTACTGGTCTCATACTCCCCATCACCTTACAGCCAGAGAAAGGCCAACTTCCCCCGCTGAAGTCAACCTGGGGTCTTGCCCCGACCCTCGGGCCTATGTCTTTCTCCCCCATTTTAATTGGGGTTGGAGGGTTCCATTTGGGAACTTGGGGAAAGAATTCCTATTTTTAGCATTGTTGTGGCCCTTAAGAAAGAGGTGGGGGGAGATCTCAGACCAGACAGGGACGGGTGGAGGTAGGGGCCCGTGGTTCAAGGCTTTAGAGCACTAGGACGGACTGATTTCTGCAAGGAGTGGGTGGTGGCGGGGTGTGGGATGTGTGTGTGCTGGAATCGGTCTGGGCTGGGCCTGGACAATCTCCTTTCAAGAGTTTGAGGTAGATGCCAAACACAGGAGGGTCCCTTCCCAAAGGTCTGTGTCCAGTCCCATCTGACCAAAGGGCTCCCCAGGGATTCAGGTCTGAGTTACAGCACGGAGAGCAAGGGAGGCCCGTACATACCTCAGGAACCCACGGAGCTGGGGGATGCGGTGGACAAAATGGGCAGCGGAGGAGACGAAACCTCCGGGGAGACGCCAGAAAGGCAAGGAGGAAATGAGACAGTGGGGGGCAAAATGATGGGGGAGCCCATGAAACTGACGGTAGGGGGACAGAGAGGGACAGAAAAGTGTGCGTGACTGACAGACAGACAGACAGACGGAGAAAGGGAGAGAGAAGGAGAGGGAGGGGGAAAGAAACAGGGAGAGAGACTGGGGTGAGGGGCTGAAGGGAAAACTTTCCCAGCCACGTCCATCCCAACACACACCACCGCGCTTACAGCAACGACTGGAGGCCTTAGGAGTTGATTAACGTCCTATGGGGAGTGAAATGGGGCAAGGGGGTTAGCGAAGGGAACTGAGAGGAGGGGGAAAGATCCCCCCTCCAGCTGCAGCCGCCCCAGCTCCCAAGTGAACCCCCCTTTCCCCTGCTGGATGTGAAATCGCCATTTCACTCTGCCACACTTCCTAACTGTTGCAAAAATCATTTGTGAAATTGGTCTCCAACAGGCGAGAACGGCCAAGCTCATTCCGACAGACACCCCCCCTTTCCCTCCCCCTCTGCCTGCCCAGCGGGAGGCCACGGAATCCCCCAGCAGCGGAAACGCAGGGTTGGTGCTGCCAGCGCGGGGTTTAGGGGAGCCTGCTCCGGGGGGTGTCTCCCTCGCGACTGGACCCGCCGCTTTGAGTCTTCTACAGCAGCGAAGGGCGGGAACCAGGCCAACGGTTAGGTGGCCCCCGCGCGGGTCGCCTGGGGTTCCAGTGTCCCCGGCAGCAGCCGATCGGTGGTGGCCCTGAACCGAGGGGTCCGGCTTTGCGCTAGCCCCGTTGGGCTCGGGAGACGAGCCCGCGCCAGCGGCCAAGTCCTCCAGGAGGGACTGAGTCTTCAGCGGCCACTTCCGGCACGCCCCAGAGGGCTTCTCTCACCCCGGGGAACGGACCAAATCACAGCTCACACCTTCTTGATGGGCGCATAGAGCTTTGCTAAGGCAATAAGGAAGAGACTCCAAAATCTAAATGCAGACACAGACCGTCACTTAGAAGCACACACTTAACTCAGACTGGCATACAAGCCGACAGCAGACCTACACACACAACCCACCTTCACCTGGATACAGACAGACGTGGGCATAAACCTATATTCACACACAAACACACTGGCCCATTCCACCCACAGATACAGAGAAGAGGTGCCTTAAATTCTTACTCGCCAAAACAGAAATTACTGACGGATGAATGAATGAATGAATGAACAATATATATGTGTGTGTACATATGTGTGTGTATATTACATACTTAGGCTTGTGTGTGTGTATCTGTATATATATAGCCACCTCCGGAGGTCAAGACAGGCCAGACCCTCCGTCAAGATGAGATGGAAAAGGGACTCAAGGCTGACTCATCTTCCCCAGACATACACATCAGAGCTTAAATATCATCTTCCAATCTCTCTTGGGGCCAGTGGATACAGTGGGGTAGCACCTCCAAAAAGGAAAGTGTCCCAGAAAACCTTGTAGGGTCCCTATAACTCAGGTAGCCTGGCACCCTGGTTTGGGAAAGGCCCTCGGATGTCCTCCTTTCCAATTCTAAAGCGACTTGGCCTCCCCCCACCTCAATCCTGGGGCCACTGGGGGCGTGTTTAACAGCTCTTCAGCAGGCCCCCATTTCCAGAAGGCCTCCCCCACCCCTCCATCCCCACCCCCAGCCGGAGAAGCCCCTGGTACTGGGATAGAGGGGAGAGGAGGGGGAGTCTGTCACATGCTGAGAGGGGCAAAGGTCACAGGTGAGGAAAATGGGAGGGGAGAGGGGCACGCGGGGGCCAGCCTGAGGAGCGCTCCCAGGCCAAGAAGAGGCTGACCCCAGCACCGGGAGAGGGCGGGCAGGGGGCTGGCTGCGGGGTTGGGGGCGAGTTTGAGGGCTGGGTTTATTTTATTGTATTTTGCCTCCAGCGCTGGGCCGG
>NW_006786690.1:8067404-8073077 GCF_000442215.2 Lipotes vexillifer | reverse complement strand
CTCTTTCCCGGGGGAGACAAAAGACCTGCAGTCATGGCGTCCTGCCCCGCTGGGAGGGCGTTTCGCCCCCAGGACTCGGTATCCCCGGGCAGGGACGTCTGGTCACTCTGGCAGGGGGAGAGCAGAGAACTGCAGGACCTCCCATCACCCCACTCCCACTCCCCACTGATTAACTGGGGCACCCTCCCCCTCAATCCAACAGTGGAGGAGCTCCGAATTGGGGAGCTCAGGGTGGTACCAAATCCTGACCGCCCCGTCCCCCCAACTTCCCACCCCTCTGGACCCCCAGATCCCAGGCACCCACTTGCTGTTCCGCCTCAGGGCACCGGACTACCTGCCGGAGAGGGGCTCTGGATGTGGGCTGGGGGCCCGAAGACGAGCACGGGTTTAATCCCGGCTGGGGATGGGTGAGGGGAGGGGAGGAAAGAAAGAAACGGGTCCCTAACACTCCGCGGACCTCTTTCTAAGCACTAGGCCCGGCCATCATTCTGGGCTTCGCAGACTGCAGGGGGCCAGGCAAGAATGGGACACCGGGGCTCACAGGCTATTTCCCAGAGAAAGTCATAACCCCCTCCCATGAAGCCACCTAGGCCAATTCCCGGTGGGCCCCACCGGCGGAAATTTCAGAGTGTTGTGAGTGAGGTGAGGGTGAAGACGTGAAACACAGCGGACTCCGATTCTGGGAGGCTCGAGAAGACGCGAGAATCCAAGGGAGCCACCAGCGGGAGGCGGGCATTCCCATGCAGCCGGACTGCAGAGCGGGGCCGTGGGCGACCGGGGGCTGGGGACTCCGCGGACCCGGCCCATTCGTCAAAGGAAGACACTGGCTGGGACTGAGTTGGCCCCCTCCCCCCCTCCCCGCTCCCCCCTCCCCCAGCCCCCACTCCCCGCCGTTGCTCCCTCTGTTTTAACCGGCAGTTGAAATTCTCCCCCAAAAGCGAGGTGAGCCGGGGATCAGAAAAGAGGAAAAAAATATTCGTTGAAGATTTCTTTTCGTTATTGGTCCTCGGCTGCCTTCCGCCCTGGCCCCCTTCCCTCCTCATGAATAAAAGAAAAGTCCGAACCTATCAGATCTCATTCGCTGCCTCCCCTCCTCCTCCTGCTCGTACTCCAGTTGAGCACTTTTGCACAACTTACCCGGCGGATCGCTCGCCCCCTCGCCTTCCCTCTCCTCCTCCCAACCTCGTCACCCCTTATCGCCTCCCCTCAAGCCCAGAAACCCGAGAGGCACCTTCTTCCCTCCCCAAGTCTTCTGGGGGGCGGGGGTGTGAAAGCTGGTGTTTAAGGGAGTAGCGAGTGTGGTCTGAGAAAGAAGGCGTGGAGAGGAGTGGGAGAGGACAGGGAGGGAGGGGAGCGAGAGCGAGGGAATAAATATATAAATAAATACGAAAAAGAAATCCACTCCGCAGCCTCTCGGCTCGGAAACTTTGGCCCGGAGCGCGAGAGCACGTCGCTCGCCAGTCAGAGGCTGGGGGCCCTGACTCCGGCCGCGTCCCCCCGAGCCCCGCTCCGCGGCGCGGCCTCGTCTCCGGCTCCTGCCCGGCGCATCCGCCCGCACAACTTCTGGCCCAGCGGAGCGGGCAGAGGAGGCCCTGGGGTTGGTGTGTTTGTTTGTTTGAACTTCGCTGTCGCCACCTTCCCTCCCCCCCCACCCCCCCACCCTCCGCCCCTACCTCACCCCCCTCCCCAGCTTCTGGACGCGAGCGAACGCAGCCGGGGGGGGGGGGATGGGGGTAGGGAGGGTTTGCGGAGGGGAGGGGGAAGAGGTTTAAAAAAAAAAAAAAGAAGGAAAGAAAGAGATCGCAGCAGGGGTAAAGGGAGCGGACGGGAAGCGATTTTCGCCGACTCTGGATTCGTCCCCGGCGTGCGCAAGAATGGCGGCCCTTCCCGGCACTGTACCGAGGATGATGCGGCCGGCTCCCGGGCAGAACTATCCCCGCACGGGATTTCCTCTGGAAGGTAAGAGCGTCTGGACTTGCCTCGCTTCCCTCCTCCGCCAGGACCTCGAGGTCCTTGGAGTGGTGGCGATCTTCACGGGGTGGTGGCGGCGCCAGCGGCAGCAGGAGAGTCCCCTTCCCTTCTGGATCCAAGTCCGGGCGCCGGACCCAGGAAGTTTCTGGGACCGATACTTGTCCGTTTACGCGTGGGTTTCACCCACCGTCGGCCTCAGCTTCACAGGTCCAGGACTCTGGCCTTTACCCGCGGGGCTGAACTCCGAGTAGATTTCGGCTCCTAGTCAATTTCAAGTCCTAGTGAGTTTCAACTCTGTACACTATTTTTAGATACTTTCCACCTAATACTTTCTCGGCTCTCTGCGTTCGCCAGCTACGTGCTTTCTACTCTTGTTTTGAATTGTTCTTTTCACCTCTGGGATGGTCTTCCAGCCCCTTCTATTTCGAAATACCAACAATGTGTGGTATTTTATGCCTAAACTAGGACTCTGCTTTTGGGTCTAGAAACTAACTTGAAACAAAAAATAGTAACGATTTCCCCCCAAAAGTTTCCACTCGGGCTTCCGAACTCTGGAAATCTCTCGGGGGAGACCTCAAGACGGCGAGAGGGCAGGGAAATGTCCAGACAAGGGAAAAGTGTTAGTTTTGTAATGCGTCCTCCCTAAATATCCGGCATCCGGGGTGAACCGGCTCCGGGCTCCAGCAAGGGCTGGGAGCGCACCTTTCCTGCGTTTTTGTTTTGTTTTCTTTTTAAACTAATAGAAGGCCTTCAACCTGTCAACTGGGGGATCACTTGGTTTCTAGGGGTAGGTAGCCCAGGATGTCAGAAGTGGTTAGAGAGAGGTGCGACTTTTATTTTTTAATTACTCTTCTTATAATTATATGAGCCCCTTGTGCGTGAAGTAGGAGAGAGAAGGCAAGGAGGCGACGGATGGACAGGCAGCCTGAGATCTGGGGAGGCGGGGGGGGGTCCCTCCAGCAGCTAGACGGCGCGGGTCCCTGAATTAGACAGAGGCGAGGAGAGTGGCTCCGTGATCAAGTGCGCGCGAGCAACCACGCAGGCGGGAGAGCGCACAAGCCCGGGGATTTGCCGTAGCACTCTGCTGTAGCGAATGCAAGTAAAACAGGCGGCCGAGGACGCGCAGCGGATTAGGACAATATTTGCCCAACATGACGGAGAATACTGAGGAGAGCCGAGTGCCGGTCGCTAAAGAGGCTCTTGAATATAAAGTTGTGCGCTGGAGAGCTCTCCAGCGCTAATGGCATATCCCGCCACGGAGACCGAGTGACTCGGACTTGGCGACGCACGATTTCTGATTAAATCCGAGGGTGGCTTCAGACACCTACTTTTACGAAGAGGGGTGTGGGGACCGGCAGAGCCAGGGAGGAGGCGGTAGGAACAGCTCAGCAACGGAGCCTCTTCTCGCCTCCTCCCTTCCAATTATACTGTCAGCTCCCTCCACTCGGGCGGCTGTGAAATCGTTCTAATCTGCCAGATCTCCGCAGCCGCCGAGTCCCCAAATTGGGGGGATCGAGGCCGGATTAGTGCACCGGGTGTCCTCCAACCTTCTGGGAGGAAATTGTGTGGACTTTGCATTAAAGCTTCCCAGGCGTTCTCCCCTCCCTAGCACACATCAGGCGGGTCTGTCTTCCTGGTTCTCAAAGTCACCCACACCCAGGGACTCTGGCCCATCTGTGCACCAGCCTCTCTGAACCTGCAGGGACAGTTCATGGGTTTTTGAGGCCAAATGAGTATTTGATTAGAAGCTTGCCAACAGTGGGGCATGTCCCCAGATCATCCCAAAACGAAATTCGAACTCTGAGAGGGGTTGGAAGGAAGGAGAGTCCCTCAAGGGACAGCCAGGTGCCCCCAGAAGCAGCAGTCAACGGCATTCTGTTGCTGGTCCCTCTGCTGTGCCTTGGCTGTTCAGTTATGGGTAGGACAATTCTGCTGCCCAAGCCAGGGCTGTAACTACTAGTAATCAACCAACCCCTTCTGGGCCCCAATAAAATGGATCAGACTTGACCACTTAGAGCATGGAACTGACCAGATGGGCCACATCTCACCCATTATCGGCCTCTATAAAAGGCAAGTGGACGTGCCGCCCAAGCTGTGGGTCCAGAGGACCATTGGTCCCAGAGTCCCCAGGCCCCGCCAGTCTCTAGGCTCTGCCCTCTCGCCTCTGTCTCTCTCCCTCTCCTTCTCAGAGGCATTCAGATCCCCCAGGTGTGTCCACATTCCCCATAGTGTGGCAGGACTGGGGACACACAGCATCTGTGGGGACTCTTGCAGCCAACCCTGACCCCTCTCTCCATCTCTGCCAGACCTTCCCTTGGTTTCATGACAGGTTTTTTCCTGACCTCCGAACTGCCACCGCTTCAAATGTGGGGAACTGAGATCTGCTTTCAGGGGTCTTGGGGCTCAGACAAAACTGGAGTCAAGAGGCCTGTGTACTCAGTGTCTCCTTCCCATTCTCACCCTGTGCCTCTCTTTTTCCTCATCTCCCCCTTCCTTCTCCAGTGTCCACCCCACTTGGCCAAGGCCGGGTCAATCAGCTTGGTGGGGTCTTCATCAACGGGCGACCCCTTCCTAACCACATCCGCCACAAGATAGTAGAGATGGCCCACCATGGCATCCGGCCCTGTGTCATCTCCCGCCAGCTGCGTGTCTCCCATGGCTGTGTCTCCAAGATTCTCTGCCGCTACCAGGAGACCGGGTCCATCCGGCCTGGGGCCATTGGCGGCAGCAAACCGAGAGTGAGTGTCTTTGCTGCAGAGCTGGCATCCAGCCTTCCCGTGGTTGGGGTATCCTGGCTGTAGCCCCTCTCTCTACCCTGTGTCATCCAGCAGCACCGGGGAGGGGGTCTATGTGCTCCCTATGGGAAGGACAGTGGAAGAGGGTCCCCACCCCCAGACATCTTCCATTATTTGAATTTCTCAGGGATGGGGATAACTGATGTCCCGATTGCCTGAGAGGCCAATGAGTCATTCCTGTGCTGTCCCTACATCTTCCCAGACCCCCTATCACCATCCCAGACCAGGGGAAATCTTTCCCCAATCTTGCCTGGAATAGTGAGGGGGGACCCCAGTCCTAATTAGGATTCTATTTTATTACCTATCACTACCCTATTCCACATCCCCCAATACCGGCCGCCTTCCTGGGAGCCAGTAACAGGTTTCTTGAAAGGATAAAGCCAATCTCAGAATGGAGGCATGGTGACCAGAGCCACCAGCCTGGCCTGGGGCTCTTGGGAGGTTGATATTAAAAGTATCTCCCTCCCCCTACCCCATCTTTCCACTCCTACTCTCCCACCTCCACCTCTGAAGCAGGTGGCGACTCCGGATGTGGAGAAAAAGATAGAGGAGTACAAGAGGGAAAACCCAGGCATGTTCAGCTGGGAGATCCGAGACCGGCTGCTGAAGGACGGGCACTGTGACCGCAGCACCGTGCCCTCAGGTGAGAAGGCAGCTGAGCCAGCAGGACTTGCCTGGAGTCTGGCCAGGGCTCAGGTCGTGTGGGGCTGGAGGTGGGAGAGGAGGGGAGATGATGGATGACAGGGAACTCAGAGAAAAGTGAGAAGGAAAAGAGCCAGGGCGCAAAGAGGGTGAGGGCACAGGGGGGAATCAGAACTGAAAGGAAGATGGGAAGAGGGAAGAAGAAAAGAAAAGAAGTTGGGAAAGAAGGAGGGAGGGAGGGAGGGAGGGAAGGAGGGAGCGAGCG
>NW_006786690.1:8066635-8067388 GCF_000442215.2 Lipotes vexillifer | reverse complement strand
AGGAGGAAGGAAGGATGGAAGGAAGGGAGGGAGGGAGGGAGGGAGCGAGAGAGGAGGAAGGAAGGATGGAAGGAAGGGAGGGAGGGAGGGAGGGAGCGAGAGAGGAGGAAGGAAGGATGGAAGGAAGGGAGGGAGGGAGGGAGGGAGCGAGAGAGGAGGAAGGAAGGATGGAAGGAAGGGAGGGAGGGAGGGAGGGAGAGAAGGGGGAGGGAAATGCGGGAAAAGTTATCCTATAAAGTTGGGTGGTAAGGGAAGCTCCCTTGGCGCCTTCTCAGAGAAGTGGCCTAGAGAGATGAGTCCGTCCTAGGAGGGTAGATTGTGATCTCCCTGGATCTCTTTCTCCAAGTCACCATTTCTATTCTGTTGCTGCCACCAGCCACCAGTGGGTCCCAAATGTGGAGGCCCTGAATCTTGCTGCCTGTGTGGGAGAAAGTGGCCCCAGGTGTCTGTGTGTGTACCTGAGCATTCAAGTGTGCAGGGCTGGGATGCACACCTGAGTGTGGGGACTACAGCATCGGGGGCTGGAGGGTCTCCAGGGAGGCCCTGGGGAGGTGGGTGTGGGTGTGAGAGCATCTAGGGTATGTGACAGTGGAAAGCACAAGTGTGTGCAAGGATGTGAAAGGAATGCAGTAGGTGGGTTCCTCTGCCACCGCCTTGCCACCGTGTGAGTGCCCCAGGTGTGAGTCTCTACGTGAGTGACTGTACTTGTGCCTCCCAGTAGGTGTAAATGTTCAACGGCGGGGGGGGGGGGGG
>NW_006786690.1:8064652-8066571 GCF_000442215.2 Lipotes vexillifer | reverse complement strand
CGGGGGGGGGGGGGGGTAATGGGTGTGAATCCTCCTGAGTGTATTTAGCGGGGAAATGGGCTCCGCGACTTCTCCCAGGGTCCCAGGCGGCCCCGCTCCGCGGCCCCAACGACTTATACTCGCTCTTTTGCCTTTGAATTTCTGAGGTTTAGTGAGTTCGATTAGCCGCGTGCTCAGAATCAAGTTCGGGAAGAAGGAGGAGGAAGACGAAGCGGACAAGAAGGAGGACGACGGCGAGAAGAAAGCCAAGCACAGCATCGACGGCATCTTGGGCGACAAAGGTAGGGAGCCGTCCCGGGGCCGGCGACGCCCGAGCCCGCGTCTCCCGCTCACCAGGGTGCGGGCCAGTGGTGGCGCCGCCGCCACCCGGACTGGCGGACAGATCTTCAGCGGGAGGACTCGTAGCCCCCGGAGCAGCCGGGAGCCTCTCGGTGTGTGCGGAGAGCGCCCCCTCGGTGCGCCCCCAGGCCGGGTTGGGTGCGGAGCCCGCGACTCAGTTGCGCGGCGGAGCGGGGTCCTGACGGCCTCTGCGTCCCCGGGGAGCCCGGCGGCGGGTTAGGGCTCCGGGCGCCGCGGACTGCGCACCCCGTTCAAGACTCCGGGCCGTGTGTCCTCCGGGGCTGGCGTTTTGGCCGCTAGTCCCGGTGTCGGTGTCGATCTATTATTTATAGGAAACTTGGGCAAGGGGGCGGGGGGCGAGGAAAGAGGAACCGGCCCCGCGGCTCCCTAAATGAATTTGTTAAGCAGACCCGCACACGCTCTCTAAACGGTCCCTTGAAACCCCGCCTGACAGTTGACTGACCGCTGCAATCAATAAAAATTAGCGAGGGCCGCGTGGGCCGCCGCCTAATTCTCCGTCCTGTGACGCCGGGGCTGAACCGAGACAGCGCGGAGGTAGCGGGGGAGGGGGCAGAAGGGTGCACTTTTGAGGTGCTTTCCTCTCGGGCACGCGCAGGCGGGGCCAGGAGTTGAGGCCGAGTTCTCAGATGCCCAGGGTCGGAGGATCCCAGTGCGGGAGAGAGATTCAGGCTCCACACGCCCTCTCCCCGCTGTTAAGCGTGGTTGCCGAACGGGTCTGGAGTCTGAGCCCCGCTTTTTCTGGAGATGAACTAGGGAAGGCATTTATCTTTCAAGCGCCTGCGCGCCCAGCAAAGGGGATTGTGCTTTTGTTTATTGACGGGGTAAGTTTCAAGAGAAGGGAGAGTCCTTCCTCATTACCACTCCCCTCGCAGGTCTCTCTGAGACTTGGTAAGTGTGCTTCAAGGGGGGACGCGGGTAAAGAAAGAAAAACGGAAGACGCCCAGTCACGTAGACTGACGGGAAAAGGAGCTAAGCCTCCAAACGCACACGCAGGGAGGCAGCAGGCAGACTGGAAAGGCAGTGGCCACCATAACCTGCCAAAAAAAATGGTGGATTTGGAAAAAGTGGGGGAGTGTTCTGAACCCTGAAACTTGTGAAAGAGCACAGTTTCATTTGAGTTTCCTTCCCCGGGGGTTCTCCTCTCCTCGTCTCCCTGGAAATCCTAGCCTAGGTCTCCCTCCAGCTTTCAGTAGTCTCTCGCAACCTTGAAGATGAACTTCACAGACAAAGCCCGCTTCCAAAGACAACTCCCAGCAAGGCCCAGCCCTCGCAGGCCTGGTCTGAGGGGGAAGGATGGTGGGGGGGTACGGGCAGCCCAGTGTGGGAGCAGTCTGGAGCTGGGGAAGAAGCGGGCTATTGACATTCAGGGCCCCAAGTGGAGCCCAGTCCCACCGGGGACAAAAGGGCAGGGAAGAAAGTGAGCAAGCTGTGCGTGGCACCCCGCTGTGCGGGCCTGCCGGAGGGCCTCGGGGCTGCAGCGGGAGGCGGCCTGGGGCTTCCAAGTAAGCCCCTGGCTGGGCGGAGGCAGCCTAGAGCCCGGGGATCCCTGGCGGGGTTGG
>NW_006786690.1:8060214-8064355 GCF_000442215.2 Lipotes vexillifer | reverse complement strand
GGGGGGGGGGGGGTAGGAGACCCACTCCTCATTTCAGTTCAGATTGGAAAGGGACTTAGTTGGACTTCTTTTTCTTAGGTGGGGGGAGAGAACTTGAATAATCTTTCCTTGCGAAATACAGCGCAGCAATCACAGCTTCTGAGAGGTACCCCAGGAGAAGTGAAGGAAGTTTGGTTTTATTTGGAGACACTGTGTGTGTTTGTGTGTGTGTGTGTGTGTGTGTGTGGCAGGGATACCCCAATGTGCTTCCAATTCAGTCTGTAAGGAAGCACAATAGATAAATTTCTTCTGAGGAAGAAGGGAAGGGAAGGGAAGGGAAGGAAAGGGATGGGAAGGAAAAGGGTAGCAAGTTCGGTCTGGAAATCCCTTTGGCTCAAAGGAGTCCAGGGGTTTCCGGTGCTGACCTGGGCTTATAAAACCAGCAGAAAGGCAACTTCGCTGGATAGAGGTTTTCCCTGCAGTAGAACCAGGAACTTCCAAGTCTCCAAGGGTTTAAGGAGGAGGCTGGTGGTTCCAGATGGGAAGGCTGAAAGTACTGGCGCTGAGTCTGGAGAGAAGTTGCAGAAATGAAATGAAAACGGTGGGCCTGATGTCCAGAAAGCCCCGTGGTTTTTGAGTGACAGTGGGCATGTTGGGCCCTGTGATTGGGAGCTGGATGGCGGTGTAAGCGCATGTCTCTCGGTGTGGCAGTTTGCCCACGGGCCTTTGGATCGAAGCCGTGGATTCTGTGTGGATATGCAGTATGATTGTAGATGGGTGTGATGGGCAGTATGACAGGGGGGATGAGAGAGGGTTGTCTTTCCATCTGTGGACAAATGGTATCAGCTCCGCATTTGAGTACCTTGGCCAGTGGCTGGCATCCCGGTGAACCACCCAGTTGGAAACTCTCATCTCTCTCCCAGGCCCTGGATGTCAGTTTCATGGCCAAGTTAAAGGTGAAAAGACCTCCCAACCTCCACCCGAGTGGGCCAGATGGGGAGAGGCAGAGATACCCTTGGGCAGAGCGGGGGGAGGGGTGCACACCCACAAACTTTGTTTTGGCTTCTTGCTCTTGACAAATGCCTTCTCCGGGGGTTGCCTCTCTCAAGGCGGGGAGCCGCCGAAGAAGGGGTTTAAGAGCTCTCCTCTTTAAGCGCTAAAGAGAGATCCCTCCCTGAGTCCGTTTTTTCCTATCGTCCGCTTGGCATTTAATAATGTTAAGACTTATTAGAGCTGGTAATGAAAACTGGGACTGCTGAATAGGAAACTGTGTTGGAGAGGGGTGTAATAGCTTCCAGGCATGGTAAGAAACTATTTATCCGCAATCAGTCCTCACTCTCAGAGTTTGAAGCACAAACGTTAAGTTGAAGGGTTTTAAAGCAGATTAAATTGAGCTTTTATTTCTGTGCACTTTCATCTCTGAACAGCTCACTCCTGCTCCCCTTGGGCTGATATTCATGAGGCTGTTCATATATATATATATATTTTTTTGCTCTTATCCTTGTTAAGACTGAGTTATTAGGATTGTTGGTTGTGAGAATTCTCAGACCGCTTTGGATAGGGGCTCCGGCCATGCTCTGCACACCTGGAAAGGTTCCTTGCCCTCATCCACTTGGACTCTCTCCTCCTCACCCCTTCTCCGAGGATCAGGGGAGAGACAGGCAGGGACTCGACTGGTAAAGGATTTGAGGAGGGACGGGGAAAGAAAAAGATCTTCCCAACCTGAGTCCAGGGAGACTCTTGTGGGAAATTTGATAGGGGCTTGCAAAGAGTCAAACCATTCCTCCGTGGGAGCGGAGGGACTGAGTGTGAAGAAATAAGCAATCATTTAGAAAAGCAGTAACAACAGTAATAAAGAGTAGAGCACCAATGCCTCTGGCATCTGACAAGGCTCAAGTTTAGGCTGAAACTGACCAGATCAGACCACGTTGGTCTCTAGGGTAGAAGCCCAGCCAGGTCACAATTAATGTGAAATAAGGTGGAAATTCACAAGATTAAAAAGAAGAGTGTGCATTTTCGGGAGGGGTGGAGTGGCGACGTCAAAGTCCATCCGGGAATATGCTGACTTCCCGCTCTGAAAGACCATCTGAGGTGGAGGCCAAGGGTGTGCGTGCGTGAAAGGCAGATTTGTATTTCTTTGCATTTTTCCTTAATTTGTTTTTAAAGCAGCAAACTTACAGGTGTGGAGTGAGAAATGACGGAGAAGGAACGGAAAGGAGGGGAGAGCCCGAAGTGTCGGTTTTAGACACTTGTAAAAGGAGGTGGGAAACAATTTAATTTGGCAGAGCTGCGATAGCTGCTAATGCGGTTTTCGGTCGTTTGCTACACTGGAGGAAGCTGTTTTGATTGTGTGTACAAGGACCTGCCAAATTTAATTAGGCTCCGGGGGAGCGAATGAATAGGGGAAGGGGGGCACGGCTCCCCTCAGCCCACACCGTTTTTTCGGCTTCACACCTGGAAGGGGCATTGTTTACTGGCTGGGCGAGAACGGGAGAAGGGAGGGGAGGGGCCTCCAGGGAGAGGGGCCTTGGAAGAGGCAGCGAGGGAGGGGTCGAAGATAGTCCATTTATCAAGAAACGATCTGCATTGATTTATACCAACAAGTTCCCTCCTCTGTAAATGTGTGTTTACAGAAAGGTAATTGACACTCCACCAAATCAAAGGATTACCCCGGGTTGGCAATCTAATCAAACAGAGTCCAGGCGGGATTTGAGGCTGTTCAGAGTGGGATCAGCTTCGCATAATGGGGGCTCGGAGGAAGATGGGAGGGTGTCAGGCAATTCCCCGGCTTTAGGCAGAGCTCGGCGGTGGATATTCAGTGAGACCAGAGGGGGAGAGGGAGGGGGGTGAGGGCTCCGCCGCGCCGGGGGGGTGGGGGGATGGGGTGAGCGGAGAGGAGGGGTGCGGGGGTCTGAGGCAGATATCCCGGGGGAGGGGGCTCCGGGCGAGGGGGCGAACCCACACTGGGCTGACAAGACCCCCCCTTTCTTTCCTCCATCCCCCCCCAACCGAAGAAGAGAGAGAGGGTGGAGGGAGCTGGGACTAACGAAGAACAACAATGAGATAACTATGTTACAAAGGCGAACACTGGCGCGCGCGCGCTCGCAGCCCCAGAACCCGCGGTAAATAAACAAAGTCGGCAAACTGTTTGCCAGATAAACTCGTGCCTAAATCGAGTGTGACGGGCAAGGAGAGAAGAGACAGAAGGAGATAAGGTTGGAGGGGGAATGAACAAACATAATCTAATAGAAGACATTTAGAAAACAAACTTTAAACAAGGGAGAACAGGCGAGCGGAGGGTAATTATCCGCCCCAGAGAGAGGGACGCCTTCGGAGGGCTGCGGGTGGGGTCTCGGAGACCGGAGCGGCGGAAGAGCTGCGCGTTAGGGAGAGGGGATGCCTTTGGGACTGCGCGGGGGACCAGGAGAGGGTGTCCGGGGCGCGCAAAGGAAGGGCTCAGCTCCCAGATTGAGGTTCCCGCGCAGCCCCAGTCTCCCAAACGCATTTCTAAACAGGGTGGGGTCCCCCGCTGCGAGGGCATGCGGGTTTTCTGTTCACCTCCGGGCACGCACCGCCACACACCGGCTGTTTCCAGGCGTCTAAAAGACTCGTGTGCACGGCACAGCCGTTAAAGGAATTAGATATTTACCAGTTTGAAATAAGCCTGGCTAAGAAGAGAGAAGAGAGAGGGACATTGAAAAGATGAGGCTGGAGGAAGACTTCAAACGAATTCATCATTTGGAATGGTGGAGGGGAGATTTACCAGACAGTATTGGGAAGTTATTTAGATATTAATAACACATTTTCCTGAGGCGCGACCACGGCAGCCATCTGCGCTGCTCTCCGAGCTATTTGGCTGGGTGAAATATGGGCGTCTCAAATGTTGGGAAGAGATAACGCAATCAGGCTAACCCTGGTCCTAAGACGGCATCGCAGCGTTAAACCCGGATTAACCTCCCCCCTCCTACCCCCGCGGCCCCCTCCCCTGTCACAGCTCTCCAAATTTTTCAGTGGAATTTACATGGAAGGATTTAAAAGCACATATAACAGTAGCCTTAAAGCAGTATGGTGATTATTTGGGCTTTTTTTTTTTTTTAAAGAATGTCTTTCTGAAAATGATAGTTGTCACACACTACATTTTATATAAATAATCTACACAAAC
>NW_006786690.1:8056954-8060136 GCF_000442215.2 Lipotes vexillifer | reverse complement strand
GGGAAAGAGGACTGAGCAAATGAGATTTCCTTCTAGGTTGCTTCTTTGGAGTTTCTATTTACCATCATCCGCAAAGTTGATGAGGCTTCATTCCTAATGGGCACCTAAGGATATAAGCATGAAATGTCCAAGACCCCTGGCTCTGTCCTGGAAGCGCATAGTCTAAAGCCAGATAGAACTCACACCACATAATAGACAGTGCCAGGTGAGGGGGAGCCTTCCTGCTACCAAGAAGAACACAGAAGAGACACCCCAAAGGGGAGGTTCTCCAGGGGCTTTGGGGCCTTGAAGGCCACGACTAAGGGGGGGCACATTCCAGGAATTCCAGAAAAATAGCTCGTCTCCCTCTCCCACTCCAGACTAATGAGGTAATTAGGAAACCCAGTTGGGGATGGGAATGAGAGGGACTGGAAGGTTGGGACACCCCCCCCCCAATTTTTGCTGTCGTTGGCCTTTCTTCTCCTTTCCCCCTTCCCCCAACTCTGGCTGGAAGAGGAAAGGTGGAAATGGGGTCAGCGCTTTCTGACCTGCTCTGGAGCGACTGGCCCCGGCTGGGGTCGGGCCGGGGAGGGAGGGAACTTGCCTTCCCAAATCGAATCAAGGCAGAACGGTGACCTAAGGGGGAAACTTCCCCATTAGTAGATAGATCTCTCCAGAACTTCAAACAGAGTGGGGGGAAGGGAGAGGCGAGGCAGGGAGGGAGTCTGGAGAGAGCGCAGGGGGAGCTAGGAGCAAGCAAAGGGGAGGGGCCTGAAGAAGGAAGAGAAGGGGTCGAGGGCAAAGGGGAGGTGAGGGCCAAAGGAAGGGGTATAGGGAAGGGGATGCCAAAGAGGGGTGGGCTGCACTTGGAACTTCAGCCCCGGGGGAGAGGAAAAGCGTCGCGAGCCGCAGCAGCCTCTAGAGGGATGAGGGGAAGTTGTGTGCACCCCAAGTCTCGCTCCAAAGAGGCCCCGAGGGCAGGCCAGGGCGCCTTGGGCCCTCGTGCCCAGCCCTCTATTCGGCAGCCGAGTGAGCGCGGGTTGCCAGGGCCGGGGAGCCCTGCGGGCCTGCTGAGGATGAGTTGGTTCGACTCTCTGAGACTGCGGGTCAGCTCGTGAACCTTTCCAAGATTCGGTTGCCCGGGCTCTGGAGGTGTGCTGGGCCCGAGCCCAGGTCGAGGGCAAGGCAGGGATGGGCAGAGGCCTGGGAGATCCAGAGCCACAGCGGAGGGACGAGAGAGAGTGAGAAAGTAGGAGAGCTTCAGGAGAGAGAGAGCGCGCGCGCACGAGAAAACTCAGAGAAAGACCCAGTGCGGGACGGGAGAACCTTGCCTAGAGCGTTTGAGGACGCTGAGAAACGCGCCGGGGCCGAGGGAGGCGCAGAGCAGCCGGAAGAAAGACAAAGAGACGCAGAGGCACCGAAAGGCTGGCCTGGGACGGGGAGATCAGGAGAGACCTCGGGACCTAGAGACGGCCCGCGGGAGAACGCGGGCGGAGAGGGCGAGCGCGCAGAGCCGGGTGGCGGCGGGAGGCGGGCGAGCCGCTGTCGTCCTTTTGATCCTCCGCTGCTTCCCCTTATCAGAAGCGCTTTCGGTGACACCGTCACAAAGGCAGTTCATCATATTACAGCGTGGCCGGGCGGCTCGCTGCGATCCCGCCGCTTAATTAGAGGAGAGCCAGTCGGGCCGGCGGGACGGGCGGGAGGCCGACCCCGAGGCGGGGGCCCGGGGTCCGCGCTCCGACCGGGGTGCTGGAAAGGGGCCTGTGAGCCTGGCCCCGTCGGGACTAGCGGCGAGAGGGGCGGAGAACCCTTATTCAGAGCGCCGCTAAATAAATATCCCAGTCCGGGTTTCACTGCCGGGAGAGTGAGGCTCACCGCCTTCTGGTTTTTAGCAGCCGCCCCTTCTAAGTTCCCAGTTTGGGGAAGGGGTGGCGCGGAGGCCACCATCCGCACTCCCCAGCTTCGGGACGCTGCAGACTGGAGGGTAAGAGTGAGGTTACTACAGCACTGCAGGAGCTGACGGCTTCATGCTGCTCTGGATCCAGTTCCTGGCTGAGTGTTCGATCCCTGCCTCTGATGGCCTGCTCTCCCAATCTCCAGCTGAGCCCAACAGGACGAATCCAGGAGGGGCAAAGTGCACTGCGCCGGGCCCAGGAAGTATACTATCCGTCCTGCCCCAAACTCGCTAACAATGCAATCTTGAACAACTCTCTTAGCCCCTCTGGGTCTCAGTTTCCTTCCGTGAAAAACCAGAGAATTGCACTAAGACAAAGATTCTTATCCATTTGGGGGAACCTGGACCCCTTTGAGAATGGGGTAAAACCTAAGAAATTGGCTATTCACAGAGGTTCATACAGGAGGAATTTTACAGACCGTACGAAGGGGTGTGTGGGCTTCTAGAGGCCACGCCCCATTAAGAACTTCACATACACATGTTTTCTGGTTACTCTGGTATCCTTGAGGGAGCATCTGAGTCCAGGAGCAGGAACCCGAGCCCAGGAGGGGGAGATGGATGGTGGGTGGGGTGGGCTGGGGGAAGAGGTGAGGCTGAGAGCCTGACCTCTGTCTGGCCCTTGCTGCTTCCTTCTCTTTCCAAAACAGAGGCAGTGAATCCCACCCTCCCATCCCCATTTGGTTGTTGGAGGGGTCCTTTATGAGGCTGTTATATGCAGAGATAAGCACAAATGCTGTGCTCCCCTTTTGTATGTCTGAAAGAAAGAGATGGAGAGAGAAAAGAAAAGGGAAAAAAAGAAGAAAAAAAGAAAGACATTTTCTCAGGGGGTCAGTTTCTTCATTCATTCTGTAAAAGTATTGTTGAGCACCTACTATGTACCGGGCATTGTGTTAAGTGCCCAGAAATACCTGAGACATCAAGAAGGTCCCTGACTTCGTGGAGTTCTGAGCCAGGTTCTGAGCCAGGCTGTGCTTCAGTGCATGTGTCTGTGTGAGTGTCGACCCATTATGTCTCCCTGGGCGCCTGCCTCCTTGCCAGACTACCTGTGTGCGTCTGGGTGTTTGTGAATGTTGGGGAAGGGGAAAACGAAGTGCCTGAGTGTGTGTGTTTGGGTAACTCTCCGGGTGAGCACAACAGCAGGATGTGTTTGGGGGCCCTTGCTGAGTTTGGCAGGCAGCCTCCAACCTGATCCCGGGAATCTCAGGCGTCAACCAGGGCCTCGAAGCGCCGCGGGTTCCAGCGGGGGGCG
>NW_006786690.1:8045028-8056741 GCF_000442215.2 Lipotes vexillifer | reverse complement strand
GGGAGGAGGGAGGAGCAGCCCGGCCGCGGGGCTCCGGAGCCTCTGGCCTTCTCTGCGCTCTTTGTCTGACCAAAGATCAAAGAGGCCCCGGGATCGGACAGAAAAGGGGGTGGGGCGTCCGCCCGAGAAGTAGCTTGGAAAACCGCCCCCTGAACTTTTCTGGGGTCCTTTCCGTGGGACCCAGACCCGACAAAGCCCCCGACGAGTGGGCGGCCACCTTTCCTCGGGCCCCTCTCCACGGTCGCGCGGGGTGACAGGTGAAGAGGATGCTATGGCTTCGGGTTCGAATTCAGACCGCGGGTCTCCAGGTGACTGAGGAAGGTGAAGAGAGGGCGACACTCCGCCGAGGTTTTGTGGGGTGGACATGTGTTTGCCCGCTGTGTTGTTAATACTTTTGCGTGGAGATGGGATCAAACCTTCCTGTTCCCTGGAAACTTGTCCAGGAAGTCCGCACCGTATTTCTCTGGGCTGTGTAGACAACAGCGTCAGATTGCAGCTCGAGTTTCTCTGCAGAGCGACAACTTTGGGGTTGGGAGGGGTCCGGGGGCGTCTTAAGGAACCTTCTGGAACTGTCTCGTTCCCAGTGAAAGGCTGCAGAAGCGCCTCTATCCCCCCGAGTCGTAACCCGGAGTTGTAACCACGGATACAACTGACAACGCTGGTCCAGCCGCAGGACCAGAACCTGACCCCCGAATTTGCACTAAGTCCCACCCCTGCGCCGCCCCGCCCCGCCCTTGCGATCCTCATCTTTACAGTTTACCTCCACGTCTGGACTTTTTGAGCTCGGATCCACCCTTCGGGGGGTTAAAAAGTACGACAGAAAAAAAGAAATTCCAGTGTACGCGTGTGGGAGAAGGGGCGCAGCTAGGAGAAACCCTCTTCTGCTGCTGCGCTGCCCCCGCCCCCGCCCGTACCCCTTCCTCTCCAGCTGTCTGCAGATGCCCAAATGCAAAATCTCTTCTCTCTCCCTCCCGTCTTTGGCGGGGGGGGGGAGATAAGATTCTGAATTGTTGCGCCGGCATTTCTGGGATTTACTGGAGGTGTTGAGAGTGAACCCTAAGAAAAGAGGCTCTGGGACTTTCTTTAATAAGTGGGGCTAAACTTGCGTCCCTCAGGGGGTCGAATCGTGTTCGGGTTGGACGTTCCTTTCCATGGCCTGTACAGGCAGGCGACAACAAGAGGTTTAGCTGGTGCGCTCAGAGCTGTGCGCCGTGGGCGATTAACGCGATCAATGCCCCTTGGCGTCTCCCCCTAAAAAACCCCCCCAAAACAAAAACAAAGCCCCCTTTCCCCTTCAGGCTGCGTGGTGGGTTTGAATCCCGGGAGCCCATCTTGTAGTTTGGAGCCTTGCATCAGTGCCGGAGCCTCAGTTTCCCGATCTGATTAGCGGGGATAAGAGCCTCTCCGCACCTCCCAGGGCGGGAGGAAATCAGGGCCTGGAGAGGCTCTTTGGAAACTGGTCAGCGGGTCCGAGGAGGGGGAGAGGGAGGCTCCGAGAGAGTTTCTCCTCCGCCGGGGCCGCCCCCTCCTCTCAACGCCCTCCCGGCACTGTCCCCGCTCGCGCCTCAATGGCCACTTTAGAAATACAAACAACTTTAGAAATAAAGTAACCAAACCCCCGAAAGGGGCTTTGAAGGGGCGAATGCCTGGTGGCGCTTTACTATGGTGTGGGCCGAGGCCCCGGCCTAATCCCGCTTTCATTTTCACCGACGGCCGCGGGGGAAGCGCTCCCGGCCTCCCGGCCCCTCAGGAGGCTGATTAGGCCACAAAGAGCCCCCATTATCCCGAGAAGAAAACCGGGGGGCGGCGCGGGGCGGGGGAGCGGGGGGGGGGCCCGCCCGCGCCCGGGCTATTGACTTAGTGGATGAAGTCAAGAGCGGGCACGCTGGGAGCCCGGGAGGGGGAGAGGGAGGGGGAGGGGACAGGGACGGGAGGGGGTGGGGTGGGGGCTGGCCCCGCGCGGGAAGGGGCGGGGAGACCGAACAAAACAGGATGCACAAAACCCCACAACAAAACCGAGCCCCGGGCCAGGGGAAGCCATACCCCGGTGGGCTGCTGAGCCTCTGCTGGGTCAGCTGCACGCGGCGGCCCCCGGAGATGGGAGTGTCGCAAAAGAGCCTGGAGTCGCTGGCCTTCTTGGGAGGGGGGTGGTGGAGGAGGCGAGAAAGGTGTCTGTCGCAAAGTGCTGCGTGGCTAGGGCGCGCGCCTCTGGCTCTCGGGCCTTGCTTTCCTCCTCCTGAACCCGCGGAGTCGGGTCCAGAGGCCTCCGAAAGTCACCCCCCAGCTGCGTCCACCTGCGGGCCTGTGATCAGTGAGGTCTGGTGGGCAGAGGCCACCCCTGTGAGATGCTCTAGAGGAGGTACCGGAGTGGGAGGTGGGGAGGGAGAAGAATGAAGAAGGGGAAGTCCTGGAGCCTGAAAGATCGGGGTAACTTTGAGTGAGGTCCCCTGAGAGCCTCAGTGTTCCCATCTGCAGAACTGTCCCATGGATGACAACTTCACAGTGCATTGGGAAGGGTCAGCAATATAATTACATAAAACACGGGACCGATTAGGAGACGGAATAAATATTGCTCCGCAATCCCTTCCACCTCCTCTTCTCCAAGGCCTCTTTCAATCTAGAACCCACCCCTCTATGGCTTCAGAAATACTAGGGGATGGAAATCTGTAAGTGATCACGGTATCTGGACTGGGGTGGGGCAGCGGCGGGGTGAGGGCAGGTGCTCAGCCGGTACCAATGAATAGTGTTTTTCCTTAATGAAAAGAAATCAGCGGGCCCTGTGGGCAGCTCCTCATTCAACAGAGGCCAAGGGAAGAAGGCAGAAACAGAGCCCAACAGACTTGTTAGGTGTGTGGAGGGACTTTCCTCACCTAATGAGTTCTGCCCCACCCTCACTCCCAGATAAAGGCTGGGCAGCTTTGGCAGGCAGGTTGGGAAGGTGGGCACCCTGTGCTGATTGAGGACACGGTGGAAGCATCCTCCGGGTGTAAAGGAGGCAGGTGCGGGTACGTGACACAGGCCCCCAAACACATCCCGTCCCCAGTCATAGCTGCCCCTTTCCCAAATAGGCTAGGTCCAGGCCCTGACCCAAATGACTTGGAAGCGCTTCGAAGGCTGTTCATCCGTTCATCTCAGAAGTATTGATGAAACCCTTCTTTCTGTGAGCTGTTCTGGGGATGATACCACCAGAGCCTCAGCTGTGGACTCCTCAAGGCTGAGTGAAGGAGTTAGGACTTATTCCAAGGGCAGTGGGAAGCCAAGGCAGGGAAGCGAGGGACTGAGCAGAGAATGTACTGGAAGGTGTGGAGAGACCAGCTAGAAGGTTAATGAGAGAGAGAGAGAGATACAGAGGGCATGGAGAGCAGAGGATGAGTGGAGAGATTTTAGAAGAGGGCGGGCGGCCCCAGCCTGAGATGGAGAGGAAGGGAGAGAAGCAGCTGTTTCCAGATTTTTCCACCTGATGCCCAGGTGTACTGAGCCTATGGCTGGCTAGGTCAATTAAAGGGACCTTGGGATTCCTCTCTACGCTGACATCCCAAAGGATAAGACAGAGTTGTATAGCCCTTACAGGTCATGGGGTCATTTTACAGATTGAAAAGCTGAGGTCCAAGAGGGCGTGGCCTGAGTGAGCCCAAAGGAGGCAGAAGTAACCCCGGTCTGCTGGCAGTTGCACTGGTAAAGGAGAAAAATAAGCTGGTGGAAGTCTTGTTTCTAGGAATTTGAAGGCTTGGAGTGAGGGCGAATACAACCCTTTCCCATCTCTACAGTATGTCATTCTTTGTGTGTAACATGATACACGCTTTCAAGTTCCGTTTCAGAGGGGAAAACTGAGGCACAGAGAAATTAGCCCAAGGAAGAAGGGAGGGGGGCGTTCTTCCCTAATAGGGTCTGCAGGACCCTAAGAAGCCTGAAGGGCACAGATCCAGCTGTGCTTCTTGCCCCATCTGAACAATGCAGCCCCCAGCACCCTCCCCATCCTTCAGGAACCCTAGATCCTCAGGCCCCAGGGAGACTAAAGCTTAAGTCAGTACCCCCCACTGGGATCTTGAGACTTGACAGATGCTGAAGATTTGGTCCTCTGACGGTCTATTCATCTTCCTGAGAAGAGTCCTTTTAGCAGCCCCAAGGAAAAGTAACCACAGTATCTTGATTAGGGTTAGAATTCAGATCCTCCCATGAAGAGGACCTGGCTTCAACACTTAACTGCTGTGTAACTCTGGACACAATTTCTCTGGTCTTTGCTCTGTTGTCTGAACAACGGCAAGATGCGATCAGCCTAGTGGTTTTCAAACTGTGTTCCATGGAGCCTTGGGGTTCCAAACAAGAGCTTCAGGGGTGATGTCGCCCATGAGGATCCTTCATGCTCTGGTGCTCTGGGCATGACTGCGTTGGAGGGGAAGGAGTCGAAACCAGCGTTGTTTCCCATTGATAGAGGAAACTCTGGTGAGAAAGGGCTTTGTCCTAGGGAGGAGCTGAGACTACTATCCTCAGCTACTCTGGAGGGGAGGAGGGACAAGCTCTGTTTATGCCTCTGGAATCAGAGCCCCGGGGCTGTGGTTATTGGTCTTGAGAGATAAGCTGATATTGCTTATCTGGTGACAAATGGTTCCCCTCCTCTTCCATTCCCCTGATTAGAGAACTTTCTCTCCTGGCTGGGAGGTCTCTCTGGGAGAACAGGCAGAGCTGGGCTGGTCTCCAGACAGTGGGGTTTACCTCTTGAGGCCCTGACCAACTTGCTGCTGGGCCAGGGGGACGCAGTTACCCTCTCTGTGCTTGATTGGGGTACTGGTGGTGTGGCTGGGTTGCAGCATCATCTTGGCTTGGTCCTGGAAGGAGGATTTCAATGCAGGGTCGGGGAGATGGAAAGACCCGTGAGCCAGGAGGGCAGAAGGGTGTGCCCCAGAGTCACCCAGGTGTTGTTTTTGCCAATCCTACGCACCTGGGCACTTTCTCGATTTGGGACATCTGAGGGAAGTGGCTTTTGGGTAAGCTGCCCAGGTCACTCTGATGGCCACCCCACCTGAGAGCCACTGGTCTAGTGCAATGCCCTGTCTGTAGATGGAGAAATTGAGGCCCAGAGAAGGGAGGAGACTTGTTCCTTGTTGCACAGCAAATCGAGAACCGAGTCAGAACAGGGACCCAATCTCTACACTGTTAGACCAGGCACCATGAATGGAACATCTTCCAAAGTCTCTGGGTCCCTCACCTTTTATTAGTGTCACCTGCCCCTATTGAGGGTGTAATGTGCCAGGGCACCGTGCTAGGAACCATGGGGCTGACAGGGAAAGCCCCCTACCTGTCCTGGTGTCCCCAACTCCTGCCCACACCATAGGGATGGCCTTCAGACACGCACTTTCATCTCAGCTCTGGGCCCTCAGCCCTTACATCCAAAGGGAGCCGCTGCTGGGCCACAAAAGGAACACTGGACATGGAATCAGTGAGACCCAGGTGCTGCCTCCCTGCTGTGTCCCCTGAGCAAGTTACTTCACATCTTTGAGCCTTAGTTTTCCCATCCATCCAATGGACATTAAAAATTACAGAAGGAGTGAAGGAGTTAAAACACAGAAAAGATGGCTGGCACATAGGGAGAAGGTGATTAAAATGAGATAAAAGACCTGAAAGTAATTTGTGTGCCATAGGGGATCCAGAAAGTTTGCTGAGGGTTTCCCAAGCCAAACACACATGGTTTTATCAGGGGCTCTAAAATATATATGCATATATTTTTTCATATGAATTTGAAAGATATATTATAAACGTAATATATACTTGTAAAATTTCAAATCAGAAAAAAAGTATATGAAATAAAAACTGAGAATCCTCTCCTTCCCCAGAGATAATCCTGTTGAGATTGGGGGTACAGCTGTCTCATATATATATATATATCTAGAATATATCAGTATCCATCTCTCCTTCCATCTAGATACAGATATATGTTTAAAGGAAAGTGGCGTCGTGTCAACTTAACCCAGGCACCGTAGAAGCTTCAGGGGTGACCGCGAAGCCCCAGAATTGAATTCTCAGGTGTGGGTATGTGTATGTATGTATGCATTTCCCGAGGGAGGAATCCTTAGTTTTCCTGGGTCTCTTAGGGCTCAGGGTCCTCAAAAGGTTAAGCATCCCGAGTTAGGAGATTTGCAGGTGTCTGTCCTCTTTGAGATGGGGCAGGCAGAAGTCCACCGTCCCCCCAGGCCCCTCAGTGCCTCCCCCTCCCGTTCATGCACCTGCCTGGGCTTCCGGCCTCCTCTGCTTCAAAGCGGCAGGCTGGGCTTTACCTGACTCACCTCGGAGAAAAGCAGCCTGGCTTGAAAGGGGGAAGTGGCATTTCAGGCACTTAATTAGACCCAGGACAAGAATGGAGGCTGGCTCTCGGGTCAGGCCAGGGGGGATTGTTGGGGGATTAACACCCAGGTAAACCCATCAAGGCTCACCGGCCCCTTGGCAGCAGGCAGCAGAAAGGCTGGGCCAGCAGCCTGGAATCACATTCCCCCGGGGCGGGGTGTGGGGGGGAGACGGGGAGGAGAAGGAGGGCCCCTCCACCTGCAACCTCCACCATCCTCCTTCCCCTCCCCCACCACCAGTGCCCCAGGAGAGTGGAGCTGGAACTACCACTTTATTCCCACAGTGATGTACTGAGCACCCACTATGTGCCAGGCATTGTTCCATGGACTGGGAGAACAGCCTGGAACGCACAAGGCCCTGGTTTCCCGGGGCTGGCACCTGGGGGAAGGGAGGCAATGAGCGTGTCCTCAAGTAAGGAAATACTTTCAGAAGGTGGACAAGGGTTTGAAGAAGATAAAGCAGAGTGCTAATAGAAAGTGGCTGAACAGGGAAGTGATGGTAGGTGGGTTATCAGGGAGGCCTGCCTGGAGGAGGTGATATTTGACCTGAGACCTGGATGGCAGGAAAGAGGCAGCCATTTATTGAGTATCTACTTAGGAGAATAGCCCACCGAGAGCTGACTGTGGGTCAGGTATTGGGTTAAGCCCTTTACAGGAATGAATGCATGAAATCCTCCCAAGAGCACCTTGAAGGAGGGATTATTAAGATGCTCATTTATAGATACAGAAATTGAGGCACGAGGAGGTGCTCAGCTCTTTGGGCACAAACAGGCAGGGATGTCTCATTGGAAGATTGGATGCCTGTGCTCTCAGCCCGTCCACCTCTTGACGCTGTGTCAGGTGTCTCATCTCACCTAACCCCTGGCCCTGCCCCGTGGGTATTTGTTATCCCAATTTTGCAGTTGAAAGCAGAGCTCAGAGAGGTTTGCTCAATTCCCTAGAGTCACACAGCCAGCAAATGGCAGAAACAGAAATAGAATCCGGGCACCACAAACTCTTCCTGCCATGATGCACCAACTTTTGGCAGGCATCTGACTTTGGAATGCCCTCCACTGACTCACAGGGTCCTGTGTCCCTGGGGAGTGGCTTCCCCTGTCTCTAGAGCAAAGGGCTTGTCATTAACAGAAGGTTCAGCAAGAAGAGGGCTTGATGATTTTTTTTTAATGGGGTACCGTGCCCACATTTCTGATTTGCATTTGGGATTATGAACTGAGATATCCCCAGTGGCCTTGGGAGTGTGTTGGAAGGTAAATGTTGGGATTGCTGTTAAGGGGGTGTTTTTTCTTGTGTGTATTTTGTACTGTGTACAGTGTACTGTGTTTACATGGTTGCTGATGGATCGTATTTTGGGAGTCAGGGCAGAGGTAGAGTGGGTCCTGGTTAGACTGGGTGGGGGGCTTTGCCTTGGGTTATTGGTATGTGTGGGTATGTCCTTGTGATATGAAGTGTAAGGACCGAGTGCGAACGTGTTCAGGGCTGTGTGGTTGTGTAGATATGGGTGTGCGTCTGTTGGCACTGTGAGGTGGATGGCCCTGGGTGTTTATGTACTCGTGGGGCTACACCACTTCCAACGTGCGCGGGCGCAGGTCAGTGCGTTTCTCTGTGGTCTAAATGCACTTGCCCCCATTTTACAGACAGCCACCGAGGCTTAGGGAGCCCAAGTCATCTGCCTGAAATCACCTAGCTAGTAAGTGGCTGAGCCAGGAAGGAAAACCAGGGCCTCCTTGAGTTCCAGCCTCTTTCCTCTGCTCCCCAGGAAGGGTTTAAGTGACAGCATAAAGGTTCACATGCCAGCGAGCGTAGATGCTGCCTTCTGTCCCGGGGCCTGGTGGATGGACGTGTGTGCGGTCACATGCGTGTCGCCCTCCTCACTCTGGCGTCTCAGCCTCTGCCCATTCCCTGGGCCCCCAGCCCAGCCCTGTTGCACGCAGGGCTTTTCTTTCCTGGGACTGCAAATACGCCAAAGATTAACGCCTGCAGCTGGCTGTAGCACTGAACAATGGCAAGACCTAGGAAGTGAAGAAATCACCAGAGAGGCACCACAGCCGCTGTCCAGAGAGTCGGTTCACAGCGTCTGCCCACTTGACGTGGAGTGACCCATACCCCCTCCCTTCCCTCCTCTCCCCGCTCCCCCTCCCCCCACCCCCCACCCCAACCCTGCCCAGCGCCATGCTCCCAGCTGGAAAGGGAAAACAGTCTGTAAAGAAATTCTCACTGGAAAGAACACTTCTCACAAGTTCACCGCCTTAGACCAGAGATTAGGGGACAGTTAAAGAAGGGGAGGGGCATTCCCTCCCAGAGGGAAATATCCAATAAATAATCACATGTGGGAGAGAGGGAGAGAGAGAGAGCGAGCTGGATGAGGGTGGGGAGGGGTGGGTCTGGAATCCCAGCTGGACGCTGTGACCCAGCCTGGGATGTGTCAGCTCCAACTCTGTTCTCCTTAACGGACAACAAAACACAGTATAATAAAGCAAAACCAACGCACAGGGATGCAAAGCCTTTCTCCTTCCTGAATCTCCACTCACCCACTTCTTCTTGGAGAGCAATGAGGGTGACAGATGACCCCTGAGAATTTCAGGGGCTACTGAGGCTAGTGGAGGGGAAAAAAAACAACATTGGATAGGCTGGAAGTTAGCCTGTGCTAATTTGCAAGGCTGTGATAAATCGAGATGAACAGATCATGGTCATTTCTAGCTGGGATGCAGCTCTGGAAAACAAACTTGGGATGGTGGAGGACTTACTGTGTGCTGGGGGCAATAGTCCCCTTTAGGCCCACAACGCTGAGAACATCACAGGCTTTATTAAACCCATTTTACGGATGAGGGAACTGAGGGTCAGAGAGGTAAAGTCACTTGCCCAAGATCAGATCTAGAAAAAGAGGCAGAAGGAGTTTGGATCGCGGCCTCTCTGGCTTTGGGTCCAGGACTCAGGTTAGCACCCCCCGTGGCTCATGAGGGGCCAATCAAAGGGAGAACTAATCTTGCTTTGCACGTGACTATCATGATGACACAGTGACATCAGAAGCACATATGTATGCCTTTCTTTTTGGCATAATTATGATTTAATTTTAACTCTGCTCCTTCATCTGCAGCTGGTCAGGTTTGTGCAAGCTCCTTCCCAATTCATCTCCACACCACAAAAAATGAAACGGTACTATTTTAAAGGACGATGAAAGTCCCTTCTAGCAGCCAGAAGCCGGTCTCCCTGGATTCCGGTTTGCACGGTCAGACACAAGGGCTGCGCCCTGTCCCAGCCCATGACTGGGAAGCTTAGAAATGCAGGTGGCGCGTCCCCTCCTCAGATGAAGCCACTTAATTACCACGCAATCAATATGCAAACAAGTGCCAAACTGGGTTTGAATCGCATTTCTCGTTGGGGACGCAGTGCGGGAGAAGAGTCCAGCAGAAGGGGGGGACCCACCGGGGTGGGCTGGCAGGGAGGGGGGCTGCGGGATGAAGACATGGGCTTTGACTGGGACCCAGGCACCCGTGGACCGCTCCGAGGACCCCGGAGCCCCCAGTGTCTGGCATGGGGCCCTGCTCCCATTGAGGGGGCCGGGGTCCATGGCTCAAGGCTGCAGTCGGCGGGAGGGTTTCCAGGCCTGTCAGCTGAAGTCTGGCGGCCTCCACTAATTCATTTGACTCGGAAATCTCAGTTTGACCAGGTCCCCCCCTCCCCTCTTTAAAACAAACTCATTAAACTTGTCAACACTCATTAGGCCTGTAAAACATTGAACTAGAGCCACTGGGGAGACTTGGAGGGTTTGTGTGTATGTGTGCGTGTGCGTGCGTGCGTGTGTGTGTGTGTGTGTGTGTGTGTGTGTGTGTCTGGGAGCCTGCACTGCAAAGCTGAACCAGGACCTGGGAGACCCACTTCCAGGCTTGTTGGGGTGGAAGTCACATTCGTTTGTTCATCTGCTTCCCTCCTCCTGCGTTTGCCTTTCATAGAAAGCAGAGCAGCATAGGGACTGAGGCGGAGCCCCAGAGTCAGAACAGACTTGAGTTCGAATCTGCCTTTGCCCATCTGGCTGTCTGACACTTCCTTCTCCTCTATGCCTCTGTCACCCCATCTGTATTATGGGTGTTATCATAATAGGACCCATATCACTGGGCTCTTGGGAAAACAGTGTCCATAAAGTCTTATGACAATGTCCAGCACATTTTAAAAGCACGACTTCTGTGGCTATTACGACTATTAATAATACCTTAAAATGTAAGAGGCAGCTTAGTTTAGAACTTGAAAACATGGATTTGATAAGGCTTGAGTTTGGACCTCAGCTTCCTGTTATGGGACTCGGGATCAGGGATCATTTCTCTGAGCCTTGGTTTCCCCAAGTAAAATGAGAAAAAGTGAGGGAAAAAAATGTGTGTTAGAAAATAGGATAGTGGTGAGAAGTGAGTTAACACATGCAGAGTCGAACCTAGTACAGTGTCTGGCACGGTAGGAATATTAGGAATATCCTTTATTTCTTGCCCACCCCCAATTCAACCCACTCCCCCCACCTCACCATGCAGCGTGGAATGGTGGGGGGGATTTTTAGGTCTTACTCCTTTGGGGAGGAGCATGGGGGGTACTCCCTACGACCTAAAGCAGAGCTTTTCAGGGGGCTGGGGCTGGGGATTGAAACCGCAGGAGGAAAAACTGCTCAGAGGAGAAAAAGCTGCCCACCCACCTCGCCCCGCCACCCCCTTGACTGAAAAAACACCACCTCCAGTTTTTAAAAACTGCCTGATGGGAAGGAAACCAAGGTGACCCCAGACCTAACACAGAAACTGGACGGAAGGCTCCTGCCTGCTGTCCCTTCTAAGCCACACTTTCCTTATAAGAAATTTCTTCTCTCACCCCGACGCCCTACCGGCGACGAACTCAGCCTTTCTTGCCTCCACCAAGGGGACCCAGGGCCAGCGGCCCGGAGACACTCAGATGGAGGCAGACCTGGGGCCCCATGAATAGCGGTTTTGTCTGGGCTCCCATCTAGGATTTGTGGCTGTAGTTGTGATGTGTTCTTTTTCCCTTTAAAGTGGGGTGTCTGCGGGCTTTCTCCTTTTCTCTCTCTTTCCCATTCCCCTTCTTATTGAGAATGCCTCCTCAAAAAAAAAAAAAAAAAAAGCCACGCCAGCCTTCTGCTATTTTTCTTCTCCCTCTGAAAATGAGAACATCAGCTATTGAAGCGGATTGATGAACTCTTCCCAAAAGTTTATTAAGAGAAGGTTAAACAAAGGCCCCAAGGCCCCCGGGCAACTGAGCAGTCAGTATATATACTGGGCCCTTTTGTCCCCCCAGGGCCGACGCATGAATACCCCTCAATGGCCCTCTTTAGAGTGACAAGATCAAGCCAGACAACGGCTTGTTAAAAGGAACTGTTTCTCTTT
>NW_006786690.1:8028758-8044959 GCF_000442215.2 Lipotes vexillifer | reverse complement strand
TTTCCCTTTCCCTGGCCCAGAGCTCCGTCCCCGCTTCTCCTGCATTAATGTACATCTGCAGCAGGAGAAATAATCGGCTGGAATTCTGTCGGTTTTGTGTGGGTTTTTCTTTTTTCCTAAGTACACCCTTCCTCCTCTTCCCTGCCCCCACCTGCCCCTCCTCCCCCAACCTTCCAGCCCCTCCCCCCAGCCATATGTTGCCCAGCACAGCCTGCTGGAGTCTTCGAGGGACCCCAGGGTGGGTGTTTCTGGAGAAGAGCGAGCGAGAGGCCGGGGTCTCTTCCCGTCTGTCCCCATCATCCTAACCACTTTTATTGAGCACTTACTATGTCCCGGCGGCTGGAGGGGGGACGGATGTGTGTCATCCCTCAGGTGAGCTTTAACATCGATGATGGTATTATTTCCCCCAAGTTGTGGACGGGAAAGTGAGGCAAGAGAGAAGGAAGAATCCAGCTGGGGTGCACTCCAGGCCTGACTGATGCTTAAGGCCTTGCCCTGTTTTTCAGGGGCTGCGCTCAGGACAGGGGTTGAAGCCCAAAGCAAATCTTAGTCCCAGTGAGACGGCAGCGGGCTTGTGAACAGGAGGCTATAGCTCAGCTCAGAGAGAATCAGTGTGTTTTTAGAGGGCAGTTAGTCCGGAAGAGGCCCGAGCCCCAGGACACAGGGCTGTGGGAGAAAACCTGGCGGGGGTGCTGGGCTGGAAGAGGCCTCGGGAGAATCTTTTCCTGCTTATCACTCAGATAAGCCACTGTAAGGGAAAAATTCCAGATTCCCTCTAACTAGGATGGGGAGTGTGTATGTGTGTATGTGTTTGTGTATGGGTCTGGCTGTGTGTGCATGTGTGTTTATATGCGGGTACATGTGTGCAGTAGTGTGTGTGCCTTTGTGCGTATGTGTGTGTGCATGTGTATGTGTGCGTGTCCCGCAGAGTCACTGTCCTAGTGGGTTTCGTTCCATGCTTCTGTCTCCTGTGCCAGATTAGAACTTTCTTGGACGACAAGGACTTAACTGTGTGTTATTCTGTTTTGATCCCCTCTGGTCGGTACAATGCTGTAGACAGAGTAAGTGCTCAATACATGCTTCCTAAATCTGGAACTTGCCTGAGACACGTGAGCAGTCGGAGGGGAAAGGGGCAGCCAGGCCTCTGCTGAGGGCGAGGCCCGCCCTCCCTCTCCTCCTCCCTCTCTCCCCATCCCACACCTGTCTTAATTTGGGTACTGAGAGGCCTGAACAGGGAGCATCCCTTATGACCATAGGCTAGAGAATTGGACCTGGATTACTTGCCTTTACCTTCTGAACAGCTTCCCTTGTAGCAATGCCAGTGAGGGTGTTTGCAGTCATCCTCCCTGATGGTTTTCCCCTGGAGAAAGGGGTAGACAGGGGAAGGGAAGGGGGCTTAGGCAAGTAGCAGGTGGAAGGCAAACACTGTTGCCTGGGAGCTAGGAGCCTGGCCTCTGCGTCAGGCCTCCCCTCCCTGGTGGGGCAACAGACTGCCCTGGTTTGCCTGGGACTGTCCTGGTTTTAGCACTGAGAGTCCCATATTCCCAGGAAAGCCTCAGTCCTAGGCAAAGTGGGATGGTTGCTCATCCTACTTCCTGGGGTGCAGGGGACAAGTCTCTTTGGCCTTGAGGCTCAGATATGTCTCCATCAAGTAGGGTTACTCAGCCTCATCCCAGCTTTGAGAAAGGGCTGGGTGGGAAGAGAACAGGGACCGCAAAGGCACTTGGAGAAGCCCGGAGAGCTGTGCGCTCACGGGGCTGTATCTCGAGCGTGCTTCTTGGGCACGAGCCCTTGTGCTGGCTGGCTGACGGGGGTCCTAGGTGCGTGGAAGTGGAGCTTGGGGCTAGAGCCTGGGGGGGAGCCTCTTCCCGGGGAGGGGCCCCCAGGGTGGGCCTGACTCCCGTTTGGTGAGATGGCCCTTAGCTTTAGACTGCGTTCCAGTCCGGGCTCTGCCACTTGCCACCTGGGTGGTTTCAGCCGAGTCATCACCCGGCCTGTTGAAAGGGAGGTGAGAACCCCTCAAATCCCAGTCTGCTCAGAACAAAGCAGGCCTCCAACGAATGTTAACTCCTCCCTTCACTTCTGCTCTGCTCGTCCCCCCAGACCCCTTATTTTTTTCTGGCTTAAGGACAGAATTAGAGGGAAGAAAACGGGAAATCCAGATGCCAAATCTATCCAGAGACCAAAGCGGGTGGGGTTGAGTGAGGCATAGTGGGGGTGGGGTGGGGTGGGGAACGGTTGAGGTATCTTCATATTTAAGAAATCTGCCTCTCCTGCCTTCCCCGCCCCCCAAGATAAGAGTCACTATTTCATGGATGGTTCAAGTCAAACTTCCACCAAGGAAGGGCCGTGACCCCCTGACCCCTGTAACCTGTATTTAGCACGTTCAAAAGTCCCTACTAGCCCCAGAGAGCTGACCTGGGCTGGGACCCAGGCAACAGGGCAGGCAGGGCTATAAACAAGCACAGCTCCCTGGGCTCAGGAATCCTGAGTGAAAAAACAGAAGGGAGCTCAGAGGTGGGGCGGGACCCAGGCTGTGAGCACGTGGCCGAGGAGGGGGTGTGTGGGGATGGAGAGGTGAGGGTGGGGGGGGGGGGGGGGGGATACCCGGGAGGTGGAGAGAGTTAGGGGAGCATCAGGTGGCAGCCGACTCCCCAAATGAGCAGGTATTTCGTCTCTCTGGCCCTCAGTTTTCTCACCTGTAAAGGGGGGGGGGGGGGGGGGGGGGGGGGGAGGATACCCGGGAGGTGGAGAGAGTTAGGGGAGAAGCAGTGGGCAGCCGACTCCCCAAATGAGCAGGTATTTCTTCTCTCTGACCCTCAGTTTTCTCACCTGTAAAATGGAGCTAAAAATATTGTCCTCATAGGGTTTTTGTAAGGATTCGGTGAAATAATGTGGGTGAAAGGAGCTTGCATGAGTCTGGAGCACAATAGGGGCTCAAGAGTGCTAGAAGGGAAAGATGAAAAGAAAAATGTGATAAAGCAGGAGCACAGAATGGGGGTGGGGGATGATTGAGGACTGAACTAGTTGACACTCGGTTGTCAGTCCATCAATTAGTCTTTGTTGAGCTCTAACTAAATGCCAGGCGCTGGGCTGAAGCAGGGAACAACATGGGAACACCCGTGCCCTCAGGGGCCCCTTGTTTGGCGTGGGGGACAGACAGACATACAGATATGCCCCCCCCCCACATTCAATGTGGGAGGTGCTTGGGGTGGGGCACAGGGGCCATGAGAGATTCAGGCTTTGAGTTTCGTGAGGTGGAAATGAACTTATGAGCAAAGCAGAAATAGAGTCACAGATGTAGAGAACAAACTTTTGGTTACCAAGGGGGGAAGGGGGGAGGGACAAATTGGGAGATTGGGATTGACATATATACAGTACTATAATAAAATAGATACCTAATGAGAACCTACTGTTTAACACAGGGAACCCTACTCAATGATCTGTGGTGACCTAAATGGGAAGGAAATCTTAAAAAGAGGGGATATATGTATACATATAACTGATTCACTTTGCTGTACAGCAAAAACTAATGCAACGTTGTAAAGCAACTATACTCCAATAGAAATTAATTTTAAAAAACGGTAGAATAAGAAAAAAAGAGGTGGAAATGAATTCGTTTTTATTTTTTCACATTTCCTGTGCATCCTTCCAAAACTTTCTGAGCCTCAGTCTTCTCATCTGTAAAATAGGGTGAATGACACCCAAAGTACAGTGTTGGAAAAAGCCAAGTGCCTGGTGCCAGGCCTGCACACAGTGGGTCCTCAGGGTGCAGGTGCAGAGGTGGGCCTGGAGCCCAAGCTGCCTTCCAGCTGCACACAGGAGCTCCGCTCCCGTGGCCGGGCCAGCCTTTGAAGCTCAGTGCAGCTCCTTATTACTGCAATTAATTACCCAGGACAATGGCGCTCAGCCCTGCCCTCTGCCCGTGCCTTCCAGTGGCAGGGGGTAGGCGGAGGGATCCCGGAGGGGGGCGTTAAGCGGCTGCCTGTTTGCTTATGGGCACAGGAAGCTTTATTGGTTTTACACTCCAGCCTGTTTTGAAATCAAAGGACGTTTCCAGGGAGCGGGTAGAAGCCAGCCTGCCGGAGCCCAGAGAGTGGTGTTATTTATTTTTTGGTCCCTGGTCGAGCACAGCCTGGTCTCGGCCTGCACCGGTGTCCTCAGAGGCTGCTTTGGGGCTGGACAGCAGGGGTGGGTGCTTTGCCAGGGACAGGGTGGGCACTCAAGGGCCAGGGGGGCAGGGTCTCTTCCATGAGCTGCTGGCAGGCTGGGGAGAACACTGAGTCGGGCGTGGCGGGCAGGAGCCTTGGCTTCCCAGAGTCTGAAGTAAGCACTTCTGAATCGTGTGACCGGGGCCCTGGCCAAGTCATTCATTCTCTCTGAGCTTCAGTGATCTTGTCCTCAAAACAGACCTAAAGATGATGACCCTGCCCCAGCACCCTTGCAGGATGCGTTAAGTGATGCTCAGTGACGTGAAAAAATTCGGTAATCTTTATGAAGTCGTGGAGTTTGCAGTGGCTTCTTTGTTCTTTCTTTAGTTCATTCATTCGTTCACTTATTCTCTTGCCCTGTAAGAGAGGCTGCGGCTGCAGGTCAGACTTCTGCTTAGAATTAGACAAAAGAAAGCTGTTTCTGGGCTTCCCTGGTGGCGCAGTGGTTGAGAGTCCGCCTGCCGACGCAGGGGACACGGGTTCGTGCCCCGGTCCGGGAAGATCCCACATGCCGCGGAGCGGCTGGGCCCGTGAGCCATGGCCGCTGAGCCTGCACGTCCGAAGCCTGTGCTCCGCAGCGGGAGGGCCCGCAGCAGTGAGAGGCCCACGTACCACACACACACACACACACACACACACAAAAGAAAGCTGTTTCTAACATCCTATTAGTTCTTTATTATAAAAGAATTAACGTGCTTCATGTGAATACAAGTCAAACACCGGAAACGAATATAGAAAGTAAAGAAAGTTGTCTTCCCTTTCTTTCTTTCTATCCTACAGTTACTGTGAATAATTTGGGAGTCAGATCTTCTCTGCAGGGGAATGTGCACACCCATACATATATTTATTTTGACCAAGTGGGCAATATGCACTGTTCTAGGCTTAAACAGTACAGGTGTCAAGAAAATGTCAAACATCATTTTCTGGAGACTGGCACAAAAAGCTGCTTCCTCTGTGATGCCTCACGAGCCACGGGCTTTGTCAGTTGTTCTGTCACTATTGATCTGACAATTGAGAACTGATGTGCTTTTGGCCCTGTGCCTGTCATTCTCACCTGTTAACTCCAGGAGCCATTGCTGCCCCTATTTTACAGATGGTTAAGACTGAGGACCAGAGAAGTAGAATGTTCCTTCAAGCCCCTTGCTAGAATGTAGCTGAGCTGGAATTTGAATTTGGGTTTTCTGATTCTAAGTCCTCTAGAATATTCTGGGGTGTGCGGAGGAGTTGGTCCCATCCTAAAACACAACTGCCGAGTTCCGAAGACAGATTCCAGATAAGAATGGCCTGGCCCCACGGCGAAAGATAAGGAGTGCTGACATTCACCTGACGGGGCCAGGAACTGTTACAAGCCTTTAACATGGCCTTGAAGTTAAGGCCGGCTGGTACCAGCCCATCCAAGATGGCTCACTAATACCACAGCCTTCCCTTCTCCCTCTTATTAAGAGAGAGCAGAGAGAAGAAAAGATGTCAACCCACATCTCATCCATTGGCATTAAGAACGTGGGATCCTGGGGTCACAATTCCCTTTCCCATCTAGGATCGTGAAACTCACAGCTCCCCCAGATCCTTGCACTAAGATTGCGATTTGGAGCTGAAAGAAGCTTCTCCTGCATCAGATGCATCTCATATATCAGCTCTGGAAGCATCTAGTCTGACCCTCTCACTTTCACAGATGGAGGGGCAAAGGCCCCAGAAACTTTATGTGACTTGCCCAAGGTCATACGGCTAATTAGTGGCAGCACCGGGACCTATTCCATCTTCCTGGAAAGATGATCTCATCCCTCTGAGGCAGTGGTGACCTCTCTCCTGGCCCCCACACGGCCTATAGCCACATCTGGGTTTTTCCTTCCCAACTGTTGAGGGTATTCCAGACCCAGAGGAGGGCAGGAGGCATAACAAATGGGGAGCTAGTGACCTGGAAAAGGGAAGACAAAGCCTGTTTGGGGGAGGGTGGGGGAGAGGAGCTGCTCCCAGGGCTGAGGGTGAGGCAGCCATGGTGGGAGTCCATTTACGAAGTTATCACAGCCCTCTCCTTTGGCCATTACTTTACAGTTTACAAAGCTCTTCCAAGGCTGTGATCTTTACAACCCTCTATGGAGTAGCCTTGTCACCCTGTTTTACCTATGGGGAAATTGAGGCCCAAAGGGTGACATCAGTAGCTCAGAACCACACAGTAAGTGATGGAGTGTCAGTCCGGGGCTGGGAGGGGGGGCATGGAGCTTTGGGATCATCTAGCTCTCTGCCCCCATTTTACAGATGAGAAAGGTAAGGCCCAGAGGAGGGGAGGCCAGGAGCTCACTATTCTAGGACCGCCTCCCCTAGACACATACTGTTCCCCGAGACATATGACAGGTGAACCCCAAATCCTGTGGGGAAGCAGGACAATGCATTGCCTTCCCCAGGAACCATGCCAGCTTCCTGATGAGGCCCAGCCTGAGATACCATCCTTTCCTTCCAGTGATTCTAAACATGGCAGTGTAAGGTGGTGGCTAAGCTCCCAGGCTCCAGAGTCAACTAGACCCTGAATTCCAATCCTGACTGTCCTGTGCTGTGTGCCCTTGGGGAAACGACCTCATGTCTCTGAACCTTACTTCCCTCACTGTGGAGTTTCATTACAGATCACGACTGAGTGGTTTACATGATGTGATGCATGCACACAGCTCAGCAGAGAGCCTCGACACACCTCTTGATAAATGTGGCCGCTGATTATTTTTACTTCCAGGACAGACTGAGAGGGGTTGAGATTGGCCCAGCTCTCGGCCCCAGTGGCCTTGACAACACACCTGTGGTACGTGCCCTTCCCAGGTCTCCAGCCAACACAGAAGGCCAGGGGACCAGGTGTCTTGTGCCTGGAGCTAGACAGATGCGGGCATGCGCAGGCTCGGGGTGGGGGAGGGGAACGCCACAGAACTGGTGAAGTTTCCTGCACCTCCTTTATCCAGAGACTGCTAATTCGACTCATTCTGTTTCAAAATAATCATTTAATCTGCAGCTCCAAACCTCAGGCCTGTCCCCAGCCGTTCCCCACACAGTGGTCTGGTTTCAGTCCAGGGGGACCCTGAGCACACTAGCCTGTGGGGACCTCATGCGCCCTCCAGAAAAGATGTTGTTGGGTGTCCAGCCACAGAAGGGCTAAGGGCACAGGTGAACACCCCTGCAAGTGCCGCATTCCCTCTAATAGCTGCCCAGTAAGATGCTCCAGGGTGCGCCGGGGCTCGCAGCCTGCCTGCCCATCTTGGCTCCCAATCAGTCAACTCCATGGCAGCCGGTGACTGTGGGCAAGGCTTTGGGGTGGAGGAAGGGGTTGGTGGGGCCCTGAGACGACTCTGGGAGGCATCCAGCCAATCTCGGAGCTCGGATACCTCCCCATTCATTCCCTGGCAAAGTCCTCGGAGTTCAAGCCTTTGCCCAGGTGGTACATGGCAGCGTTCCACCTGAAGACAGGCTTTGAAAGTCAATTATTTGAAACCGAGGAAGCCAAGGCCTCACGGGCCTCTCAGAGCAAACAAGCTTTTGGCAAGTTCAGAGAAAAGGAAACAGGATTGAATTTCCCCTCCGACTCACCTGGGGGAAAATTCAGACTGCTTGGTGGTGGGAGTACCTGGGAGCCTGGCTCCAGTGGTAGGCTTAGGGGCCAGGGGTGCTTTGGGGTCATCCAGAAAAGCCCCCCGAGACATCCTACAGCTTCCCCCTAACAGCTGGTTCTAGGGCTTGGGACTACTAAGGTCGGGCAGTTCTTCCTTTGGTCTAACTTTATTCCCTCCTGCTGCAGATCAGATGTGTGTGCTGTCAGGCAAGCTGCTTTACCTCCCTGTGCCTGTTTCCCATATGTAAAATGGAGGAGAATAATAATACCCACTCTGAGGTTCTTGGTCAAGTGTAACGTCCTACAGAAAGGGAAGGGCTAGAGGGAGAAGTTTGTTCTGTGGCTGGGCTTCATCTACAGCCTTCAGAGACTTGCGGGGGAAGGAAGGATGCTTTGGGGACTACACACACCCCTGACTTTGCAGCAGCCCGATAAAGGGAAGTCCTTCTCCCAAGAAGCCTAGATCCTCACACGATAACGGAGCACAAGGAGGACACATTCCAGGAGATAGATTCTGGAGGATGCGACTGGAGGGATTGAGGTTAGATTTAGGGAAATGCACGCTCATTAGTCTCTACAGGTCATGAGGTCCTGGGGGTGAGGAGGAAGATTAGCTGGGGGACAGGGGTGGGATTTACTCTGAGAATGTGATAGAGGCAGGGGGATGGTACGAATGACCTCCCCAGCCCAGCCCAGGAGCTCCTGCCTACCTGTCACCTTCAGCTGGGACCCCTGAGCCAGCCCACCCAGCACCAGGGCTTGGGAAGGGGCCAATCTTTGCTCTTCTCTTCCCCCAGCCAAGGTCAATGGGACACATGGTCCTGATTCTCCCCTTTCCTCTGAAATCTCTTAACCATCCATCTCTTAACCATGCCACCTCAAGAGCTAAATAGGAGACGGGAAATTCTGGAGCAAAGCCCAGGAGCCTTAGCTGCACAGGAGAGTCAATGGGGGAGCTTTAAAAAATCTCAGTGCCCAAGTTGCACCCCAGACCATTACATCAGAAGGGGGGCAGTATTTTTAAAAGCTCCCCAGGGGATTCTTATGAGCGGCCCAGGTTGAAAACCGCTGGCCCAGAATCAGAGCTGTGGGCATTCCAGCCACATGGAGGCCTGAGCCACACCCTCCCAGGTTCAGCCTCCTCACCGGCAAAAACCAGACACCATCAGAACCCTCTTAGGCTGGAAGGCAGCTTAGAAGGGAGAGCGTGTGAGAAAGCACGTGGTACCTAGTAGGTGCTCATCAAATGCTTGTTAAAATAATAATGGCTCCCAATCATGGAGCACACACTCAGGGCCAGGTATTTTGCATGCATTTACATAAGCTTTTTTCTGGACCTGGATGATTCCTGGGTTGGCACGTCTTTTCCCAGGGGGAGGGTTGCCTTTGTCCTGGTTTTGGACAGGCGGGTATGTCTGGAGGCCCTGGAGGAGGAGGACCCCGGCTGGTTCTCGTTTGGACACATCTTAGGCAACCTTCGGCAAACAGTGACTCAGCTGTAGCCGAGTCCCTTCCCCAGCCAGGCCTGTCTTCCTCAAGTTTCTTCCTGCAACATGTCAGGGCCCATGAGGATGTAGCAAGCGCCTGTGTCTGTTTTCCTTGGGGGCCCTTGGGAGGGGTGGGGGTGAAGGACAGCGGGTCTCTCCTTTGCCTTCCCATCCTCAGACACTTACTTTACCTGAGCACCCACCTGCCTCCTGTATGCTGGGGCTCAGAGAGGTTAAGTACCAGCCCGAGCTCACCCAGGATTCAGACTCCCAGTTCTTGGTCTCCAAAGCCATATCTTGCTGGCAGCCTCTAGTTCCACCTGGGGAACAGAAGAATGATGCTCTGATCCCCAGCCTGGCTGACACCATTCAGTTCCTGGCACTTGGCCTCACCCTCCTTTTTTTCCTTCCCTCCTCTCAGTCCTGGAGCACCCTCAGACTGGGGGTGGCAGCCGATGGCATTGCTTCTGGGTTTGCAGGGGAGGGCCAGGAGGAATTCAGGGCATCGTTAGAATGCAGAGCCTGCGTCCCGAGTCAGTGGCCCCAGGACTTAACTAAAACAATGGCCGTACTGGCAGCACCCTCTCCAGAGCCCTGTCCAGCAGGCCTGCTGTCGACCACCCCTCCTCCCGTTGCTGGCATACCGTGAGAGTGTCTGCGGGTCTCTGGGACTAGAGGGGGGCCTGACACCAGTCCCGGCTCTCCTACTGACTTGCTGTGTGACCTCAGGCAAGTCACACCCCGTCTCTGGTCTCAGTTTTTTCAACTGTAAGTTGAGTCCCAATGAGTTGGGACTCAGTGATCTCTCAGGTTGCTCCTAGCTTGAACCAACGGACTCTCTTGAAACAAAAAGGAGATTTCAAACATTTAGAGACCAAGTTCATCTGGGGAAGCCTCCCCTTCCCAAACAGGGAGGTCGGTGCCTGCACCAGACCTGCGATCAACTCACATTCTGCCTCTCTGAGCCTTGGTTTCTTCACCTGTAAATGGAATAATAATCATTTGCAACATGTTGCCATCGTTAGGTGAGTTCACTAATCCGCAAAAAGGCTTTGAACAGCGCCTGGCTCATGGAAAGCGCTTCCTGGGAGCGGTAATGACCGCTGGGAATGGTTTCTCTGCATTCCAGAGCCCTCCTCTGTAAAGTGCGGATAACAGTGCCTACCTGGTGGGGATATTGCCAGGATTAAATGAGACGATAAGTGCCTGGACCTCGGTGCCTGGCACATGGACCCAGTTACTGTAAAATGAACTATGTGTACGGGCGCAGCTAAGTCTTTCTCGCGTTTCCAAGCCCCATAATGGGAGCAGGGGTGGTAGGAGCTGGGAAGTGGGGGGATGTAGGGGGTGTAGCCCTGCTCAGGGTGCCAGAGACACTCCGTCCCACATGTCCTGAGTACCCAGGCCCCGGGGACCCGCTGTGCTCCACCACCCTCTTAGCCCACGTGGGTCCGTGGTCACGCCAGCCGCGCCCTCAGCGCAGCCCCAGCCCGGGCCTCTTTCTGCAGCCAGCTCCCCGACTCCACCCTCTTGCTTCCCCTTGGGCCAGAGCTCTCAAATTCTAATTTATGAAACCTGTCCACTCAGAGCCCAGATCTGCAGTCCCCCGCAGGCGTCCGCCAATCCGTCGGTCTGTCCGTCCATCACACGTCATTGCTGGTCTGGCTCCAGCGACTGAAGAGTGGGTGCCCAGCAGCCCGTGTGGGCTGCCGACTGTACAGATGACCGCCCACGCCTGTGTGACACCATCCACCTGGCTCCTGGTCCCATCAGGCTCCACTTAAACGGATGTACCCTTAAATGTGGAGGGCGAAGGCAGAGCCGGGGATGCTTTCAGAAATGGAAATGGGACCCATTTGTTTATAATTTACTCTCTGACACTTAACGGGAACCCGATGGGACCAATAAAGGCCCTGCCCTCACCCGACTCCCACCTCAAAAGTGCTGGAGCCGGTCCAGTTCTCTGGAGGCAAAAGTATCTCAAAGTGGAGCGAACGGCTTTGCTGCCCCCCCCCGCCCCTCCCCCTGCCTGCCCGCCTGCCTGCTCTCTCAACTGTTGAAAGACTCTTCACTGTTCCCAAGATCACTGGGGCTGCCAGCCTTTCCAGGCTGTGGGGCAGGATGGCAGGGGGCCTTGCTTTCGAGGTAGAGGAGGGCCAGGGCCAAGGAGGGGTTTGGGAATGGACTATAGCATATTCTGGGCACAAGATCGGCCAAGAGAGGGGGCCGGTGACAGAGGAGAATCCAGTTTTCAATTTTCCTCAAGAGAAAAACGAGTGCACGAGAGACAGAATAATTTTCCAGTGTGCAGGCCCTAAGTAAAACCTCCTTGAGACATTGTGAGCTATTAAAGAGGAGGAAAGAAAAGAAATTGTAAAATCAGTTCGCCTTCAGCAGAACGGTACAATGCACTCTTATTTCCAGGGGAATCTAATTAGAGGGCAGGCGGCCCAGCCTGTGGGGGGAATGAAAGCTGGAGGCTGGGTCTGGGAGGCCCCATGGGCTGTGTGGGAGGAGGGCTGCGAGGGTAAAAGTTGGGGTTTGGGGGATGCATTTCCCTTCCCAGCATCACGGGAGGCTCGGCTTGCTTGGATTCGAATCTTGCATCTTGGCTCTGACGTACGTCTTTGAGTTAGAGGCTTGATATAATCATCTGTTTCTTCATTTAAAAATGGGAATGAAAGGGCTTCCCTGGTGGTCCAGTGGTTAAAACTCTGCGTTTCCACTGCAGAGGTCACGGGTTCGATCCCTGGTCAGCGAACAGGGATCCCGCACGCTGCATGGTGCGGTTAGAAGAAAAAGGGGGGGAATGATAAAATTCATTATTGCTGTAGTTGTCAGGATGAAATGAGGGAATGTATGATCTGAGCTGGACCCACACTGGGCCCTCTGGGTTTGTATATTTCTGTCCTTCCTCATCCACTACCTTACCCGTCTCCACGCCTCCGTCACTGACACCTTCCGAATCTCCAGGCACCTTGGTCATCCCCTTGACTTTCAGAATCTCACTCCACCATCTCCCTCTCTTTCACCACTGACCCTCTGAATCTAGCCTCCAGGTCCCCTAGACTCCCGGTATCACACGTCTAGCTCAGCCTCTGAGGTCGCCAAGCCATCCCCGCTTCCTTCACCTCCTCCCTCGACCTCTTGCAGGATGCTTCAGATTCTTTGAGTGTAAGATCAACTTTTTTGTTCAGAAATATATAACAGAAAGTAAAAGTCCCGTGAATTGTAAGCACGCGTGCACACACCCAGCGGGACCACGGCTAACAGTAGATGTGGGTCCTTCCACGTGTATTTCACAACGCACAGGATCCAGACCTTCCCATGATGTTCATCCACTTATCGAGGGCTGCGTTCCTTCCCACCAATGCCACCCCATGCCAGAGAGCACTGGTGTTTTCAGCAACCCTGTCAGGGTGATTTGGAGCAAGCACAGTATGGCACTGCAAGGAGAGGGGAAGAAAGCAAAGGAGTGTCGAGAAAGGGGCATTGGATTGTGAATGTTCTATAGTTTCCAAGGCCTTGTCACTGCCCTCACTTAGTGAAAGGCAGATGGAGGGGCAACGGGATCTGACCATAGGTTCAGACTCCTGATGGACCTGGGTTGGGGTCTGACCATAGGTTCAGACTCCTGATGCACCTGGGTTCAAGTCCTGATACAGCCACATAGAGCTGTGTGACCTTGGATAAGTCACTGCCCCTCCTCTGAGTCTCATTCTTACAACCAGTTCAATATCAGTGCCTGCCAGCTCTGAGTGTTGTGGGATGAGGCCAGTTATGCGTGCCAGGCGTAGCACCTGGCACCAGTAAAAGCATCACAAATGCCTATTATCACTGTTTTATCCCAGGGGAGTTTTATCCCCACTTGTTCCCCAGAACTGGGAAGTCCAGTCCCTCACCATCTCGAAGCATGATTTTGCCCTCTGAGAACCACTGTGTTTTCAGATTCCACCCCCTCCCTGCTGGTGTAACGTAACTAACCTATAGCTGGCCACATTTGGGGAAAATAACATTATTTATTCTATCAAGATTCAGCAAACTGGGCCCAGAGCAATAATTGCCCCAGGGTGCGAGTGACAGATTTTATTTTTATTGATCAAAAAAAATTTTTTTTTATCAAAAACACATCAAACTAGAAAAGGCGTAAGCAGCAGGATCAAATTGGATTTTAACTCCTTTAAAAACGGCCTCCTCCAACAGCCCACTTGCAAAGATGTCTGATGCTTTGCAGGGAGGTGCTTGCAGTCCGGGGTGCCTGAGGGGTTCCGCGGCCGCGGAGGCTGTTTTGCCACCATCATTCAGACACCGCATTAGCATTTGGGCCGCCTCTGAGTGGACCAAACATCTGGATGTGGATGAGGGGATTCAGTGGAGTACCTGCGTGTTGATTTACAGAGCGTCAATCCTCCAGACCTCTTGGAACTGTTCAGCTGGCTAGCTGGGGCTTTCAGCGTGGTGCCAGGTGTCTGGCGATGCATAAATACATTTCTAATGAGATCATTGTGCAGGATGATTCTACTTGCCAATAAGCACGTTGGCCCGAAGAGCAAACCTTCGTCAGCATCTGTCGGAACGTTGCAAGTTATTGCCGAGCTCTCAGCATACAGGGGCGGGGGGCAGTGCATTCATTCCATAAATGTGCATTTATTCACTCATTCATTCATTCATTCATTCAGCAAATCTGTGTTGAGCTCTTCCCATGGGCCAGGCCCTCTTCTGGGCAGTGGGAATAAAGCAGTAAACAGAACAGATAAAGGTCCTCGCTCTTCTGGAGCGGAAACATCACCTCTTCAAATAACTCAAGCTGGGAGGCTGGAAGATGGGTCAGGGAGGAGGCATGTGTCAGGCGTGGTCCCTGACTTCAGCCTTTTGAGGTCACTGTTTTGATGCTGTGGCAGCTCTTTCCCCTGTTAATATCAGTGCACATCTGATTGCTGATCGTGGAGGGAAAGACGGTGGGAGAAGGAAGAGGGCTTAGGACAGAAGCCAGGGTAGATAGGAGTGGAAAAAGGTGGGTCCAGAGACTGGGGCAGGGCAGGGACAGGCTGGGCCCTGGTCAGGGTTCCAGACACCCAGGTGGTCTGTCCTGATGACCCAGCCACCGTGGCAAGCTGCAGGAGCAAGGACCGCAGAGAAGAAAGTTCACCTGCCAAACTGGCCCCCCGCTGGGTCCCCCTGGGTGAGTGTCTTCTCCCCCATCATTGTGAAAAAGATCTAGGGTTTTGGTGCGGTGAAGGGCTGTGGGCTTGGCACTCTCAGCCCCTCTACCTTCATTCTGATAATAGCAAGAAAAGTTGTATGTTTTTCCCTTTCCCTGGAGCAGCGTGGTTTTTGTTTGTTAGCTGTTGCTACTCTTCTTTGAATTTCTACGGAACAGTGAGTGGTTCTCAAAGTGTGGCCCCCACCAGCAGAGGCGGTATCACTGGGGCAGGGCACTTGTTGGAAATGCAGCTTCTTAGGCTCCACCTACTGAATCAGAAACTCCCCCTGGGGGAGTGGCCCAGCATTCTGTGTTTCCACAAGCCCTCCCAGGGATTCTGATGCCCTAAGAACCACTCCTGTAGGAGATGCTGGGGAGGCAGCTTGATTGACTTAAAACGCATTCGCTGGCTTTGGCCTGGAACCCACCTCGGCTGAGGGAAGGCTTTGCCACTTAGCACCCGACAGGTCTCCACACCTTTCTGAGCGTTTATCAAAGAGCACTGGCACCAAGAGATGCTTGTGAGGATTTCCTGAAAGGACACAATGCGTGTTGAGTTCCTGGCACCTAGCAGACCCTAAATAAACTGTAACCTCCCCCCCCCCATTACTGCATCACGTGACAGAAACAAACAAAAGAAGATGAAAGTATTTAACAGGACAAGTGCTGATCACCTTTGAAAAATCAACCTCACCAACTCCAACAGCAACAGAATCACAGCACCTCAGAATTTCAGAAGCATACTATGTTAGAGCCAAAAGGGGAGAATTTAGTCCTGCCCCTCTTTTCACAGGTGAAGAAACAGGCTCACAGAGGCTGTGTACCTGGCCCAGGTGACACAGCACAGCAGAGCGCCCCTCCTCTCTCTCCACCCACTTCCGGTCACACAGCCTGCCTCCTTCCCCCTTCCGTCCTGCCTGCTCACTTATTTTGCAGGAGGAGCCCCAAATGAGCCCCTAGCTGCCTTTTGCGAATATCTTTTCAAACTGGACATCTTGTCCGTTTCATCCTCTGCTCTATCACCCATAGCTGGCTCAGAACCTACACCTATGTGTTGAGTGAATGAATTAATATCTGGGGGCAGGAGCCCGGACAGAAGGAGAGGTCATCGGGCCCTGGGAACCCCCTGCCCTTGATGGGTGCGGTCGATGGCCTGCCGTGGACCCACCAGCATCCCAGCACTGGGACCTGGCTCCGAGCTGGTGTCTGCTTCAAGACCAAGTTTTCCAGGGCTGGGGTGTCCGCCTGACATAATACGTAACAGTAATTAAGAAATAAGCCGCCTTGCCCAGCTTCACAGCGATCATTTGGCTAAGGAACTACCATGGTCCAGTGCCTCAAAAATCACCATCAGAGTACGCTCCTTATGGCCATAAAATTTCTCGTTTTCTGCCTTTCATCAGCCTCCCCCTGCAATCTTCGCCTTGCTTTATTTATACATTCGTCCTCAAACAATGGCAATAAACTCTTTCTCAGAGTGTTGCAAATCAGAAATTTGTCCACATTTTTCCACCACCTTCCACTGTGGACCTGCTCTGCCTGGGAACAGCCCAGCCAGGCCAGCTGGGGAGGCTGGGTTGCCGTAGATTGATGGGGGCACGACAGGATGGGCTTGCTGGGGAGCGAGGGTGGGGAGCGGGCAGCAGGAGAATGCACCATGAAAGGCCGGGCTGCCCAGCGACCAGCCATAGACACAAGGGGCCCACGACTGGCT
>NW_006786690.1:8005710-8028698 GCF_000442215.2 Lipotes vexillifer | reverse complement strand
AACCCCCCCGCCAAGCGCAGGGAGGGGCAAATAGAGAAGGAGGAGGAGGGGAAGATGGAGGGAAAGGAGGAGGGGAAGGAGGAGGGAGGGGAGGGGGGAGGGGCGGGGAGGGGAAAAGCCTTCCCCCACCGCCTTCCCCTAAGAGAGGAAGAAGCGTTGGGGACTACTGGCAAGCAGGGTTGGCCCTGGGCAGAATACGAGGGTCACGAAATCCATCCTTCTTTACCCCCACAGGAATCAGATGATCTTGGGGTGTCTTGTAGCCCACACTGCACTCCCAGCTTAGAATCCCAATCCCTTCTGGAGCTCCTCACTAGCCCCATCCATCATCGTTCTTTCATCCAGCAACAGACATTTAGCCAAAGCCCTACGTATGCCAGTGACTATACTGGGTTCTGGAGTGTGAAGTAATGGGTAAATCAGATACAGCCCAGGCCCCCTTCTCAGGGTCATTCTTGGAGACCCAGGAGGACCTCTGGTTTTCAGGGATGGGGAAAAGGGGGCCCAGAGAGGGGTTTAGACTTGCCAAAGTCACACAGCAAGTTGGAGACAAAGTCAGGGACAAACTTCAGGATCCAGTCTGGAATCCCCTATAGTCTTTCCAAGCAGCCCACAGGCTCCCTGGAGACCCTCCTCTGGGCAAGGTAATGGTCCCCTCCTCTGGCCGGGGTGCCAGCTGCCTGTAGCAGGCCTGGGGGTGTCACGTCTGCAGTGACTATCTGTATTTTAATCTGGAGTTCCCGGAGGCAGCAATAGTTGGAGAAGTAACTCACGTTGAAGGCTTTGGTGTCGGTCTACAGCAGAGGGGAAGTCTGTTCTGTTAGGTGGGCTTCCCAGGTACAGCTTTCTGCTCCTAAGGAGGAAGGCTGGACTCCATTAAGCGACATTAAAGGTCTGACTTGTTTTTCCAGTGATCCTGCTTCACTTTCAAACCCACACTCACAGCACTGCCCACGTGTATGAGTGGTTCTCTTCGAAGGTGGTAGGGTTCTGAGAAATCCGCTTGTTTCCGTGGCGGTGGACGGTAACTGCTATGGCTTTTGTCCGTGTGGGTCTGTGGGGCACCCAGTAAGGTGCACCTTGATATGCAATGTGATGTTAGGTTTCAGGGTTTTCTGGGAGCCCCATTTAAAGAAAGATGGAGGTGGGGCTGGATGGAAGTTGGACGGCTAGAAATGGCTCCCGAGGGAAAAGGAATCAGCCCAGAGTCCCGAGAGAGAACCTATGACTTTGAGGAAGCTTGAGTCATTTCTCCTTGTTGTGTTTGGGAGGGCAAGGTCCATGGTTTCTTCGTTTAACTGACAGCTGCAGTTCCCATGGGAGACTGTTATTAAGAACATTCTAGAATGATAGGAACTCAGAGCTATGCCCAGTCACCCCACCCTGGGGTAATGCCCAGTTATAACAGAAGAAACATAGTTTCCAGCTTTAAGAAGCTGCCAGTCTTATTGCGAAGGTGAAGCCTCTACTCTGGAGTGTCCCCAACTTGATGGGGGAGACCTAGTTCCCATCCTCGAGAAGTTCAAATAAACCTTTTACGAACTGGTTGATAAGGTAAACAGAACACAAGCCTTAAAACGTTGGGACTTCCCTGGTGGTCCAGTGGTTAAGACTACACGCTTCCAATTCAGGGGGCATGGGTTTGATCCCTGGTAGGGGAACTGAGATCCCGCATGCCATGAGGTGTGGCGAAAAACTAAAAACAAACAAACAAAAACGCCCACAAACTTAATTGTCAGCCCCCAGCAGGAGTCGAGGCCATGTGCTGAGAGGGTGGCATGGGGGCAAATGCCACAGGGATTCCAGGAGAGAGCTCAGGGTGTGGCAGTCATGGAGGGCTTCCTGGACTAGGTGGACTTCAAGTCCAGACTTGAAGGATGGGGGAAGTGAGACAGTAGGAACTAGCGTGAGGGCACCATCCCAGGCCACCGCAGGGTACAAAGGCCTGGCAGTGACCTTCAGGGGAGGCACATTTGGGGCAGGGCAGGGAGGACCCTGAATGCCAGGCTCACAGGGGTCACCTTGATGGTGAAGACAGGGACTCAGGGGCAAGCTGCCCGGGTTTAATTGTCAGTCTGCCACTAAGTTAGTCCCTCTGAGCCTCAGTTTCCTCATCTGTAACATGGGGCTCATAGTAACACTCACCTCTTAGAGTTATCATGGGACCACGTGACTTACCACGAGAAAGGCACATAGCTCAAAACACATCAGCAGCTCTTTTTATGTTTATTCTCCTGTGGCCTTCCTGCCCGGTCGTGCTGTAGGAGACTTTGTGTGGTCACAGAGCCCAGTCTTCGGGGTTCAGTGAGCCCCAGGTTTAAGTGCTTCCTCAGAGCTGAGCCTGGAGGCAGGAGGGTTGATGGATGGAGCCGGGGTCCTGAAACCATTTTCCATCCCACCTTCTGTGACGACTTTCCAGTGGCTGCAGCCTTCCAGGCTCCAGCTTTGAGGAGGGGGAGTGGAGGTTGGGAGGTGGAGGAAGGAGGGTCTGGGCAGGCTTGACTTCCCAGGCGTGTGGTCCTTTCACAGTGGCTTTGTGGGGCTCTGACGGGTGGCCAGGCTGCCTCTTCCTTGCCGCCACGCAGGGCGGCCTCGTCTGGCCACTGGGGCCCCAGGTGCTGCCATTTCTCCTTCACTGATTTGGAGGCCTCACCCCAGGCCTCTCCCAGCCCAGCTTTCTGAGTGCCTGCCTTGGCCCCTTCATGCCTGCCAGCACTGGTGCCCCAGCTGGATGGCTTACTTGAGACCCTTGCACCTCTCCTCTCCATGGGCACCACTTGCTCCTGGGACGGCTCCCCCTGGGGATGGGATGCGGGGTCCGTGGATGTGGCTGGGTTTGTGCCTTCGAGTTTTGTGCCAGGCAAATGTTCCTGCTCCAGAGGGAGAGGAAGTTCTCATTGTATTCGGGCATCGATCGTAATAGCAATAATAATAGCAACGAACATATGTTGAGCACTTACTGTATACGTGGCAGTGTTGTAAGCCTTGTCTTGCAGTAGTTCATTTAATTGTCATGTACGACGACTCTGTGAGGTCAGCACTATGTGATTTTCCTCCTTTTATAGATGAGGCAATTGTGGCCCAGAGGAGCGAAATAACTTTCCTGAGTGAGTAGGGCAGCAGGCTGTGATCACTGCATCAGAGGCGCCCCTTGGTGATTTCTCGAGGTTTCCATCCGTGCAGCTACACCAACAGCCTGAGGGGCAGGCGGATGGCAGTTCTTACTTCCCGTGGGTGGATGGGGAAATGGAGATGCCACGAGGACGAGTGACACGTTCAGGGTCACACAACAGGTCGGGGACTGAGCCCAGAGTGCCGGCTCCCCGCCTGCCAGGCTTCTGCCTGAATGAGAAGAGAGACGGGGTCTGCTCAGCCAGGGCTGGGGGGGGCCCATCACCCGCACTGTTGGAGCTCAGCCTCCGGACATAGTTTTCTCTCTTCCTTTCCTCCTTGACTCCCATCACTACCCCCATCTTAGAAAGGATGAGAATGAGGCTTGGAATTCAATCACACATTCAGCATCTATAGCGGTAGGGGGCAGAGCCAGAATTCAAACTCAGGTGCTTCTGATCCCACGGCTTCTGTTCTGCCCACCTCTTCCCAGTGCCTTCCGGTGACAGGCTCGGCCACGCTCTGTGAGGCGGAGCCCCGTTGGCAAGCCCCCTTTCAGGAGCTGACAGAGCGGGCTCTGCCGTCTACCCAGCACTAATCACCACTCTTCAGCTTCAACTTCTTGCCCTAAGCAGGCGAACATTAGTTTTGAACTCTCTGTCCCCAGGAAGTCTCCCCTGACTGAGTGCTGGCTCAGACAGTTCCAGCCCTCTACCGACCCACTCTTCTCTCCCACACGTGACTTGGGCTTGGTTCACGGTTTGGTGCAGACAGAGCTCTGGATCCATCGTGAGAAAACATGGCTCTGAATTCTGGAGATGGCAACTACACACAGTACCATTTCAAACGGTGCTGCATCCTTCTTCCTAGATAGTCCCCTTCCTGGCAGGAATGTATAAAGAGCGCCCTCTAGTGCCTGAGGACAGGACCATACTGCGAGCATAGAAGCCACAATCAGAGAATACCCCATGTGGGCCTCCTATTTTGTAATGCAGATCAGCTACCAAAGGTTCAGAGTTTTTTTTTAAAAAAAAGCAGCCTGCCGGGGTTTGATGGGGACTTCCGGGAGAAGGAAAAGTTTTCTCACGTTTAGGTTATGAACAAAGTGAGAGTCCCACCCAGGCGTCCTAAAGACACGCTCCTCCCTTCCCTCTCCTCTTGGAGTTGGCAGAGTGAAGCTGGGTCTCCGTCAGTCGCTGAGAAATAGCATAGGATTTGGAGTCAGACAGAACCTATTTGGACCCCTACCTCACCAATGCCTCCCGACCCCTCGGGAGGCCTCTTGGAGAGCAGGACTGAAATGAATCCACGGGGACAGTTTGGCTGAGCCCCAGCCGTGAGGACACAGAGGTGGGCACCCCAGACCCAGATGGAGAGGGTGCTGTCCTCCAGAAGGCTTCCTGGAGGAATGGTCCCAAACTGAGTGGGAAAATGACGAGGCTTGATGGAAGCTCACACTTGCTGAGCGCTCGCTTGTCTCTGGCCCTCTTTCCTGGCCTTAATATACTCACTCATTTACTCATTCCTTCCGTTATTCAACAAATATTTGGGTGTCCACTTTATGCCAAGCACTGGAGATTCAGCAGTGAACAGAAGAGACAAAAACGCCCAGCTGCCTGGAGCTTGCACTCTAGTGAGGGCCAGGATGATGTGGGGAGGGGGGTGGCCACGGGCAATAAAATGGAATATTTAGCATATCTGACTGCGCTATGTGCTGCGGAAAAACTGCAAAGCAAGGAAAGTGGTTCTTGCGGGGAGGGGATTCCCATCATTATCCATGTTTTACACGTGTGGAATCTACAGAATCCAGGCAAACTGTGTTGGGAGCCTATGCTTTTTTTTTTTTCTCTCTTTTTTTGTCGCGCCGCTGGGCTTGCAGGATCTTAGTTCCAGGACCAGGATCAAACCGCGCCCGCTGCAGTGGAAGCACAGAGTCTTAACCACTGGACTGCCAGGGAAGTCCCAGCAGTGCTTTTCAATGCCCTGCTCCAGCCAGCAGCAAACTGCAGGCCAAGAGGGGAATGGGAAGGGTGTTCCAGGCGGAGGGCACAGCCTGTGCAAAGGCCCACGATTGCTGGGGCCGGAGACAACTGCTGGAGTCCAGGGAGAGATGGACAGGTTCTGGGGCAGGGCCAGGGTGGAGTGGCAGGGTGGGTTCGCAGCTAACCGGCATGCTGAATCACCCACTTCTGGTGCTGGGCTGACTGCCTGTGAGCCTTGATGGGAGAGCAAAGGGGTTATTAAGGACTCCTAAGGTCTGTGACCTGGATGCCTGGGTGCTGGTGCTGAGAAGGGTACCCAAGAGAAGTTTGGGCAGAGAAGGTGAGTGGGAGGGGTCGCTTCCAGGGAGGTGTGACTAGGGGTCTGATTCCCTCCTCTCCATCCACCCCCTTCACCAGGCCTTGTGTGCTGTCTGGTCCAGCTCCCGCCGGGCCTACTGAGCTGCACGAACCCCACGCTTGGTTACAGCTGAGCAGTTCCTGTGGAGGGGCTGGGAGGGCGCCCGCCACGGCCCAGGGCCCCCAGCTGAGCTGTAAATGACTTTTCCATTTTCCAAGACCTGCGCCCAGGCCTGTTTGGTATTCAGGGACACCCAGCCCACACTCGCTGGCTCTCGGCTCTGCCCGAATTACTTGATTAAAACGCATATCAACTATTATGTGATTCATTTCTCTGCTGCGGCTGTGAGCCGGCCTGTGTTAAACTGTAATAAAGGCTGGGCTGGGAGGCTGCGGGGACGGGGGAGCTCAGGAGCGGGGTGGGAGGGCGTCTCTGAGTTGGGGGGCTGAGATAAGGACCCCAACCCTCAGGGCCACTGCTGGCTTCCACGGATCTTCGATGACAAGGACTAGGTTTGGAGATGGCTCAGCTCCCTCCTGCCTTCTGAGGGAGGGGTGTGTAGGTCCAGAAATTGTGACCATCTCATTTCCATGCTTTTCTTTGGCAAAAGGGAGAACAGAGAAAGTTTGGGAGGGTGGGATGGAGGAGAAGGCACCTGGGTTTTCATGATCAGAAATGGAATTCTCCATCACCTGGGAATTACAGCAAAGTTGGCTTTCACTGGGCTGGGAGTCCCAAGTCCTGGGTTTTCTTCCCGGCCTCACTGGCCTGAGACTTCACCGACCGTCTGTAAAATGGGGCTAATCCTGCCTGCTTGAGCCTCCATTGGGAGAGATTAGTGTTGGAACTATGAAAGGGCCTGTCAACTGTAGAGTGCATGCACAAGAGTATAGGCTCATGACTACTGCAGTGTGTCAGAGTTTGAAAGGAACTTTCTGAGCATTCTGCCAAGCTCCATTCATTTAAGGAGGCTTTATTAGGCCCCTGCTGTGTGCCAGGCACAGTCTCTGCTGGACTCAAGGATCTCCCTGTCCAGTGGGACCAAGAGACCAGAAACAGGCCAGTTTGATGTCTCCCGATGAGCTCTGAGAGCTCCGAGGATGAGAAGTGAAACCAGCCTGGCCTGGATGGACCCAGGACACCCACCAGCTGGGTTCTGCAGGGTGAACAGGAGTGCACAGATGAAAGGGTGAGGCATTCCGAGCAGAGGAGGCTAGAGTTCAAAGGCAGGGAGGTGTGAGACCGCCCAGCTGGGTCATTTAGGACTCTGAGAGCTGGACAGGGAGTGGCGGGGTGAGTCTGGACATGTGGGCAGGGCCAATGATGGTGGGGCCTCGCTGGTGTAACTGAGGCCCCCCGTGTCAGTGGCTGTGAAATTCAGCACACTTCAAAGGAGGGGGCAGAGGCTGGGGTAGAGAACGGGAGAGTTGCCCCCCAGCGATTTTCTCTCCACTTCCATCAACCTGGCCTGAGCTGGCCTCTGACCTGAGCAGACCTGCTCCTGTCCACCCTAAAGCTTTGACAAGCCAGACAGCTCTTGTCACCCTCTCATGCCTTATTCTATCCTCGGGCTGCTCTCAAATCACGGAGCTGTCTTCCTCGTTTATGCCTGTCCTGGCCCCAGTTCATCTGGGAGTAGTGTCTCCTCCAGCAGACTGGGAAATTCCTATCACAGGGGTGAGACCTCCTCCATCAGACTGGAAGCTTCCTAAGCCAGAGGCTCTTTCTCCCCCGTAAGATCGGGAGGGCCCCAAGGGAGGGGCTGTTTCTTCCTTGCTCTGTAGTGGACTCCTCACATCCCTAAGCAAGACAGGATCTGGCAACGCAGTGAGAGGGTCCCTCATCGTATTCCTCTCCTGGGGCTATCCAGACCAGCTCCAGGCTCTGCCCCACCCCCACTGGGACCTTTCTATCCAGACCTGCTTCAGAGCAGGAAGGCAGGGGCTGCAGATGGCCAGGAGGTTGCTCCCCCACTGGTCACCCCCAATCCAGCCTCTGTTTAATGGATGTGAGCCCATGTACCCCTCCCTGTGTGTCCCCCACCCTGTGCCAGCTGCCCAGGCTTCACCAAGAGGCAACCAGCTTCCAATGCATGGAGGACTCAGCCCCAGCCAGCAGGGCCTCTCTGTGGCCAAGTCCACCTAATCCTATTAATTTAACTCGGAGGCTAAAGGGTTCCCAGGGGTGGGGTGGGGGGAGAGGCAGCACAGGGGAAACCAAAGTGAAGGTGATGTGGTGGCATCAGGGCTCTTTGTGTCCCTTCTCCCAGTCCAGTGGGACCAAGAGACCCATAAACAGGCAAGTCTGATGTCTCCTGATGGGCTTTGAGAGCTCCAAGGATGAGCAGTGAAACCAGCCTGGCCTGGATGGGCCAGGAAGGCTTCCTGGGGGAGGACACCCACCATCTGGGTTCTGCTGGATGAGTAGGAGTACGTTGATGCTCCTTTTTTCTGTTATTATCATCATTATCCTCATCAATAATAATAATAATGCTTCATGTGCCCTTTACATGTTCCAGATTACTCCCATAGTCTTCATTTCATTCTGTTCTCAGAGCAGTCCAGTGAGGCATGCAGGGATGTATCATAATCCTCATTTTTACCTCTGAGACAGTGGAGGTCCAGGGAGAGGATGCAACTTGTCCAAGGCCACACAGCAAGGGTGGAGACAGAGCTCAGAATCCAGGTGTCAGGCCTCCCAGGAAAGGACTCTTGACTAGACCGGAGCTGCCCCAGAGGGCCCCCGAAACTCCCTCTCAACCTGTCCTTCCGCCCCATCCCTCTCCAGGAATGAGCATGGGCTTACTGGCTATGTGGCCGCTCTCAAGTTACTGAACCTTCCTGAGCTTTGTTTCCCTCTTTGTAAAAGAACCAATAGTGCCAGCTTCATAGACCTGCCATGAGGATGGCACACCAAGGAGTGGCTCCAACCTAGCATGGGGGTGGGGGTCTCTTCCCCTGGGATGGGCCGGGATGGAGGCGGGAGATCTTTTCCAGGGGCCTGCAGTCACAGACTGTAGTCCAGCTCTCTTGAGATCTCTCTGGATCTCCCAGCTACTGGGACACGGCCCTGCTCTCCCCACTCAGCATCCAGAAGGTTGTTATGGCAACCACCATCATCCTAGTGGATCATTCCAGGTCTTTTCAATCAACAGAGACTTGTGGGCCCTGCTCTGCCTTTTCTAGTCTGGGTTTCCATCTGGGTGTCTCTCTGGGCTCCAGGAGATCCCAGATCTGTGCTCAATAAGGGGGAGGAGGGACAGGGAGATGAGGAAGAAATAAACACAGAATTCCATGAGGCACCTAGAAAGCCAGAAGTACTTTGGATGGCAAGAGCATCCGATGCACATGGGGCCTGAGTGGGCACTGAGGCTGGGCAAGGTCTAGTAACAGAAGCACCTTGAACTTATCTCTACCTTGCACTCATGATTTTGGTTACAGTCCTACAGCCTATTCTACTATTTCCTTAATATTTTACTTGGTACAAAAGTATCTTTAAAAACTGAATTCAGGGGCTTCCCTGGTGACGCAGTGGTTGAGAGTCCGCCTGCCGATGCAGGGGACGCGGGTTCGTGCCCCGGTCCGGGAGGATCCCACGTGCCGCAGAGCGGCTGGGCCCGTGATCCATGGCCGCTGAGCCTGCGCGTCTGGAGCCTGTGCTCCGCAACGGGAGAGGCCACAACAGTGAGAGGCCCGCGTACCGCAAAAAAATAAAAATAAAAATTAAAAAAAACCTGAATTCAAGGAAACGAATTCTCTTGTAAATGAAATACGCCCGTCACGTCCTATAAACAGATGGGAACCATAAAAAGAAATATCCTAAAAACAAACAATGTCATTAAATTCTATCTGGAGACTAGTGCATGCAGAAAGATCTTGAGGCCTGTCCTCTCCTTGCTAAAAAGAGAGACCAGCGGTGTTAAAGACACGCTGTCCTGTGGGGTAGCCACCAGCCCCGTGCGGCTAAGTAAATTTGAAGGAAAATGAAATAAAATGAAAAACTCGGATCTTCAGTTGCACTAGACACATTTCAAGTGCTTGGTACTACACGTGGCTGATACTACCGTATTGAACTGCACAGATCTAGAACATTTCCATCATCACAGAAAGTTCTATTGGACGGCACTGCTCTAAACTGAACTGAGACTTAATCAGGCTGGGGGTTCTCCCAGGACAGGGCTGTGCCTTCTCCATCAGGCTGGGGCTCTCCATCTCCTCCCCGATCTGACCTCACAGCTCTGAGTACGATCTCTACCCATAGGTTTTGCCCCCAACAGCCCTGCTCCCCATCTCAGCTCCTGTCCGAGCCCAAGGGTCCCCACTGGAGGACAGAACCCGGTGTCGCATTCCCCATCTACAGGCTGGCCTCCCTTGCTGCCTGCCAATCTCAGCTTTCTCCTTCTGAGGCCCCAAGGGCTCTCTCCTTGTCAACGTCAGAAAATCGAAGTTATGCAGTGAGTTTCAGGAAGTGAATCCTTGGGATTAGTTGTATTTGGCTCTGAGCCCCAGACGTGCTGGGGAAAGCACCCCGGCATGCCAGCTGTGAGCGTTCTGGCCTCCTCTTAGTGACAGGGAGCTGGGCAGTTGGGAAAGGGCAGGGGGGTGGCTGGATCCGACCCCAGGTCTCTGCCTTTAGGGGTGAGGCAGGCAGCCATGAAGGCAGGTCTCCTTGCCATTGGTTCCCTTGTTGTGTGGCGTCACAATCAGCAGCCAATGAAAAGCAGGGATGACCTCCCGATGGCCGTGTTAGCAGGATGGGGGAAAGGGGGTCTGGGGCAGAGGAGCATCGCCTCTGGGGGATGCAGCATCTTGGGGATGCAGCCCCATGATGGCATCACGCATCTTGCCCTTTGACACGCCAGGCCTTTGCACATGCTCTTCCCCCCGCCTGGAATGCCTTTCCCTTCACCTCTACTTGACATCTAAGAGGTTGCACTAGGTGCTTTGTTTTTTTCAGGGATGGGGGGACAGTTGTCCCTTGTGGGAGGAGCCTAGACCTATCTGTATAACCAACATTTGAAGCCACTGGGTAAGAACAGGATGGGGGACAGGAGAGCAGGGTCTGAGTGTAGGTGTGGACACATGCTGAGGGACTTTGGGTGTGTGATGTTACTTCTCTGTGACTCAGTTCCTCCCGTCTGTAGTGTGAGCACATGATCTCTGAGGCTCTTCCAGCTTGACTCAGGTGAGCTTCCAGAACACAGCTTACGTGGTCTGCGCATGACACATAGCAGGTGCTCTGTCAATGCTCTGGGGAATGAATGAATGACAAAACCTAGATGTACTTTCAGAGATACCAAAGATGGAGATGGAAAGGGAGGGGAGAGAGAAATGAAACAAGAAAAGGGAGAAAGCAGGAGTGGGGAGGAGGAAGGCCATCTCTGCCGCTTTCTCTTCTCCCTTCCCTGGTTTCCTCTTCTCACCAGCCCCCTCCTCCATGCTCCTGAGGGTGCAGCCTCAGAGCCCTGGCTAGGGGGCTCCTTGCTAGCATTCCTTCTGCTGGATCAGGGATGGGCAAGTTTGATGGGGGTGGAGAGTCAGTTCAGCCCCCAGGGTGTCTTCAGCCCTGACTGCTGAGGAGCTTGATCAAGCCCTTCTTGCAGCCTCCATCACCTGGACCTGGGACAGAAGTAAATTCCTGTCCTGACAGCCCATCCAGGGCCAGACTCCTGGGCTCTCTCTGCACAGGAAGCAAAGGCCTTCGCCTACCCCTAGGCTCCAGGGTGGAAATTAATGGGGATGATGTGGTGGGAGTCATGGCTGTGGCCAAGGTCATCGGGCGAGGTCTCCTCCAGCCTGTAAGATCACTCGGTGATCCTGGAACATCCCAGGAAGGGCCTGGGTGTGGAAGTCACGTAGTCCAAACGCTTCATACTGTAAATGGGGAAACTGAGACCCAAGGAGGGAAGGTAGCCTTCCTAGGGTCACAGTTCAGGGCATCTGGGGGAGAACCAAGCCTGGAATCTAGGCTTCCCGACTGCCAGCCCTGGGCACAAGCATTTGCTCCCTTCCTCCAACCTTTCCTTTCTTCCTGCTTCTTCCTTTTGTTAGTTTTTGCAATATTTTCCAAAAATGCAATAGTGTCATTGTTTAAATGATCATCATTTAAGAAATACTAAACTATAAATAAGTTTTTAAAAGAAAACAAAAATTCTGTCACCCTGAAGGTTAACATTTGTTAGTCTTTTGAGTGTAGTGTTCTATAATGTATTATGCATGCTTTTTCCAAAAGTGGGATTGATCTCCACGCACTGGTTGTACCTTGCCGCCGCCTTTTTTTTTTTTTTTTTTTTTTTTTTTTTTTGCGGTATGCGGGCCTCTCACTGTTGTGGCCTCTCCCACTGCGGAGCACAGGCTCCCTCAGCGGCCATGGCTCACGGGCCCAGCCGCTCCGCGGCATGTGGGATCCTCCCGGACCAGGGCACGAACCCGTGTCCCCTGCATCAGCAGGCGGACTCTCAACCACTGCGCCACCAGGGAAGCCCCCTTGCCTTCTTCTTAAAGTCAGGTTTATTGAGGTGCAGTGAATATTCAGTAAAATTCTCCCCCTTTAGGAGAATATAGTTCTAGGAATTGTGACAAGTGTGTTTCATCATGAAACCACCCTCTGAGTGCTATGTCATGGACATCCTTCCGTGTCAGTAGAAATAACCTAAATGCCCAACTACAGGGGTTATGTTTTTAAAGGAATGGCTGGGCCATAAGGTATTTAACCAATCCCCTAAGGTTGGGCAGAGAGGTTGCTTCCCAGCCTTCACGCTCGGGGGGGGGGGGGGGGGATCATCCTTCCTGTGCTCAGGAGGGATCTGAGGCTCAGTGCCGTGGTGGCCTGCAGGTGTGCACAAAGCACCCCTCCATCTCACCGGGACCCCACCCTCTTCCTCCCTCTCACCTGGCTGTAGGCAACCGTCTGGATGAGGGCTCGGACGTGGAGTCAGAACCCGACCTCCCTCTGAAACGTAAGCAGCGCCGCAGTCGGACCACGTTCACAGCCGAGCAGCTGGAAGAGCTGGAGAAGGCCTTCGAGAGGACTCACTACCCGGACATCTACACCCGGGAGGAGCTGGCGCAGAGGACCAAGCTGACGGAGGCACGAGTGCAGGTGAGGGGGCGCCTGGGGCATCATCCGGAGACCAGGATTGGGAAGGTGGGAGTGGCCGCGGTCAGAGGGTTTAGTGGGCACCCCCCAGGGTGGGGATGGAGGTTCTGCAGCAAGTGATCCAGGAACCGTGTAGGCAAGTATTACCCTGGCACTTGCTACAGAGTAAATGGGCAGCGAATGTTGACTGATTAACTAATCCCTAGGCAGTCCCAGGGAAGCCAGGAGCGGCAGTGGGGACTCGGATTGCCCATAGGAACTTTGTGGGGGAGGGGGGAAGGGGGGGAAGGAGGGATGGAGGGAGAGACAGAAAGGGAGAGGAGAAAAGGGTGAGGGAGGGAGGAAGGAAAGACATTGGTTCAGTCACAAGAGAGGGAGCTCAGGGAGTAGAAAAATCTCCAAATCTCTGAGGAGGGGAGGAAGTAATCAGGACACAAATTCCAGAACAGACGTAGCTTCCTAAGATGGGTAATGAGTTTCCTGTTATGGGAAGCATGCAAGCCGACTGGGAGCATGTTCCTGGTGAGTTAGAAGCATGCGGGGGAGGGTGGGCAGACCTAGAACACGCCCTCTGCACCCTCAAAGTGCGTGGCTCCTAATCAGTGGGCCTGGGGGAAGGGAGGGCATGGAAAGAGCAGAGTCTGTCTGGGGTTCAAGGCCTGCAGTGGGGTGGGGGGGACTTGCCTCCGCTCCCCAAGCTGAGCTCTCAGATTCCACGAGGTCTACAGTTCTCTAAGTCAGAGTCTCTAGGGGCCCAGCTGGGACGGGCTCAGGCTGGGTGGGTCGAGGAGGGTGCAGAGGAGGAAGAGAGGGGTCTGATGAACAGCTCCTGTGGGAGCCCATTCTTGGCCTGGCTTCTCCGTGAATGGGGGAGGCGGGTCTACAGAGGTCCCGCCCCCAACTGCTCACTGGGGGCGCTTCTGTCTTATCCAAGGGGGGACCAGCCTCTGTTGGGCACCTACCTTATGCCAGCTGCAGTGCTGGGGGCTACTCCTATGTGACCTGATGGAAGCACAGACCGCCTTCTCAGGTCGGGATGGCCACTCCCCAAGCCGCAGGCACAGAAGCTGAGGCTCAGAAAAGCGACATGGGAGGGATACAGAGCTCAGCAGAGGCTGAGCTGGGCCTGGAACTCAAGCCTGATGGATGCCAAGCCCAGGTTCTAGCCATTCAGAAGGAAGAAATGGACTCAGAGCCTGGGATTTGAAAAGCAATAAAGTTCTAGAAGCAAACTGGCATTTAAGCAATCCGGGGACCAGCGTACCTCCCTCTGCCCTCCCCACCCCCATCCTGGAGTGGGGGACGCTTGGCTACCACTGAAGGAGGTCCTGAGGGGAAGGGGGCAGGCGGCAGCAGCCAGCTCATCTCATTCCTTCTCCTCTCCGGGGTGATACCCGAGCCTGCCCCCCAGCCCCCAGCCTCCCTCCCCCGCCTCTGATCCCCCTGCAGCTGTTCTGGGCACATTCCTGGGTGCTTTCTCATTCCCACGTCTGGTGGCCACGGCTGCTTCCCACCACCTGGAAGCCTGACCGCTCCTTGTAAAATTTCCTGGCTGTCAGGGCAGTGCTTTTATTGGCCCAGGGGACTCAGAAACAGGTGTCACTCAAGGTCCAAGGATGGAGGGGGGCCTGGGAACAGGGGGGACAGCCAGAGCCCAGGCAAACTCACGGTGAGGGGACCAAGGACGCCGCCCTCCACGTGCTGACTACTCTATCAGGCTCTGAGCTCCCCCAGGGCGGGGTGGGGTCTCCCCCCTCAGGCTCTGAGCTCCCCCAGGGTGGGGCGAGGTCTCCCCACAACCCTTAGCCTGAGAACTTGGCCTGATCCCAGCCGAGGAGGGATCAATACATGTTGAGATTTTTAAAAATGAACAAAGGGCGGACCCAAAACTCAAGACAGGAATAACAGAATATTTGTCCCAGAGAAGAGAAGGCTTGGAGGACACGGCTGCTCTGAGAGGCCCCTCGGAGTGGGGGGGGGGGGAGACCAGGGCCGATAGGACAATGTCCTAAATCCCATATAAAGGTCTGCAGGGACAAAAACACAAGATTGGGAGCCACAGGCCGGGTTCCCATCTGTTTCTGCCTCTGATCAGCTGTGTCACCTCCAACAGGTCAGCTTCCTTTCCTGAGACTTAGTCTCCCATCTATAAATAAAGGGATCAAACTAAATGAGCACTAAGGCTCTTTAAAGTTCTAGGATCCTAACTTATTGACTATCAGAGCTGTCTTGTGAGGTGATGAGATCCCTGTAACCGGAAGCGTTCAAGGAAAAGTGCAATGTCCAGTGGATCGGAGACCCTGGTGAGAGGGTTCCTGATGTGGACAAGGGAGCAGGGACCTTGAAACCCTCTGAGCACTGCTTTGATTTTAGGGCTGTATACTTTTAAGGTCTTGGCGTCTGATTCTCAGAGTCTATGATTCGGGGATTTTGCAGTCCTATGTCATCACATTTCAATGGTGCCGGGAGACGGGATACTGGAGTGGTTCAGAGTGGTCTCGGAGCCAGACGCCCATGTGTGAATTCCAGCTCCATCACTTACTCCCTTGGTCCTCAGTTCCCTCATCTGCAAAATGGAGATGACAAAACTAGGGTCCACTTTGTTCTGAGGATTAAATGATTGCACATAAACACACAGACACAGAGTCAGGAAGTGCTTGGCACACAGAAGTGCCCTGAGTAGGGGCCATTATCATTAAACTCCACCTATTCTTAGTGGTTCCAATTCTGACCACCCTTGCCAGGTTCATTCATCTGGCAGTCATATTGGGTACCTACTATGTGCCAGACACTGTTCTAAGCACAGGGGATTCAGCAGACAAGAAATCCCTGCTGTCATGGGGCTGATGTCCAAATAAGCAAGGAAGCAGGTAAATATATGTCAGGCGGGGTTCTATCAGTCAAGTGTGTCACACCCTCTGCCTCCCTTCCAGCCCTGCTCCCCAGCAGAGGGTCGGGAACCTCCTTGTGAAGCCTGCAGGGCATTATATGGTGTTATATGGTACCCCAGATGGCTGGTGGAGACGCCCCACCTCAGCCCGCAGAAAGCCCAACCACCATGAAGGGTAGGAAAGGGGCGTGAGGCAGGAGGACGCGTGCCTAGGGACCAATGACTCCTTTCCCTGGAAGAATCTTCATTTCTAAACAACTGGGGTCCCGAAGCCAACCTTTGCATACATCTTCCTTGCAGGTAAACAAATCTGTTTCGTCCTGAGCTCCAAGATCCCTGAGCCTGTGTGTTTCTTCTAGAAACAGAGGCTGCAGGCCTGATAGGTCCCGAGACCACCCCAGGTGTCTCCCACAACTGCCTATGAAAACATCTCATCCTTCAGATGACCAGCACCAAGAGACCAGGCTGTGTGCAACTCTTTACATATGGCCCCAAATCGGAACCCTGCTATTGGCTTGGGGGTGGGCTGGGCGCATTCTGAACAGAATTCCATTTTGGAGGCACTAGAGGGACTGGCTAAGTAATAACTTACGCCAAATCTTTTCATTACACTAGATGACGTTTATGATGCATTTCTATGTGCCAGGCACGATGCTCAGCACCCTACATACATTATCTTCATCATTCTCACTGTAATCCTAGGAGGTAGGGAGGATTAGTCTCTCCATTTTGTAGGTGAGAAACCTGAGATTTCACTAAGAGAAGCAACTTCCTAAAGACACACTTAGTAAGTGCCTGTCCCGGGACCCGAGCGCAAGTCTGTCCGTCGTGTTCTTTTCCTCGGTGCTACATTGAAAGAAGGGCCACAGGTGAAATGTTCAGCTCGGTAAACTGATTATTCCTACAGTGTCCTGCTACCAGGGCTAGGTGCTGAGGGAAGGACCAAAAGTAAATAATAAAATGCAGCCTCTACTTTTAAAGAACTCAGCCCTGAGCAGGGATTCTGGGTGGGACACTGGGGCCACCACTCTCCCTCCTGGAGCTTCCATTTCCCCGTACGTAAATAGGAAGCTTGTAGCACATACTGGCTAAGAGCCTTTCCAGCTCAGCCATCGGAGGCTTTCCAGCAGAATAAGAGTTGTAGGTGCTGTTCTAAGTAAACACTTTGCCTGTGTTAACTCATTTGAGGTCCAGAACCACCAAGAAGGTAGGTGGTTATTAGCAACAAAGAAAGTGAGGCCCAGGGGAATAATGGAATTTGCCCATCTTAGCTAAGAGTCAGAGGCAGGATTCAAAGCCAGGCAGTTGGGCTCCAGAGTCCCATCATGGCACACTTTGTGAGGACGGAGGTGCCTGCTGTGGTGGAGGCAGCCTTGGGGAGACAGGACAGTGAGGAAGAAGCGAGGAGAGGAAAAAAAAGCAAAAGACGTGTCCTCTCCTCCAGGAAGTCCTCCTGGATGCTGAGAGGAGTTGGAAACCCCTCCTCAGACCTCCTTATAGCACCTTGCATGCCACCTCATCTGAGCTGACTGCACCAGAGAGCAGCTGTCCTTTGACTTATCTGTCGTGTGCCCAGGCCAAGGGCAGCTTGAGGGCTGGGACTGCGTCCTGCTCACCTTCTATCCTTACTGTCCTGCTTGACACAGAGTGGAGTCTCAGGAACAGTTTGAGATGGGAAGGAGGGAAGTAAGGAGGGCGGGAAGGAGGAGGGAAAGGAAGGGAAAGGGGGAGAATGCTTCCAACTTGGTTGAGTCCTCTTTGTTTGAGGAACAGATGACCCATGCCGAAGAAACAGCTGCATGCAGCAAAACTAGAGCATGGTGTCCCAAACTTAAGTCTTTCTCTGACTCTCTTCAGGATTTTGGCCACATTTGCATATAATCTGTATTGTCACTTACTTTTTTTTTTTTGGCTGTATGCGGGCCTCTCACTGTTGTGGCCTCTCCCGTTGCGGAGCACAGGCTCCGGATGCGCAGGCTCAGCGGCCATGGCTCACGGGCCCAGCCGCTCCGCGGCATGTGGGATCTTCCCGGACCGGGGCACGAACCCGCGTCCCCTGCACCGGCAGGCAGACTCTCAACCACTGCGCCACCAGGGAAGCCCTGTCACTTACTTTTTAAAATAAAATCAGTGTATTTTTTTTTTTTTTTTTTTTTTGGCGGTCCGCGGGCCTCTCACTGTTGTGGCCTCTCCCGTTGCGGAGCACAGGCTCCGGATGCGCAGGCTCAGCGGCCATGGCTCACGGGCCCAGCCGCTCCGCGGCATGTGGGATCTTCCCGGACCGGGGCACGAACCCGCGTCCCCTGCACCGGCAGGCAGACTCTCAACCACTGCGCCACCAGGGAAGCCCAAAATCAGTGTATTTTAAAATAAACATGCATATCACTCTCATAAAAAGTAAGGCAACTGGAAACACTCACACAAGGGAAAACAAGACAACATGGGAAAGTCCTGCCGGAAAACATCACCTGCCAGGGTGTCCTCCCTGTGCTTTAAACAGGGAGACTGGCAAGTGTTAGGAAGGCCCGAAGGATGCTGAGCACCAAGCTGAGACTTTCTCTTCCACACGCCCCAGGCCCAGAAGAGATGGGAGTGGTTCAGGGTTATTTATCATCTGTGTCACTCGCCTTTGGGGGAGCCCCACCCTTTGGGAAATGCTGATTTAAAACAAAGCCGTTCTCCACACCCTCCGTCTGAAGCAGGGAGCAGGTAACACTGCCTCAGTCGGACTGGCAAGCATCCATCCCACCCAGGATGCCCCTGGGGAAGCCCTCGCTCGCTTAGGGAGGTGGGGGAGAGCCAGGACCTTCATTTTATTTGGGAGCCAGTTTTTGATCTTGATTTGGCTGCCATATCTCCTTTTTCTGTGAATTCTTAACGGGTAAGAGCCAGCTGCTCTGTCCATCCAGCTTGGTAAGCTGAACACCGTTTCTCCCCTCGGAGAAAGGACAACCGATACCAGGGGCCATAAACACCCCTCCATCCCTGCTGAGACTGCCCTCAGGTTTGGGTGTCTTAAGTGATCCATGCCAGGGGATCCGTGTCTTCACCCACCAGGGGGGGACTCCCCACTGAGCCTAGTGGCCAAGCACCAGCAAAGGCACACCGGAGCCATCTCTGCCTTCCACTGTTCATTTGTTTGTTTGTTCATTCACTCATTCATTCATTCATTCAACAAGTATTCCTATAGAGCTGTGAGCCATGGGCCAGGAATTCTTGACCTCTGCCTGTGAGGCTTAGGGCCTGAAGGGGAAACAAAGAAACAGATAAAGACAATAATTGTTTGTATGAGGCAGCTCACAGCTGGAGGCCTCCTGATAGGAGGGGATGGGGACCTGCCTGGACTTACTTTTTTTTTTTTTTTTTTTTTTTTGCGGTATGCAGGCCTCTCACTGTTGTGGCCTCTCCCGTTGCAGAGCACAGGCTCCGGACGCACTGGCTCGGCGGCCACGGCTCACAGGCCTAGTCGCTCCGCGGCATGTGGGATCTTCCCAGACCGGGCCACGAACCCGTGTCCCCTGCATCAGCAGGCGGACTCTCAACCACTGAGCCACCAGGGAAGCCCTGGACTTACTTTTGAGGCAGGGATTCCTCATTGGAGCAGGGGGGAGGCATTTCTGCTGAGCCCCGCAGGCCAAGGAGCCAGCCCTGGAAGGGCGTTTAGGTTGGAGGGAACATCGTGTGCAAAGTCCAGAGGTGGAGAAACATTCTCTCACAGCAGCCCCGTTTTGCACACTCATTCTTGTATTAATATTTCTCTGGCTCGTCCCAGGGAATTTGCTGCAAATCCAGACAAGAAGGTTCTAGGAAGTCAGACTGATTGAAGTTTGAACCTCACATCTATTACAGACTAGCGGTGTGGCCTTGGGCAAGTGATTTGACCTCTTTGAGCCTCAGTTTCCCCTTCTGTAAATGGGACTAGAGGGGCAGGCCTCATGGGTCTATGTATGGACAGACGTATGAAGAGCTAGCACAGGTCTCGGAGGAAAGGGAGACCCAAAGACGTTAGGTTGGGCTTCCCCGGTGGCGCAGTGGCTGAGAGTCCACCTGCCGATGCAGGGGACGCGGGTTCGTGCCCCGGTCCGGGAGGATCCCACGTGCCGCGGAGCGGCTGGGCCCATGAGCCATGGCCGCTGGGCCTGCGCGTCCGGAGCCTGTGCTCCACAACGGGAGAGGCCACAGCAGTGAGAGGCCCGCGTATCGCAAAAAAAAAAAAAAAAAAAAAAGATGTTAGGTTATCTTCCCACTGGTGCTTAATCGATCCCTGTGTCTGTGGAAGGTGGGCTTTCCTAATCAAGGGGGCCCATGCAGCGAAAGCCAAGCAGGGCCTCAGGCTCCGGACAGAGAACTAGCTTTCACATCTGAGTGCGGCAGGTGGGTCTCAATTCAGGTGGGTTCCGGATATGCGGCCTCCTCCTTGGGGGCTTCCTGGAGGAGGTGAGGAGTGAGCATGTGTATGAACAAGGGTGGTCACACATCTTTGAGGGCGGGAGCAGCTGCAGGGAAAGAGCACTAGACTGAGAGTCACTCAGACCCGGCTGTGCCTCTCCGACCCACCCTGTCACGTGGACAAGTCCCCGACTCTCTCTGGGTCTCAGGTTGCTCATCTGTAAAACGGGGATCATGATAATGACCTCCTCACTGGGCGGTCGGGAGGACAGTATGGGATTGTACCTATGAAATCACTTTGCAAACTGTTCCAAGTTGCAGGGAGGTGGGGATTTCCTCCCATGGAAGAGGATGCTGGCTGGATGGAGGGTATAGCCGTGCCTCAGCTCCCTGCCAGGAGCCAAGCTGAGGGCTCTCCATGCTCCGCTCTCCATCCCCCAGGTCTGGTTCAGTAACCGCCGTGCCCGCTGGCGTAAACAGGCAGGAGCCAACCAGCTGGCAGCATTCAACCACCTTCTGCCAGGCGGCTTCCCGCCCACCGGCATGCCCACGCTGCCCCCCTACCAGCTGCCAGACTCCACCTACCCCACCACCACCATCTCCCAAGGTGAGTGCTCAGCCCCATCCTGGCATCTCAGCCACACCTTTTCATTCCCCTCCACCCCCACCCACTCCTTCCTTCCTTAACAACAGAGAAAGAATAAGAGGGTATTTGGTTTCTTTTTAATGGCTGTTTGTCTGCTTTCATGTGGACAGACTATTAAGACAAAAGAGATGGGGTCCTGCCCTTGAACTACTTGGCTCTGCATCCAGGTGAAGATAAACAAGGTCGCCTCCATGCACATGTTTAGAACAGAGCTTCTCAAACTGTAAAGTCACATGCATCTCCTGGGTCTTATTAAAATGCAGAAGAGATGATGGTGGGCAGAGAAGAGTAACTCCCCTCCCTCCCTGGCTCCTGGCCCCCAGTCTGCCCTCCCCTTCCCACCCTCCGCCCCCAGCACACATTAAGAATCCTGCTACTTGACTTCTGCCTCATGGAGCCCCGTGGCCTCCTCTTAAAGGACTGGCAGGCTAGAGTTCTAGGAGCTGAGGAGAGGCCTCCCTGTGATTTTTGATGAGAAATTGAACTGTTGCCAAGGGTGATGGTCCCATCTTCCAGAAGGCTACGTGGAGGGGCTGTGACAGAGAGGAAGAGCAGCCCAGCAGCTAGGAACAGAACGGCAGTTCAAACTCTGACCCCCCCCGCCCCACTCACTAGCCTTGTCACCTTGCACAAGGGCCCTGAGCCCGCTGAGCCTTAGTTTCTTCATCTGTAAAATGGGAAGCACTGTTGCTTCATACCCTTAGACGCTATTTGTAAAAGCACCTGGTGAGTGGTCGGCACTCACAAAGTGCTGTCGGGACAGGCCTGGGCAGATTGACACAGTCCTCAAGGAGATCTGACTTTCAATCCAGGTAATGTTTATTGAGCACCTACTATGTGCCAACCACTGAGAACAAGACCAGCACATGGTAGGTGCCTAGAGGTTGTCTGGAATGTTGATTGGCAGTCAGTCAAGACTTGCCAGTCTGTAGTGTCCTGCCCAGAAGCCAGTCGTCCCATCCCAAGTAGCAAGAGGTGGTCACCTCCCCGCTCCATCTGGTGGACAGAGGCTGGGAGAAGGAGGAGGCTCAGGTCTTGCCTTCCAAACAGGAAGTACTTGCCCTCCCTCGCCCTCTGGGGTGAGGCCACTTGCTCAGGCCCTCTCCTGGGTCTCTCCACAGATGGGGGCAGCACCGTGCACCGGCCCCAGCCCCTCCCGCCGTCCACCATGCACCAGGGGGGCCTGGCTGCGGCCGCTGCAGCCGCGGACACCAGCTCTGCTTACGGAGCTCGCCACAGCTTCACCAGCTACTCCGAGAGCTTCATGAACCCGGCAGCGCCCTCCAACCACATGAACCCTGTCAGCAATGGCCTGTCTCCTCAGGTAGGTGTCCCTGACCCCCGCCCAAGGTCCCATCCTCAGATGATCGCCAGTCCAACCAGCGAGGGCTCTGGGGGACACAGGCTGACTCTCTCTTGGGGAAGAATGGCTGTTGGACACCTTGAGAGAGCTTAAGTGGGAGGCGGGGATGCTCCTTCCACCTGCACTTGTCACTATGCTGTGACCCTTCACCCTGGGTTTATCTTCTTCAAGCCACAGACCTGGGTGACCCAGCAGGCAGATGCAGAGAAAAGGTTTCCATCACAGGTTTCCATATCTCTCACCACCCAGAGCTTATTAAACTGGCGCATCAACCCCCTCATGGCTGTTCAGTCCATAAAAGTCAGGCATTTTCAGCACGTTGATGGGAGCCTTGCACCATTTCCTGTGGGATGCTGACTGGTTGGGGCTTTGTTCTAGAATCGGGAGTCTTTCCTCGATTCTATCCTGGGCTCCATCTCCCACCTTGGTCACTAGGAGTGACCAATGAGTGAAAGAAAGGACCACGTGCTACTGGTGGAGAGAACTGTGGCAATGGGTGGGGAGGGGAGGGATGGTTCTAGCCCGGGAACTCTACTCTCATTGGGTCTTGGAACTCTGTTTACTCACATGTGGTTGGTTGCTGGTTAAGTCACTCATTGCCTGATGGTGCTATTAGAAGTGGTGGGACCATCTTTAGTTGAAGCCAGAAAGACAAGGCTGAGGCTGATGTGGTTATTGGTGGGTTTGGGGAACAGGACTCAGTGATGCTCGAAATCCTAGTAAATTAGAAGAACTGCTGAGCTCATTTTTGTCGCTGTAACAGGCTCTCAAATATCCGTGGGGGAAAGAATTGAACCCAAGTCTCATTTTACCTTGCCTCCCATTTTCTGAGACACCTCTGTCATGTCTGTGGTGAGAACACATGGGATGCAAACCTATCTGAACAGCTGTAATGTGGTAGAAAAGGTGAGGCTTGGAGGGGGTTTAAATCCCAGCTCCACTGCTCAGGGTGTTAGGCTAGTAAGCATCTTTGAGCCTTAGTTTATCCCCCATTAAACAAAAGAGTAATTAAACAGAGAGCTGCTAACCTCCTAAGAGGGGTGTTCTCTGCATTCAATGTGCTAACAGGTCAAAGCACTTAGCACAGAGCCTGGCGCAGAATAGGGGCCAAATAAACATTAGCTCTCTCACCCCCGCCCCGCCCCCATCCC
>NW_006786690.1:7994468-8005295 GCF_000442215.2 Lipotes vexillifer | reverse complement strand
GCCAGGACAATATAGTTAGTATGAGAAATGTGTTACCTAAAGAAAAGGGCCAAAGAGAAGGTCAGCTACATCCCCCCAGGCCACTTCCACCCAGCTACCTGTTTTTGTAAGTAAAGTTTTATTGGAACACAGCCATGTCCGTTCATTACGTATTTATTTATGGCTGCCTTTGTGCTACAACAGCAGAGTTGAATAGTTTCAAAAGAGATCACTTGGCCTGTAAAGCCTAAAACATTTACTATCTGGCCCTTATAGAAAAAACTGGCTACCGTTGGTCTAAAATATTCCCCCAAATGTTCGATTTCTGCATGGTTGGGGGTCATTCCTATTTGCCTCAATTAATGTGTGTCGTTGAGGACTAATTGTATTTCAGTTCCATCATTTACTTATGGGTAAGATCCCTTTCCCTCTCTACACCCCAGTTTTCTCATCCATGAAATGGGATGATGTTAGCCCCTACCTCATAGGGTTGCTGAGGATTGAATGAGATGACCTAGGTAAAGCACTTAGGCCAGGTCCAGTGCAGAGCTGAATGCCCGGTGAATGCAAGCAGCTGAAGGGAGAGCTCCCAGGGGTAAAGCAGCAAGTCCTCGTGGGCCCCACATTGTGAGGGTGATGCAGCCTGTAGACCAGAATGTTTTTCCAGTAGAACCTAATTGGCCTCTTTGGGGTTCAAGGCCACCACCTCCATCTCATTAGTGCCGAGGACTAACTGGCCAAGCTAACCTTCCAGAGCCAGGTTTAGACATGACAGGATCCAGAGCTGGCTGGGTAAGGATGGCTGCAGAGACCCACAGTGTCCACACTCGAGAATGTGGTCCAGGCCTGGCCTTATGGTACAAAACGGATTGGAGGAAATCTGGAGAGGGGTGTTGACGTCAAGTGGGCCCTCCAGCTCACTTTACAGGTGGAGGGCTAGGACACGTCGGCTGGGCCAGGCCTGAGAGTCCGGGGCATCTGGCTCCCTGACCACGGCTCTTCTGTCGTAAGACAGAGGAGAAACTAGCAAATTAAGGGGCCCCTGGCTTCTGGAGCATATGGTTCAGCAATGGTATTAAAGAGAAGATGTTCCACGCACTGTCTGAGCCCAGAATTGAACCTCAGGGAGGGAAGCAGAAGAAGGAAGAGAGCCTGACCCACTAAGGTGAGCAGCCAGACCAAACCCGACCTTTTCCCCACTTGAGCTGGACCCTCACCCCTCCTCTGAGAGACCCTCAAGGCTTCCACCCCATTCCTCAGGGCAGAGAGGCTGTGCGGGGCGTGGCGGATTGCGTGAACTTCGGAGACCCATCGGGAGGTTCCCACCAAAGGTGTGAAGACAGATGGAGGGTCTGACAGGGGCCGAGGGGACCAGGAGGTGAACAGCTGCTGGAGGGCAGGGAGAGGGCTGCGTGCAGGGCGGACATGAGGGCAGGGTCAGGCTGTGTGTGCTTCTGCGTGTGTGAACCTCCGGGTTAGGCTACAAACACTTCCTGAAGGAAGGGGGCAGCGAGGGGGTGTTTAGGGTCTTATGGAGAAGTCCCTGGCATTTCCCTGTACTCCCTCCCCCATCCGACAGGCCAGTTACACATGGTCAGCAATCTCTGTGGTCTTGGGGGTCGTGCGGGTTCTCCACCAAGAGAGGTTCATTACCATGTCTGTCTTCCCAGCAGGTGGGGTTTCTCCATAGCTCACCTGGGCGACAGGGGGAGGATGGGCCCCACTTGGGCTGTGGGGCCAGCATACCCTTCCCTCATCCAGGATCGCAGGTCCACGGTCGCCCAGATAGCCTCGGCCCTTGTTCTTAGAGAAGCCCAAGGGGATGCAGTCGGGGACCCAGCTGGGGCTCTGCTGAGCACCTGCTTGTCTCACTGACCGGCTTGCCGCTGCCTGGAGAGGACCTGCCTCCTCCCCGCGGGTTGACCCGGGTCCTGGCCTCAGACCCAGCCTGGGAAGTGGGTGCTTCCAAGCCTCAGAGCCTCCACGGAGAGTCTGCCCAGCAGAATCTCACAGAAAAGCCATTTACTCATCTCAGCTCTGGGCCTGTCCTCTGGCTGTAATATAACATATAGTTATGGAGTGCCGGCTATGGGCCAGGCACTGTTCTCGGCGCTTGGGATAAATCAGTGAACACAGGGATGAAGGTCCCTCTTCTAGTGGAGCTGGCAGTGTCACAGGACAGACAGACAATAAACATAATAAAACAGCAAGGCATGCAACATGTTTAATAACAACGTGGATGAGGACAGCTAAACTTTCTGAGCCTCTGTGATGTTCTGACCCTGTTCTCAGTGTTTCCTGTATACTAATCTACCTGAGCGTCAAAGCCTGGGTTCACCCTTCGTTTCCAGAACCTGAGATTTTACCCACTCACACTGCCCTCCTGCCTCTCAGAAACGCCCACATATGCTCTCTTTTTGAGAGACTGGCTGGCGGCGAGGAGAAATCATCTCGGAAGCCAGTCCCTCCTTCTCAGTGGAAGGGAAAGCTCCTTCAGCCCATGTCATGGATGAGAACACTGAGGCCTAACTCAGGTTAGGGGCCAACAGGCAGAGCTGAGTCATATGAGAGGCTTAGATGACCTTGAGGCTTGGTTCCCTCAGGGCCCAGGCCCTCACCCACCCCCAGAACCCAGCCTGGTAGGATTAGGGACTCAGCACGTGGACGGCCCTGGCTTTGCTTGGAAACAACTCTTAGAAACCACCTCAGGGCCACTTAGGACAAAAGGACCCTTTTGTGACATCACTTCGAGTGATCTGATTCCTGCAGGTGGATCAGTTCATACCAGCCCACGTGTAGGAATCACAAGCAGGGCACAATTTTAAGGACGGTGGGCAGAGATAGAAAGGGGACACTCAGGTCCTTAAGAGATTCCCTGGTCTGATGGGGGAGACACAGCCCCCAACCTGAGGAGCTCTCAGTCTGAGAGGAGGGACAAGACTGTCCTCAGGAAACCCCTTGTCCTTAGATGCCCCAGTCTGATGGTGGAAGCACAGCCCCGTCTTGGAGAGTTCCCAATGTGATGGGGGAGACAGGCCACGGAGGCCATTCATAGCCGCAGCACTGACCAGTCAAAGCTCCCAAGCAAAAAGCATCAGGAGCAGGGTTCTGCTGTTTCCAGGGTCATCTGAGCCGAAGGCCACAGGCAGGCTGCCCTGTGCTGGGGTCTTCTCCGGGGCCTGTGCAGATGTGTTAGCAGGGGCAGCCCGAAGCTGGAGCTGCCTTCTCCCCCAGGCTTTCTTAGATGCGGACTATCAGAGTTGGCAGTGGAAACTGAGACCCAGAGAGGGGGAGAAAATTGCCCAGATCACACTGTCAGGTTAGCAGCTGAGCTGGGACCCGCACCCAGGGCTCCAGACGCCTCACCCACAGCTCCTGCCGCTGCTTCATGGGAAGGGGGCGTTTCTCTCCTGCCACCACCCCTCCTCTTGCCTCTTCATGACGTCCCTTGCGCATCGTCCCCTTTGTTCCTCTCTGGAGCTTAACGTGGAGGAACCTGTAAAGGGATTTACATATTTACAATTTCCCCCATGTGGAATTAATGAAAGATATTCTCTAAGTGTGAAGTTAATCACACGGCGGTGATCACAGTACACCAAGTCTCGTTGTCCTTTCCCTCCTATAATAGTTACAGTGACGGCTTAACATAGAATGAACACTTACCGTGGGCCAGCCATGAATAGGCTAAATGTCATACCAGCTTTCACTCAGCCAGTCTTGGCGGTTACCTTGTGACCTCGGTTTACAGATGAGGAAATGGATTTGTCCAGGGTCATCCATCCATCCTCCCATCTAACAAATATTAATTAAGCCCTACCACATGCCAGGCCCCGTGGTAGGTTCTGGAAAGTGGCAAATCTAGGATTCAAATGGTCTGGCTCCAGAGCCCACTATGCTGTTCTCTTGTATCTGCCCCGTAAGATTGGTCCTGTGGTCCATATGGGGAAACTGAGGTCTGAAGCCACAGTGGCAGTTAATGGCATGGTCAGGTTCATGGTCTACACCTTTAAAAGTCAAGCTTCCCCTTCCTCCCTAGACCAGTAGGAATAAAGCTCAGGGCTTTTCAATTCTTTATGAATGGGGTCTCCAGAATGCCTCTCCGTGGTAGAGTCCCACCACTGCCCTCCTGGCATCCTTTGAGGCCTCCAGGGGAGCCAATCCAGCAAGGAAAGACACCCCATCAGCTGATCACCTATGGGATGCCACATCCCCTGTCAGCACTTTGCTTCTGTGAAGTTACTCTGGCCCCACAGAACTTGGGAAGAGAGGCTCAGAGAGGTTAAGTAACTTGCTGAAGGCCACAGAGCAGGTGAGTGGTGGCGATGCAATTCTAAGGCAGATGTGCCTGACCCACGCACCTCACCTTCTCATCACCCTCAGCGGGATAAGATGGAGAGACCCCTCACGCTGGGGAACTGAGCCAGGGCCCTTCACACGGCGGCCACTGGAAACTCCCTTTGCTTTTGTCTCCCCTCACTTCCTCTGTGTGTTTTTTCCCCCTTTATTGGCGACACTGCGTTTATAATAAGCATTTAAAATGAGTCTTGCTGGACCGGGGACAGGGAAGGAGGAGGGCGTAAGAGATTTGTCGGCAAGAAGACGGGGAGGGGGATCGTGGGGTGTTAAATAGCCCAGAATTTTTAAAAAACTGATGCAAATCACTGGTAGGAGAGAAAATTATGTGCAATTACGTCCTGATATTGGAAGGTTTTGCCTAGCCCAGGCAACAAGATCTCATTAACAAGCAGAAAATAAGATTGAAATGGTGTGTAAAAGAGCTGAAAAATGAATTTGAATGCTGCGTTTGTCCACAATTACCCCCTCCTTCACACATATTTTATTGCAATTTTTTTATTATTCTTAATCTTTCCATTCCTCAAAGCAGATTGGGGACATCCTGGCATTACTGGGGCGTCGGGAGGAGGTGTGGAGGATTTCCTGCTCCCCTGAAAGGAGACCCTTCTCTCGCACATTTTCCAAGGTTAGGTTTTGGAAGGATCAGAATTCATTTCTCCGGCTTAGCGGGTTGTAGGAACATGAGGCTTTAACCCCAGCCGAGTGAGCGCGCCTCTGGGCCCCGCCCAGCCCTTCCTTTTCCTCCCTTCCCGGCGGCCCCTTTGCCTCCAGCTTCCTTCCCTTCGCCTTCTCAGGGTCTCTTCCAGGCTCCTCCTTTCCCAGGAAGTCTCTCCTGGGAAGCCTGGGGCAAGAGAAACAGCCTGGACTGTGCCAGCAAGCAGCCCTGAGTTGGAGTTCTGGTTCTGCCACTATCTAAGTTGCTGTGTGGCCCTGGGGCAGCTTGCCTAACCTCTCTGGGCTTCCTTTTCCTCATCTGTAAAAGGGAGTGATAATCCCTACCTCTCAGGGGGTGCTGTGAGGACTAAGGGAGATTTGAGTACAGTGCCTGGCACATAGTAGGTGCTTAATAAATTCTCCACCCACCTCCCCCGTCTGTGCACTGGCCTCCCAACTCTGTTTTCCTGCCACCTCATTTCTTCTATCTCTTTCCCCCTTTCCTTCCCACCTGGAAAATGCCTGAGTTGGTTTCCAGTCTTGGGAAGAGAGGATGACAGGGTGCAGGTAGCACCCTTCTCTGCAGAAAGCACAGGAAAGGCCATCTCCCTCCCTCCGCCCTCAGGTCCCGGGGAAAGATGAGCTGGGATGGAAGGAGTGACCGGCTCCAGTTGGAAGGACAGGCTCTGACGCTGCTTTTTCCCAGGATTAGGGGAAAGCTAACTGAATCACCTCACCCACCTACCCATTGCTCATGGTGACCACTGGTGATGGTGTGGGGTCAGGGGTCAGCTTGTGGAAAGGACCAAGAACCTGTGGCCAGATTTTCTTGGACTTGAAGCCAAATGCCCTTTTGCAGTATCTGCCCTCCCTGACTGGCTTTCACTGCACCAGTAACAGCCCAGCTCCCAGACCTCCCCCACATCAACCAGCCACATCTGCCAGCCTGAGTCACAGCCCTGATCAGGGTACCAACTGGAGGTCGTGAGGAGCGTCCACTTACCTCAGCAGGCCTCCGCACACCCCCAGTGCCCCTTCCCCGTAACTCCCGGCCAGGCCCACCCCGGGACGAGGATGAGCTATGGGCTCAGAGAATCAGCCATGGGGTCCCAGGCATCCTCAGTCCTTCCAGCCCCTGGGCGGACAGACCTGCCAAGACCCTGCTCTCATATCCAGCTCTGCCTTTGGCCACGGTTAACCTACCTCAGTGGGAAAAGCTGAGTTATTTCCCCCCTGGCGGCTGGCCAAACAAAGCCACCTGCTCACATCAATCAGAGGCCCAGCTCCAGCCCACAGGGAGAGGCCTGGGCAGAGCCTCGTCTCCTGTGAAAAGAGACTCGTGTTTACGTCTCTGCCTTTCTCACCCCTTTTCCTGGGTGGAGGGGATTGAGGGGGTGGTGGACAGAAAGACGAGACCGGGATCAGGAACTTTCCAGAATACTGGTGATGGAGGCGGGTCATGCCTATGGGCAGGCCCTGCTAGGAATTGGGGGGCCTGGCTTATGGCCTGGCTTCTGGGTGACTTCGGGGTCTTTTTTTTTTTTTCCCTAAAGATTTTTTGATGTGGACCATTTTTAAAGTCTTTATTGAATTTATTTCAGTATTGCTTCTGCTTTTTATGCTTTGGTGTTTTGGCCCCAAGGCATGTGGGGTCTTAGCTCCCCAACCAGGGATCGAACCTGCACCCCCTGCATTGGAAGGAGAAGTCTTAACTACTGGACCGCCAGAGAAGTCCCCAACTTTGGGGTCTTTTTACCATTGAGGGCAACCCTGGCTTTTTCTCCTTAGAGGACTGAGTGGGGTTCTGGGAAGACGGCATTTTGAGCTCATCTCCCTGAGTCTGGACAAGGGCTGTGGATTGAGGGCTGCCCTTAAGGGATGCTCTGGGCCTCTGTTTTGACCTCTACTGATACATCTATAGCAATCAAGACCCTATACCTTGAGAAGATGTGGGCAGGAGCTGACCTCTGCCCCTCCCCATGAGCAGAGTAAGGCCTGGTATAAACAAGTGGGAAAGAGGAGACCTAGATGTTTCCACGCACCATTTGATGTCAGGGACCAAGGTCTTCAGTAGGACCACAGGCGAGGCAGTGGTACTCTGTGCATGGTGATTCATTCTAGTGACACACAGAACTCAGTGTCTGGCCCATAGTAGGCCTCCAGCAAGTGTTGGTGAACCCCCAGGAGTGTTGCAGGCTTGACTACACACAGCTGTGGTCCGTACCCAAGAGATTTTTGAGGCAGCTGATCAGTTAGTTTGAATGTTAGTATGTTCAATTACCTTCAAATTCATTTGTCTAGCTCCTGTTATTAACACAATGTATAGGGAGGCGCAAAAAAGAAATAACACATGGCTGTCTCTGCTCTTACCAAGTATGTTTTAGGGGAGACAGTACTACCCCCACTCACCACCAAAGAGCAATGAGAGAATCAGTTATTGACAGTTTAGAGGGATTTCTGGTCAGACAGGATAGGAAGAGCAGAGGAGTTTGGAAAAGGGAGGGCATTGTCAAAGAAGGCTTCCTGGAGGAGGAGTCTCAAAGGGCAAGGTAGCATTTGCTCAGGGGAAAATAAGGGAAGGGGTAAGAGGTTGGTGCAGACTGGACAGCAGCAAATAATATGGCAAATGCTAAAACAGTGTCTAATGCAGATACATCATGGGCTGAGTGAAATGATCATACAGACCAGGTTTTGGATCCCAGGTCTTCTATACTTACTTGCTATGTGACCACAGGCAAGTTACATGAGCTCTCTGAGCCTCAGTTTCCTCATCTGGAAGATGGGGCCAGTACTGGTCACCTTGTAGGATTTTGAGAAATAAATGAGACTATTCATGTGAAATACCTAAACTATGCCTGGCAATAGAGGAAGAGCTTAATAAGTGACAGTTTTTCCCTCTTTGCTTCTCCCTGCCCTAATTAGAAATCGGGGGCGAGGGGAGGGAGGAGAGATGGATTGGGAGTTTGGGATTAGCAGATACAAACTATTATGTATAGAATGGATAAACAACACAGTCCTACTGTAGAGCACAGGGAACTACATTATATCCTGTAATAAACCATAATGGAAAAGGGAAAAATCGAATTAGCCATTCTTTTCTGGGACTGGAGGTCCGGCTCAGCCCAAGCCAGGTCTGGTCACTGGCTGGAAAGTCAGGCGATCTGAGTTCCCTCCAGACTTTGCTTCTAACGCACTGTGCGACCTTGGTAGATGCCTCTCCATTCTGGGCCTGAGTTTCCCTATCGGTGCAATGAAAGTGAGAGGCCAACTTCTAGTCAGGAACCTTCCTGATCAGAGTCCGTGATTCCCGTGGGTTCTTCATATGAGCACGTGAGTCACAGCCTCTAGGTCTCTGGGTGGGGGCCAGCCTTCCTCTTCACCCTCCTGGGGCCCCAGCCTGGGCCTGGTGAGCTTCCCAACAGGCTGGGGCTTCAGCCAACCAGACCTGCCTGGCTTGGTGGGAAAGAATGCAAATAGCGGATTTGTCCTTCTTTCTGATTAGCACGGGGCTGGGGCCTCTGAACGAGGCAGTCCCGGTAGATGGAGGGGAAGAAAATGAGAGAGATTAGCATTTAATACAGCAGGCAGACTCCGAACTGCTGAGGCCCGTCCCTGGGGTCCCCAGCAGGAGGGAGGCCTCTGGAATGGCAGGGCAGCCAGACCTGGGAGGCCAGGCACGTACCCAGATAGGAGAGGCAGGGGTGACTTCGAGGGTCCCCAGAGGGCCATACTGTCCCCTGCCTCCAAGCCTTGGCACCTGCTGCTCCCTCGGCCTGGGTCTCCTCCACCATCCTGTCATCATCTCAGACTCACTCTTACCTTTAAAGACTTGGTCCCTTCCAGGAAGCCTTCCTGCACCCCCTTATGCTGGGTTAGTTGTGCTTTCCCTGTGCATTTATCACATTTTATCAGTATATTAAAAGTACCTGTGTTGGTAGACAAATATTAAGTAATAATAATAATGGTTCAGTTTTTTGAGCCCTTATACCACAGTCCAGGCGCTGTGCTAAGCCCGTTATATGGATTATTCCATTTAATCTTCATAACATCTCCTTTGGAAGGGGAGGGCGTGGAATTATTTCTGTCTTACAAATGAGGTGGTGGACCGTGGCACCATGCAGTTTAAACAATTTGTCCAAGGTCAGGAACTAACAAGTGTCAGGGCCTGGACTTGAACTCAGACTGCCTGGCCCCAGTGACCATGCTCTTAGCCAGTACATGTCACAAAAACGGTCTGTTTCCCACTCGCTGGTGAGATCTTTGAGGGCCCCAAACTCTTTGATCTCGGCTATTCCCAGTGCCCTAAGAGGCAGGAGAGGAGAGGCGTCAGGATACCAGCTCTGGAATCCCTGGGCCTCTGCCCAATCCCCAGGACCGTCACTTCCTAGCTGGGTGCTTCCAAACAGGCTCTTCTCTGCCTCGGTTTCCCCCTCTGTAAAGTGGGGCTAATAAATAGCTCCCATCTCATAGAACTAGTCTGAGGAGTAAGCGTGCTGATAGATGCAGAGCAGGCTGGCATCTGGCACAATGCCGGGTAGCTGTTTGCAAATGGGGGCTCCCAAGGCCACACAGTGAGCTGGTGCAGGGCCAGGCCCCCAGCTAATTCTCAGCACCTTTGAGTTCCCCTGCTCCTTCCTGCCTCCCTGTCTACCCTCCTGCCCTGCCCCAGCCTCAGCCCCAGGGCTCCCCACTCTCTCCAGACCCTCCCACCAGTCCCTTCTCTCTGCTGGCCCTCGCCCCAGCTGGGAACATTTCTCCAACACCTTCAAGGGCTTGGGACAGGTATTTCGAGCTGCCCCTGGGAGTTCTGCTGTGGGGTTGGGTCTGATGGGGAGGAAACAGGCAGAGAAGTCTCATCTCCTGGGGCTTCTGGGAGTATCCGAGACCTGAGCTAGTGTCCCCCAGGCATCGCGAGCGACCTTTGGAAGGTCAGGCCTGAGTGCCACCCCAGCTCCTGTGGGGGTAATTCGGCCAGTCACCACCCATCTCTGCTTCCCTTTCCTTCTCAGTGACGAGGGCCAGCACTTTCTTTGGAGGGAGGACAGTCTCCACCCCAAGCCCTGCGCAGCCAGACTGCTCTCCCCCGTCCTCCTCCAGCCAGTCTCCTCTCCATGTGCCCTCCCTCAGCCCAGAACTTTCTCTTGGGCCCAGCTGATGGGAAATTAACCGCTGCTTTCTTTTCTGCACTGATTTTCTTCCGCTTCCTTGTTCTCTCCTTTTCCCGTTTCCTCCTCCCCAATCCCCAGCTCTCCTGCTCCTTTTCCCCTTTTAGCCCCATCTGCATCCGACCCTCTTTTAACTCCATCCTCCCTTCTCTCAAATCCAGCCCCCCTCCCCCACTCTCTTCCCCCTAATCTCTCTCATTCTTCTGCGGGCCTCTCCCGCAAACACCTCTTCTTTCTCCCCGTCCAGCCTCTCCCCACCCCCTCACCCTCTGCCCCCTCCCGTTCTGTCTTCCCTCCTCTCCCCGTCTCTCCTCTCCAGCCCGCTGATGGTGAGCTCCAGGCAGGGACTGGGCGCGGTGCCGGGCCCGGCCGACCCGGGTCGGGGCGGGGCCGTCGAGGTGGGGGGATCGGGCGGGATCCGCGCGGCCGCCCCTCCCCGCGCTCCGCCGCCTCCACCGCCGCCGCCGCCGCCGCCGCCGCCGCGCGCCTTTGATCCATGGCCCGAGGCCGCCTGACAGTGGAAAATGCGGGGAGACAAAACCACTCGGTCAGAGTGATTCCCAACAACTGTCTCCCCGAGATAAGGACGCGCTCGGGCTCGGCGGCCTCTGCTTAATTCCTGCGGCCCGGGCCTGAGATCGGGGAGCAGCAGCGAGCCTGGCCGCCGCCCGGA
>NW_006786690.1:7981325-7993957 GCF_000442215.2 Lipotes vexillifer | reverse complement strand
ACGCCGGGCCCGGCGCGGGGCCTGCGGTTGCGGGTTCTGCCTCCGCCGGCGCAGCCGACGCGCGCACGGTGGCTGGTGGCCGGTGGCCGAGGGCCAGGGGAGCGAGTGCGCTCCGCAGACAGGCACTTCCTTGCTTGGTAGCGCCTCCAGTGAGGGCTTCCTCCCTCATTGCCATCCTCCATTCAGTCGCTCCTCTTAGCCAAGGACGCACTTGCTGGGATGTTCTCCCCGTCCCTTCCCATCCCTTAGCCAAGCCCTCTTCGCTTCCTCTGAGAAGCTCCCCGTCCTCCAGTCTGGGTGGCCGCACTCCTTCCCAGGGTAGCAGTTTTGCCTCTGAATTCTAACTTTCCGGATACTGCTCTCTCCCCCTAAAGCAAGAACCAGGCTTTTCTGGGGGCGCGTGGCAGGGGTCTGATAAACAGCGGTGGGCCCGCATTGGACACAGCATCCATCGTGTGCCCAGCCCCACGGTCCCTGCCTTCAAAGACCTTCCAGTTAGTTTGGCAAAAGAAAGCAAAGGAAACCAGGCGCCAGAAGCCTCCAGAGAGGAGGAGATGCCCCAGACAAGAGGATGTAGGGAGGTAGGGAATTATCTGTGGCCCCTGCACCCACCTGGCAAGAGAAATATGTTTCTCGGGGATGCCAGGCTAGGCTGGACTGCACTGACCAGCTGGAGGTCCACCTTGGCTTTCCCACCACCTTCCTTGGCAAGCTGGGGTCTACCTTGGAGGTTCAGGAGGTGACAAGAGGTCAGATTATGTAAAGGGAGAGCAAAAGGGAACCTTCACAATCCCAGCCTAAAGCCCCAGGGCACCGTCTGTTTGGGACAGAGAGAGCCAGCATGATCTGGGTGATGGCAGAGGCCAGAGGTCATGGGGAGGCAGAATCCCCATCTCTGGGGGTGCAGGCAGGATCTGGTTTCGTCAAGACTGTTGGAGACTGGGTTCTTAGAATGGTAGGGGATTCAGTTAGAGTCAGTGGTTCCCAAATCTGTGCATCAGAATGATCTGGAATGCCTGTTAAAAATCGAAATTCCCAGGCTCCACCCTGACAGGTCAATACAGTAGCTCTGCTGTGGGAGAGGGGGAATCTATATTTTAAAGACGGCACCATCCGAGGGAGCCGGTGTGAGGTCTGGCACATCCAAAGCACCGGATTAGCGAGCCTTCACCTTGTCAACATCGCATCAGCACCTTGACCCTCAAGCGCCTTTCTTTAGGAAGTGACTCAGGGGCAGGGCTGTTTGAATTGAACTGAGACCCCTCTCCAGCAATCTCTGGGCTGGAAGGCTCCCTTGGAGTAGTTACCCACTGCCTCCTTTTATAATAGAGACACCTGCGGTAGCCCTCCACACTTCTCACTGCCTAGAAAGACTCAGGGATGAGCCGGGCTTTTCCGCGGGCACGGTGGGTGTGGTAATGGCCGGATCCTTCCAGAGGGTCGGTGGACAGCATTTACAGTCCCCTCTGCCTCTGCTCCAAGTGGCACAGGCAATCCCTGCTTTGACACAAAGCCCTAGGCAACCTTTCCAAGGATCGAGCACCAGGCAAGGAGAGGGAGACCCATCCCTGCCTGGCTCCTGTCCCTCCATCCTATTCATTTGTTGGGGACCAGCAGAGAGCATGGAGGCTCAGCAAGCGGGCGACCCTCTTGCCAGACCGGGGTGTGACCTGCGGCATCGGAGGATTAAGGGCCCACGAGAGCCCTGGCAAGTGTCTTGCCCAAAGGGGACGGTCCAGGCTGAAATTGAGACATGAAGCCTGGGGGCAGATGTTCCTGAGCCTCCCCCAGGGGCTGCCTTCCCTTCCCTATCACAGATAATGCCCCCCCACCACCACCACTCCTAACTGCCCAGGCATCCTTCCCTGAGCCTCCTGGATGCTGACTCCCACCCCAGCCAACTCCAAGCTCCCTCTCTAGGCCTCTGGAGGAAGCGGCTGTCCCAACTGGGGTCCCACCCTGCTTTGGCTCCCAAAGAAATGGAGTTACTTCTCTAGCACCTTTATTGTTCATAATAATTACGACAAATCCCCGATTTGTTCAGAACCAGAGGAGTCAATGATGTGCTTTTGCCCCCATTAGCTATTTGGTCCTCACTGAGCCCTGAGGGCCTGGAATTGTCAGAGGGGCAAAGCTCAAGGTCAGCAGCAAGGGACAGTGTTGGAATCCAAAAGCCAGGTCTGCCCAGTGCCAGAGATTAAATTCTGTCCTCTGTGCCGGGCTGCCAGAACAGAACCCTTTTGCCTCTCCAGGTCTGGTCTGCACTTGAACAGGCTCCCAGGGGTTCCCATGTAGAGGAAAGCGTGAGAAGTTCTAGCTAAAATGACCTCGTTGTGCCGTCCCAGCGCTCAGATGCCCCATAAGCTCCTTGAGTGACTCAGAATGGACCACCCTGGGCAGCAGAGGAAGGGGAAAGGAAGGGGCCTTGGAGGGAAGCCGCCGAAATCCCTCAGAGGAAGAAGCAGGGGAGCAGAGGAGGTCGGCTGAGGGTTCCTCCCGCCTGTAGTCCAGTGCCGCGCTGACAACCAGCTGGACCAGTGTGCTGGCCTGGCCTCCCAGCCTAGTGGCCTCAATTCTGGCACATTAGGCTCCAGGGCTGATTTGGAAGGCGCCCCCTGTTGGAGGTGTGTAGGAGTGGAGGGCAGAGGGGCATGAAAGTGGACAGACAGACCCACAGACGCATAGAGAGAATCAGGGTGTGAGATGCTGGTGGAGAGAAGGCAGGTCAGTCCAGACAGATATGCAGAATGGTCAGGGAAAGGGAGGGATGGAGGAGTGGCGGAGGCAGAGGGAGAGGGGCAGGACGAGGGAAGAGACAGAGAGAAACAGAGAGACACCCAGAGACCAAGAGACAGAAATGGGAAGAAAGACAGGGAGAAAGAAAAGGAGACAGAGCAACCCAGAGAGAGTGTGCAGACAGGGGACAGGGAGCAAAAGGCAGAAACAGGGAGAGGCCGGGGTGACGGCAGTGATGGAGAGTCAGAGGCACAGGTGGAGGGAGATGAACTCACAGAAGTGGGATGGGGAAGGGAGCCCAGACAGGAGGGAGGACCCCAAAGCTGGAGGAGGGAAGGGGCAGAGGGCTTGAGGGAGACACATACCCAGCTCTGCAGTCAGACTCAAGTTTGAATGCCAGCCCCACCTCCTCCTAGCTGTGTGGCCTCGGGGAGGGAAGGAACTTTACCTGGGGTTCCTGCCAAGGACCAGTGGGACATGGGAACCTTCCAGCTCCTCTCCATGCTCCTTCTCTCCCCTATGGTCCAGGTGTCCATGGCAGGGACCTTTTCTCAAGCCCAGGCCTGAACCCCAGATGCCCTCCTCCCAGCCCTGGCCTCCTGGTGTGGCAGTGGTTGGTCTCCAAGCCCCCAGAGCCCAGGGCGAAAAATCTTGGCCTTTTGATGAGTGTTTCCCTTTAGTTCCAGATGCCACCCTGACAGGGGCTCCCCTGTGATTAATGTCCCCACTCCCAAGGCCTGGGACCTGCCCCTCTTCCCCAGGCCAGAGCTGGTGGGTGTGTGGGCAGCATAGGGACCGAACCTTCCAGAATCCCCTCCTGGTCTTCCCTCTTCCTTGACCCTTCCTCAAAGCCACCCTCAGAGGAGCCAGTTAAACTCAGATGAGCTGAGTTTTCATCCAAGTCCCCGTTTTCTCATCTGTGTGATATTCATAATCCTGCAGCGATGGTTAGGAGGCTGTGTCAGCAAAGGGCCCGGAATCCCTTGGGGCAAAGCAGAGAGACCTCTGGGAGCCTGCTGGGAGGACCCTACAGTCCTGATAACAGAAGCACTAAAGGTGGACATAGGGCATAGAAGAACAACTTTGGCTCTGACAGTGACCCCGGGAGGTGAATTAGACAGTCATCAAACCATGTAGGGGGCATACAGCCTTCAGCCATTTGAAGGCTGTTATACATAGTGGCAGGGGAGGGGACCATGGATCGTTGGGGGTACTGCCAGGTGGTCTTGGGGACTTCTGTCAGAGTTGGGGACCACTAATAACTCTCCAGTTGGGATGGGTGGTTACCAGCTGTGTGATCTTGAGCAAATGACTTGACCTCTCTGGGCCTTAGTGTCTTCATCTATAAAATGTGGATGACAGCAGTACCTGTTTCACAGGGTTGTTGTGAGGAGAAAATAGGTTAACACGGGAAATGCTTAGGACCCTGCTTGGCATGGAGTAAGCACTGAAGCCTGTTAGCTGGGATTACAGATGGTTACCTTTGGAACTGCAGTCAGCACAGGGTCATGGAGCTGGATTGCACTGGGAGTTGGGAAACCGGCTGCATTGGGTTGCATGCGGTGGAGGATGGGCTGGGCACTCCATTCTGGTTCCTACCCCACCTTGCCCAGCCCCCTTCTCAAATGACCCAGGGCATCGCCTTCCCAGCCCGCAGCACCAGCAGAAAGCTGCTGTCTCCTCCCGCATCTCTCCCAGCCTGGGGCCTGCAGAGAGACAGCATCTCTCCGTGACCGTCCCCAGACTCTTGTTGTTTGGTACATCGGAGCCGTGGGCACGTTTCTGCTAATTTTGTGGCTGCCTTTATCAAATGGGGATTCACAGGCGCTTTATCCTCGATAAGTGGATTAGTCGGTGAGCTAAACAAGATGGTGTGGGATGCAGGGGCTGCTCCGGAGAAGATATTTGTTTCGCAAAGAATGGAGCCTGCGTTGCCTTCCCTGTGCAGGCGAGGCAGGCAGGGCCGGCCCTCTGAGCTCCTTCTCCCCAGGCAGGGGAGTCCTAACTCTTGGGAACTCCCTACAGGGCAAGCAGGAAGTGGGAGGGAGGCTGGGTCCCAGGAGAACAGGGTCCCTCTGGGGAGGAGAGAGTGGAACCCCGGGTTCAGTCCAGCTACCTGTCATCCCTGGGCTCATTTGGAGAGTGTCAACTCCCTGGGCGGCGGCTTCCTCCCTATCTCCTACCTTCTGATGCCCTTGTCTTCCCTCCTCCCCTTCCTCCTAGCCTTTTGCTTCCCTTTTGTTTCTTTTCTTTCCTCCCTCAAATACCTCCGAAGGCTTTTTGCTAAGTATTGTGAACCCAGACATGGATGAGATGTGGTCCTTGCTTTTACAGACAGAAGAACAAAACCAAACCCAGAAGCCTCCAAACATGGCAGCAAGAGGCAACTCTGGTTGCACACTGGGCTTCTCAAAGTTCTCTCCAAAGTCCAAAGTGTGTTCCCCCAAGGCCCTGGAGGTGGGTTGTAACAGATTTTTATGTATTAGCTTTAAAACGCAGGCTCATTTTGCATGCTTTGCCACTGTGGAGCTATATTTGTTGACCATCACAGTAAAATTAATTAGCGTCAGGGCAAGTCGACACGCCAGGAAGTTGTGCCATGTTCTCTTGTGACTTGGTATGGTACATGACGCCATGCAACATCATGGATGTTGAGACTGAGGGAGAGGCAAAGATGACTGGATGTGTGGAGTTTGGGTGACCAAGAGGCTGATGTAATCGTAGACAGATACAGGGAGTGCAGGAGGAGGATCGGATCAGGGTAGATGTATGGAGGTCAAGGCCAGGGGGCTGCCCAGGAGAGAGCTCAGGGCAGAGATGTGGATTTCAGAGGCCTCTCTCTACAGAGATTCGGAGACGGAGTAATATGCTCGGGGGAGAGGAGAGAAAGCGGCTGGGAGGATGCTTGGTCCAGCTGTTCCTCTAGGCTGGATGAGAACACCGGGGGACCCACATGTTTTCTTTTCCCCCTCCATTTCTACTATGGGTGGCCAAGATCTTGAGGTCCTTGCTGTGTGCTGCAGCAAGAATCTGGTTGAGGGTGAGGGGGGAGCAGAGACTCTAAGAAGGAAAGAAAAGGATGGAGCAGAGCATCCCGGGTCCCCAGCTGGTCCTTAGCAGCGTCTGTCCTCGCCAAGCTGCCTCCAGCTGAGTGCGATTTTGCTGTTTATTTACACGTAATTATTGCTATGAGGTGCAGATATTAACGCTGTCAAGAGCAATTTGCTCTGACATTTTTCACTCACTCAGTGCCCCCGCCACTCTCGATGGAGCCCAGGGCTCTCCGAGCTGCTCGCTCGGTGGCCGGGCCGGAACCACCCAGCCGGCAAGGAGTGGCGTCAGTGAGCTCACCCGGCTCCTCCGCAAACTCATTAAACTTCGAAATTGAATTTGGTCTGGGAAAGGGCCGGCTGGGCCCTGCTCCACCCGGCCGAGGCTGGCTCAAGGCCTCCCTGCCCTGCCTTCCTCCAAGAAAACTGGGCAGGGGCTGGGCTGGCTGGGGCAGGGGCTGGTGGCTGAGGCTGGCAGAGGGCAGCTGGTGAAGCCAGTGGAGGGTCATTGTCAGAGAGGTGGGAGAGGACACAGCCACCAAGGCGGCCACGGCATAAGGGTCAGGCATGGCGGCTGGAACCCTCTCGACCCCGTTACCGGCTCACCCTACAGGAAAACCAGGCAGCTCTAACTTTGGGGGACGTTATTGCAATTGACTGCTATACCCACCTAACAAAGAGACTTCCCTCTGGGGCCCGGCAAGCACCTTAGGCAGCCTGCAGGGCGTGGTACCATGCGTGTAGGAAAGGTGCCGAGCTGGCCCTGCAGTGGGTCCCGGAGATAGATGCTGGAAAGAGAACCGACTTTGGAGTTACACCTTCTGAGTTCAAGCCCCAGTCCACCACCTCCTGATTGTACAGACTTGGGTGAGTTTCTTTAGCTCCCCTGAGCCTCAGTTTCCTGATCTGTAACATGGAACAGCCAATACCCATATTTCATTGAACCTAAGATGATTTGATGCTGGCCCTTTCTTGATCTTCTCAGAAGACCTCAACAGAACCTTTGCACACAGCTGGTATCATTGCTACCACAGCCGTAGCAAGGTGCTATGGATGGTGAAATGCATTCCAATTCTAGAAAGATGAACATCCACATTGTTCTGACAGCTGTGGTAAGGAGTGAATGGCAGTGCTGCCCGCCCATAGTAGGTGCTTGGCACGTAGTAGGTGCTTAATTACGGAAGGCTACGATCAGGTTTCCTTGTGAGCCTCTTGATAACCAGGGGCTGTTTTATACAAGAGGACACTGAGGTTTGTTCCTTGTTTCACTCGTTCTTTCCACTTAAGGGACTTTGCTCCTTGGAGAGGACCAGCAGGGCCTGAGCCATCATGGCCGTGAGTCCCTAACGCGTTGTGATACGTGCCAGCTTGTCTGCCCAGGTACTAACGAGGCCTCCCTGCCACCACTCACTCCCTGCCATGGCCAATCTGCGTCCTCGTCTCTGGTAATTACCGAGGGGGAGAACTCCCACCACGCCAGGGGGCCCGAGAGCCCAGGCCACCCTGTCTCCCTCCTCCTCTCCCAACCTGGGCCCGGCCAAAGTCAAGGAGGCCCCCCCTCCCCCTCTCAGCCCTCCCGGCTCCCCCTCCTCCCTTCAGCTCAGCCAATTAGGCCCCTGACACCTGGAGCCGCTGACAAACTGTTTCTGTCACTTGCTCTCTGTCTTTCATTAGGGCCGCAGAGGAGGGGGAGCTGGAGGGGAGGGGGAGGAGACGGGATCTTTCATGCTTAGTAAAGGCCAGATACATTAATTACAAAACGGCCATTTGCCGCGTGAAAGTGTGCTAATTAAATTTATGCAATCATTATCTTTAAATAGTCATATCTTTCCCAGCGATCGGCCCCTTCCTTCTCCAACCCCACCGCCGCTCTGAGAGCGGAGTTGCGCTAATCCCCATCCGCCATTATCACGCCATCAGAAATGGTCTCTGAATCCCACCGCACCCCATCAGCTCCAGCACCCGCCAGGGACCAGGAGCCCTTGGACCCATCCTGGCACAGACCCCTTCAGACCTGGGCCAACCCAGGATCCACCTAGGGAGGGGGAAGCCAAAGTCAGCCCCCGCCCCACCAGTGTTTCTAGATGCTTCTAGAAGTTTCCACATATTTGGAGGTTGACATCTGGTAGCCCAAACACTGGAAACTTGTGTGTGTGTGTGTGTGTGTGTGTGTGTGTGTGTGTGTGAGAGAGAGAGAGAGAGAGAGAGAGTCTTAGCTTCTTGGACAATGAGTGGGAAGTCGTTCTGTGCGTCCCGCCATTTGCGAAACAGCCTTTAGCTAAGCCGGCAAGGACCCCTGGGGAGAGAAGGGACCTTCCGTTTATTTTCATCCACCCAGCTCTGTGCCAGGCCCTGTGCTGGGGAGAAAAGATAAGTAAATTCATTCATTCACGGATTCACTCACTCAATAAATATTTGTTAGACATCTACTGTGTGAGGGGCACAGGGAATAAATAGGACAGCAAATGTGCCTCGGTCAAGGTCAGTCTGTGCCCAGGGCAGAAAGGGGGACCACAGCAGGGCTGAAAGTTTTCTCTCAGTGATGCCCTTCTTTGGCTTCGTCTCTCAGAGTGTCTCCCTTCATACACCAGGAGGTTCTTACCACAGTCTTGGCTGAATCCTTCCTCTGCAGAAATTATCCTCCCTGCTTTCCTCTCCCATCAAACAGAGCCTGACTCCTGAGTCTTTTTGGGTCCGGTCTGTGGAACTCCCACGTGGAGGGAGGAGAGAAGCTGGTGGACTCTGGCGGTGGGGAGGGCCCTCCTGGCCAGAGATGACAGTCAGTGACCAGCTGTTTCCCGAGTGCCCTCTGAGCTTCTGAAGTCCCCAAGCCCCAGTGTGTGCCCTTGGTGAGATCAACTAGGGGGCAGACTGGACATGTGCCCAGACATACGTGCTGTACCCATTAGCAACACTCACACATGAGAATCGCAAACGATACTCACAAACACGCACACACAATACTGTCACACGAACTCAGGAGCACACATACAGAACTCACATCTGCAGACGTACTCTCACGTGTACATGTGCGCACGTACGAGACACTCACACATGCACACACAGACTCACAAACACACATACAAAATTCAAATATACATACACACAATACTTTCATGTGCACCTGCATGCGTACACACCCACACTAGTCTCACACATGCAATATTCCCCATATGCTCCCGTATAATACACACACACACACACACACCACACACATACACAGAGTTAAGAATGACCCAGAGCCACATATGGTAAGTGAAGACCACAGCCATTGCAGGGCAAGAGGACTGGACTAAAAGTCAGGGGTCAAGGGTTCTTGCCCCGGTGCTCATCCCCTAGGTGATTCTGGGTGAGCCCCTCCTAAGCCTCAGTTTCTTCATCTGAGAAATGAGGTAACAGCACTTCATAGAATGGTTCTGAGGCTTAAAGGGAGATGGCTTTGGAAACTGTAAGGTGCTGTGCTCATGCAAGAGAATGGCCTTCATGGAAGACTGGGTGGGGACAAGCGTGAGGGGAACAGGAGTCAGGGGGCTGGGGCTGGGGTCGGGCAGGGGAGGGATGCTTGCTTGGGCACCAGCTCTCCTGGTTGGCGGGGAGCTGCTGTGTGAGATGTGGCTGGTGGAGGGTGTGGCAGGCGAGGGCCACAAGCAGAAAGATGGAAGGCGAAGTCGGGGGCGGCGACAGGGGGACCTGCGGGAAATCTTGTTGAGATGCTCAAAGTCAGCACCCGAAGCCCATTACCGCTGTCCACAGGAGGCAGGGAGAGGGGAGGGGGCCCAGATCCTCTTAGCGGAGAATTGAGCGCGAGAGAGGGGGAGCAGCGGTGGTGGGCGGCTATCCGGGTGGGTGATTTCTCGCTTGCACTAATCCCAGCATGGAGCTGGGAACAGGCGGCGGGATGGGCGGGTGTGCGTTTGTGTGATGTGTGTCTGCGGTGTGCGGTGTGTGTAGGTCTGTTTACCCGTGTGTATCTGCGAAGTGTGTGGATGGCGTAGGGGCGGGCAGTTGTTCACGGGTCTCATTCTTTGTGTGTCCACGTTGGCTTGTCTGTATAATGCCGTGCTTATCCCGGTATGAGTGTCTGTGTGTATTCTGTGTGCATGCCCGTGATTTCACCCACATGGGTGTGGAGGTGTAGTCACATTGTGTGTGTAGCAATAATAGTGATGATCTGAGAGCAGTGGTTCTCATAGTTGGCAGCATACTAGAATCATTGGAGGAATGAGCTTTTAAAAATCTCGATTCCCAGACCCTCAGACCAACTAATGAGTAGCTCTAAGGGGTGGGGTCCTGGCATCAACATTTTAAGAGTCTCCAGGTGATTGCACTGGGCAGCCAACATGAAGAGCAGTCTCCAAGCGGACAGACCCCAGGGGAGCCGCCCTGTGCCTTCTCCCCAGCTCTTAGCCTGCCCTTATGGGGTTTATCTGGACACAGAGGTGGACTTCAGACCCCAGACCCTGAGAGACCAGGGCAAGTCATGAGCTGGGCTTCCCCGGTTCATCCTCAGCCTGGGACAGCCTGTGGTCCAAAGAGACATATTTCATGTAATGCAGACGGAAATTGTGTTCCATTCCTGGCAAGCTGTGCCCTTACCTTCTCTCCCTGACAATGGGAACAGGCTGCCCCCCAAACATGCCCCTCTCAGCTCATGTGGAAGTCAGGGGGATGAGTTAGTATGCGGGTAGACCAGGCAGGGCTGCAATCGGACCTGAGGCTTGGAGATCAAAGCGCTTAGTGTGGCAAGCCAGCCGGTCATTTTGGGGCCAAACCGGAGCCTGCCGGCAGGAGGGGTGGCCATTGTGAGCCCCAGGACTGGCTACGCTGCCGCTAGTTTGCGGGGACAACTCTGCCCGAGTGCAAACCATTGCCCCTCTTTGAGCCGCCATTTCCCCATCTCTGAAGATGTGCCAATCTCCGAGGTGCCTCCCAGCTTTGATGTGTGTCTTTAGATGTGCTTACGTGCAGGTGTGTGCGCAGAAGTGCACTGATGAGTTTAAGAAGGGTAGGTGGGCGTACGTGAAGTTTATCATGACAGTTTATTGGAGTTTTGATGAAAAGCCATGTGGTGATCTGGAGAAGAGGTGTTTTGAGTTGTCTCACCTTCTGGGATGCAGGTGTGTGTCCCTGTGGAGGTACAGTGTGGGCTGCTCTGTGCAGGTGTGTGAATTCTGGGCCTCGTTAGTTCTCAGTTGGAGACTTCATAGATTCGCCACTCTCTACAAATGAGCACATTCAGGGACCCTTGGGGACCAAGGCAAGCCATGAACTGGGCCTCCCCAGACCATCCCCCGGAGGGGTATGACGTGTCCACGTGACACATGCCTTGCTCCCTTTCCAGAGTGCAGGCAGAGTGATGCTCCGTTCAGAAAGCACCCACTGTGTGCCAGGCCCCATGGGGGAGAAGAGACAGAAAAGACAGGGTCCCTGACAGGGAGGAGGTCCCTGGGTCTGCCTTGTCTCAAGCCATGTCCCATCTAATTCAGGTGGAAGGTGGGGGGAGAGGAAGAGGAGGGGGAGAGCTTATATTTACCGAGAACAAATAACATGCCCGGCACTGCGTAAGCATCCTATGTGCATTTACTCATTTAATCCTTCCAATAACACTATAGGTAGCTACAATTACTATCATTCCCATTATACAGATGAGAAAACTGAGGTCCAGGAAGTTAAAGAAATTGCCCAGGGTCACAGCTAGTCAGCGGCAGAGCATGGATGCTTATGCAGATATCCTGGCCCCCAATGCTGCAGGGAAGCCCCTCAGAGCACTCAGTGGCCGAGTGTCTTTGGTGAAACCGCTGTCCCTCTGAGGCCTCAGGGTCCCCTTCTGGCATTGCAGAGGCGGGGCTCCCCACCTGCTGCCTGGTCGCTGGTCCCGTGGTCCTTGGCCTCATTCTAACCCCAGTCTCATCTCCAGGTCCACCGTTCTGACCTCACCAGTCTCGGCCCCTGCCCTTCCCTCCCCCACTGCATCCTGCCATGGGCCCACTCACCCACCCTGAACCTGGCCATGGAGCCCCGATGATGGTGATCACCCCTTCTAATTGCAGCCTCGCTCCCAAAGCCACGTTCGGTTATCACAGAGGGTGCAGATCTCACAGCTCAGCCTCCTCTGTCCCAGGCCCTCGGGGCCAGCTCAGGAACGGAGGGAATTAATTACATTTTTCCCATCCCCTTCTTTTAAAGTAGGGGAGCGCTGGCACGTCCCGGGGGAGGGGGCGGTGAGCAGAGGATGTGGGAGGGGGGCTGGTGCTTGGCTCCCGCAGCCCCCACCCTCCAAAACCTAGAAGCCTCTCCCCGGCGGCAGAAGGTGGCGGGGTGAGGCCGGCCCCTTATTGATTTAGTCTGGTGGAGGCTGGGACTGATTTGGAGCAGAGGGAGAGGAAGGGGCTTGGGGGGGGTGGGCATGGCGGGGAGAGGGGGAGAGGAAGGGATGGCTGTCGCTCAGCCTGACAGACAGCCCAGAGATTTGCCTTCAGATAAAACCTTACAGATGTGGAGGTCGGTATTGATTTTGAGTTAGTAACGGTAACGTACCAAGAAGTAATACATTAGTGAAAGCAAGGTCACCGGGGAAAAAAGTAAAACCCACCGGGGGAGAGGCCTTAGCATACTTGAGGGGGGTGGATTACTGCATCAGACCAGGACTTCCTCAAGTTCAAAAGTTTGCAGGCCCCAGACCTCGGCTGGGCCCCTAACTCTGGGCAAACGCTTCCTGCTTCCGCCGGCAAAGAGGGACTCCCGGGGGCCCATGGGCCAGCCACAGGCCGGCGAGGGCCACGTAGGCCTGCAGGGCTCTGTGCAGTGCGGTTGCCGAGGGCCCCTCCCTCTCTCTCTCTCTCTCTC
>NW_006786690.1:7946820-7981315 GCF_000442215.2 Lipotes vexillifer | reverse complement strand
CTCTCTCTCTCTCTCTCTCTCTCTCTCTCTCTCTCTCTCTCTCTCTCTCTCTCTCTCTCTCTCGTGCTCTCCAACACAGCTTGCTGTGGGGAAGGAGCACAGCTAGGGGTCAGGGAGACACGGGTTCAAATCCCAGCTCTGCCACTTACTGGTGGTGTGATCTCAGGCACTCCTTTTCACGTTCCTGTGCTTAGATTTCCCCATCTGCAGAATGGGGGTAATAGCCCATTTGCTGGAGAAGTCATTCAGTGCTCCCCTCTCTCACCCCTCTTTATTTATTTATTTACTTTTTGCGGTACGCGGGCCTCTCACTGCTGTGGCCTCTCCCATCGTGGAGCACAGGCTCCGGACACGCAGGCTCAGCGGCCATGGCTCACAGGCCCAGCCGCTCCGCGGCAGGTGGGATCTTCCCGGACCGGGGCATGAACCCGTGTCCCCTGCATCGGCAGGCGGGCTCTCAACCACTGCGCCACCAGGGAAGCCCCCACCTCTCTTTAGATGGGCCCAATCCCGTCGGCTTGGAAGTGGTCATGCCTTGAGACAGGGGTTGGATGCAAGGGAAGCCCTTTGATCCCCAGGCCTCCAGGCACTCTGGAAGAGAGCAGGCAGATGCTGCACATCCCCCATTCACACCTACCCCAGATGTGGATTTGATTTGATGTCCCAGGGCAAATCCCGTTGAACAAATTCCATTACAGGGAGAGCTCCCTGGGCCTGAGCTGATTCTGAGCTGTCTCTTAATGACCCAGGGTCCAAGCCCCCCAAGCCACTGGGCACCACATGAGCTCCTTCTGACAAAGCATTCCAGGAAGTCTTGCAGCTCCGAGGATCTTCAGTCTTATCGTTGACCTTCTTGCTACGTCTCAAACCTGCTAGGCGTGTTCCAACCTCAGGGCCTTTGCACTTGCTGACTCTTCTGCCTGGAAAACTCTCTGCTCTGTCTTCCCTTGGCTGGTTCTTTTTGGTCTTGCTGAATCTCACCTCTCTGGGGAGGTCTTGCCTGACTACTCCACATACTCTATTTTTCTTCCATAGCATTTATCAGTATCATAAATTATATTATTTGTTCATTTATTTGTTGTCAGCCTCCTTCACTCGACTGGCAGCTCCAGGAGGTCGTGGAGCTGCTACTATTCATTACTGTATCTCAGTGCCTGGCTTAGTGTCTGGCACATATTAGGTGCTCAATAAATATTTGCTAAGTGAATATGCATGAATTCAATAGGATTTTCTGAGCTTATAGTATGTAGCAGGTACAATGTAGGCACTGAGGCTGCAATGATGGATGAAACAGTTCCATCCTGCCCTCAAAGAGCTCACAGTCCAGCCCTATCTCTAGCCTGGCACATAGTAGCAGTCTGTGAAACGTTTGATCAATGAATAAGTGAATGAATGAAGGATGTCTTCAGGAAACACTATATGGTTTGGGATAGCTGGGCCATAAAGTGCAAGGTAGGAATGGGTGGGAGGAGTTGGGACAGGCAGGTAGAGGTCCAGTCACAAGAAGACTTTGCCCTGTTTATCTGGGAGGTATGAGGAGCCACGGATAATTCAAGCCATGTCGTCAGATTTGGTGGCAGTTGTCTATAGGGCTCTGCCTTGCAGGATGAGTACTGGGCCTATGCACAGCTCCCAGCCCATCCCCCAAAGCACCCATCTCCTCTCCCTAACCACACCTGCTTTGTCCCCTCCATCCCATCCTTTCTGGGGGTGGCATCTGGGTGCTGTGCAGGAGGTAAGGATTAAACTGGGGTTTCACCAGAGCTGACAAACCTCACAAGAGTCTCCCAGCCCCACAATTGTCGTTTTGAAGGAAGAGAAATGGGGGCCTGTGTGTTTTCCCCAAGCCTCTAAGTTTATTCCTGGGGCCCAGGCCTCCTTGAAGGGAAGAGCAGGGTTAGTGTTTATATGGGGTAGGGAATGAGATGATGGTGATTTTCTTAATTTAGATGGAAGGTGAGGTCTAGAATGGGAACCTGACAGGCAACCTGGAAGAGAATCGGGTCTCCTAACCCCAGGGCAATGTGAGATTCCTGAGTACCGTGTCCACCCCCCGCCAGGCCCACCAAACACACACACCAGCAGATTCCTCAGACCCAGGACCCCATCTCAACAGTCAGAGAGCAACAAACCCAGCTCAGCGGTGTCAGACGTCCTCACACACCACCCCCTTCACCGGGTCCCTCTCACCAGCACCCCTGGGTGGACCCTGCCATGAGAGAGGCCTCTAAAGTATGTTCAACAAAGAGTGAGTTTGGGAGAACTCAGCTCCCTAAAAACACCCAAACTAGTCCAGGTGTCTCCTTCTCCCAGACCCATCCCCGTGTGTCTTTGCCATCTCACTGGGTTGACACCCCATGAAGTCCCACCTAAACCCCCCCAGCTGCGGTGGAGACAAAGTCCAGCCCCAGCGGGCCTGGTGCCCTTGACTTTGGTTCTGGGAGAGGGTGGAGAAAGAAAGGACAGAGGAGGGGTGACCCCCAGGGCTGAGGGGAACGTTCTGGGTACATTGTGGGAAGAGTCAGGGGGAGGCTGTGCTCATGGCATTCCGGAGGAACCAGGCCCCCCAGGGGTGAGGAACCCCACTGCACATCCCCACCAGCAGCTGCCAGGGAACAAACATCTGGGGTGAGAACCCCTACCGTGGTTAAAACCCATCTTGGAGAGTGAGACTTGCCATTATCAGGGGAGTGGGGTCAGGCCTGGACTGCTCCCTGGCAGACCTGCTGTGAGATCTGGGGAAGCCACAGCCCTTCGCAGGCCTCAGTTTCTCCATCCGAGAAATGGGCCTTATGGCTCCACCCCACACCTCTCTGCAGGGCTCTGCACCAGGACAGCCACACGAGTCTGTTGCTAAGAGGAGGGAAAGGTAAGGAGAAGGGGAAGAGGAGGATTAGAGGATCTGGGGCTGCTGATACCTGACCACTTTCCACACACAGAGCCTGTCTCAACCTCCCAGCCACACTCTAAGGATGGGGGCGGTCACAGGGGGGACCCCTGGCGGCTGCACAGCCAGTAGGTGGAGGAGCTCAGTGTCTGCCCCTGGCCTGAGGATTCCACATCCATGCCCTCCACCCTGCCCATGCCTCATGCCTGTGGCAGGGATGGGTCAAAAATGGGAAGGTGAAATTTTTCACAAGGTGTCTAGTTGGCAAAAAGATCATTGCTCCAATGCCCGAAGCCTGCTTTCTCCCCAGGGGGGTGTGTGGGGACATCAGAGAGCACACCATGTGCCCAGCATGGATTGCAGCATGGCCCTTCAGCTCCGTGCTGAGCAGATTATCAGCAAGACTGACCACCCCGGCCCTGGGGCCTCCCTCCCCATAAAGGGTGGCATTACCAGGAGGCCATCAGGATCCTGGGCCCTGCAGGTCAGGTCCACAAGGGCTGCCTCTTTATCCCCCTCCCCCTCATCTCTCCTGGATTGACCAGGACACCCCACCTGCACCTCCCCCCGCCTGCACCTGCTGCCTGCACCACCTTTCCCACTCTCTCTCCAGTAGCTGGGCCACCGGGATGCCTGGGTGCCCTCCTCTGGGCTCCCACAGCCCCCTCTGCTGCCTCTACCATGCCCCTCATCACTCCATATTCTGATGATCTGTTGCTAGTTGCCACCCCCACCAGACCCAGAGACTCCTCCGGTCAAGGTCAGGGACCATGGCTGTTCGTCCTCTGAAGTCCCAGGGCCTGGCCTGAGGCCTAGAGCCATAGTCATCATCAATGCATGTTTGTTGAATGAATAAGTGAACACACCAATGAACCAACACCAGGTTTTTAAGCTGAGTTTCTAGAGACAAGCCTCACCCTGTGAGCTGGGGTTGCCAGCACTGATGGTGAGTTCCTGTTTGCTAAACCAGGCCAAGCAGGAAGGGGGTGATGGTCACAGACATCCGGGAGCTGCCAGAATCAATGCTATTTGAAAGCATTGGCCATGTAGGGGCAGAAGCTCAAAGTCAAGAGCATAGTAGGCCTAGCACAGGATGGGGGAGTAAAGCTGGACAGATCCAGAGTCTTTAACCTTTGTGTTGGAAGATGGGGGCATCCCAGTCTGATGGGAGAGACATAATTAGCTGGTTCGTTCATTCATTCATTCGGTCAGTCATTTATGCATGTATGCATTCATTCATTCAGCAGACAGAAATAAGATGCCCCTCAGAGCCAGGCCTAGGAATAGAGAGGGGAACTATGCCTGCCCTGCCCCCAAAAGCTCTCAGTGGAGGGAGGCTCCATGGGCCAGGACTTGACCAGAGAAACCGCTAACCATCTTACCCACAAAGGCAAGCAAGCCAGGTAAATGGAGGATCTCAAGGCTGCAGGGACCTCAAGGGAGCAACTCCAGCAAAGGCCTGTCCAAGGCCAGCCTGGCATCTCCCCTGCTCACCCTTGCGTCTGCCAGGTCCTTCCTCCGAGCCCCCCACGCCTGCCGTGGCGCCAGCACTGACAGTCTCTCCCCCGCAGGTGATGAGCATTCTGAGCAACCCCAGTGCAGTGCCACCGCAGCCCCAGGCCGACTTCTCCATCTCTCCGCTGCACGGCGGCCTGGACTCTGCCACCTCCATCTCGGCCAGCTGCAGCCAGCGGGCTGACTCCATCAAGCCGGGAGACAGCCTGCCCACCTCCCAGTCCTACTGCCCGCCCACCTACAGCACCCCCGGCTACAGCGTGGACCCCGTGGCTGGCTACCAGTATGGCCAGTATGGCCAGAGTGAGTGCCTGGCGCCCTGGGCGTCCCCCTCCCTCTCCCTGCCCCGCCCGCCTCCAAGGACCTCCCACTTATTTGTAGAGAACAGCAAGGTGGTGCTGGGGTGCTGGTGCCCATTTCATAGGTGAGGAAATTGAGCTCCAAGAAGGCCGAACGGCTGTCCTAAGATGATGCTGAGACACTACTACTGTCTTAGAGCCGCGCTGCCCCATAGGAACATAATATGAACCACCAGTGTCATTAAATTCCCTAGTAGCCACATTTTACAAGTGGAATGATTTTTACTAACATTTTTTATGTAACCCAGTATATCCAAGAGGTGATCATTTCGATGTATAATCCGTACAAAATTAGTAATAAGGTTTTTTTTACATTCTTTTTTTCATACACTGTCTTTGAAATCCAGCCTATTTTCATTCAGATGCTGTTTTCATTGGAAATACTTGATCTGCATTTAAGTTGCATCAAATTTACAACTGAGGAAATAGATTTACACACCCAAGTTGTTCCAAATATACGGAAAAGTTTCCAACCACTAACTTAAAGCGAATTTCAGTTTTTAAATTTAAGTTGGATACAATGAAATCAAAAGGTAACATTCAGTTCCCTGGTTGCCCCAGGCACTTTCAAGTGCTCCGAGAGCCACGTGTGTGTGCTGGTGGCGCGGCATGTCAGACAATGCCGCCTGAGAGATCCTGCCCATTTCTCCCCGCCCCACCCCTGCTATAGGGCAAAGCAGTATCTTGAGTTGTCTCCCCTGCCCCCATCCTCAGCCTTGGTTTCCCCAAACCGTGAGCTGGTCTCAGGCGCCCATCCCAGCTGCCACACCCTTGGCACCTGGCCTGGGGTTAGAGACGGCAGACCCTCAGACCAAAGGCTGCAAAAGGCAGGCTGGGCCACAGCCTCCAGCTGGATGGGGATGGACGGACAGACGGACGGACGGGGCAGCAGCAGGGCCGGTCAAGACAACCTGGGGAGCCGAGGTCACAGGCTGCCCCTCCTGCCCCGCCCCCGGCAAACGCGTCACCTGCTGGTGTCAAACCAATCAGAAGGGCATGTGACAAGAGGGTGTGACCTTCCAGCCCCAGGGCTTCTCTGTGCTTCTCTGCCCTCAGTGTAGCCCTGACCCAGCCCCACTGACCTCTGCTTCCTAAGCCCACACCCACCCACCCCTCCTAACGCAGCCTTGGCCTCCACGGCTAAATGAGGGCCAGCTGTGCCGGCCTCCGCCTCCCAGCCGTGTTCGCAGCCCCTTACCTGTATATGTGCGTGTTCACATACGTGTATCTGGGCGAGTGCGAATACATGCGTCATGGATACTTTACACTTTGTGTGTGTGTGTGTGTGTGTGTGTGTGTGTGTGTGTGTTTCGGCATGCACGTGTAAGTGCACACATCTTGCGTATAGGTGAGTATGTTTATATGTATATATGTGAATGTGTGAGTGGCACATGTGGGTATATATGTATATGACACACGTGTGTGAGTATAAATGAGCATATCGTATGCACGTGTTTGCATGTGGGTTTGTATGTGAACACTCCTGCACACATTTGGTCATGTGAGTATATGTGGCTACAACACATATGCACATGTGTTGAAGTGTGTACATGGTGGCTCAGTGTCTATGTAGGTGCCTGTGTTTGACCTACGTCACTATGTGGAATGCATAACAAATATGTGTGCATGTGTGTAGGGGTGTGTGTAAGTGTACAAATGTGTGTGGCAGTATGTACATGTGTGTTCAGCATGTACATACGCTGGAGTGTGTAAGTGTGTGTATTGGGGAGTATGTGTGTGTGCAGAGTGTACATACGGGTGTGGGTCTGCTTGAGTGTGTGCATAGGTGTGGCTGTGTGTACTGGTGTCCAGTTGTGCATCTGGGTGTGAACACGTGATGCTGTGTGTATAACTGTGTCTGTGTGAATGTGTGTGCATGGGGTCATAGAACACACGTGTGCGTGTATATCTGAGAGCAGGGTGCCTACATGTGCACAGGAATGTTTCCAGAGGGGCCAGGGTGACCCCCTGCCCCAGCCCGTGTTCCTGGGCACGGAGCAGGACACACATGCTCTTGATAAAGAGTTTAGAGCAGCTCCAGTGGCGGCGGCGGCTGCAGCCCTGGCCTGGGGCAGGCGTTAGTCACACCCGGAGCCCTGTGCCCCACTCCAGGGGCGCCTGCCCAACTCGGAAATAAAATTAACCCCAAAGTCAGCATGGGGGCCGCAAAGGAGGGGGGATCAAAAGGAAAAGGGCCCAGGAGGCGAGAAAGGAGTTTTGTTCCCCTTTGCTGGGGAAAAGCTGGCCAGTGATTTCCTCCCCTGTCCCCACTCACCCTCCCACTCATCCCCCATCCTCCCTCATCCCTCCCCCCTCCGGCTCCCCCTCCTCCCACTCACTCCCCCTCTAGCTCCACCCTTGCTCCCCTGGCTCCTCCAGGGTCACTCAGAGCGCCTCCTGGGCCACCTCCTCCTGCCCTCCCAACTGGGACCCCATACCCCTCCACCCACCCCACAAAGGCTCCAGGGGCAGGCTGGGAGGGGCCTGAGGGAGAGTCTGCCCCTCCACCACCACGGTGTGGGCAAGTCATCTGCCTCTCTGAGCCTCAGTTTTGCCATCTGTGAAATGGGGGCCCAGGGATTAGACTTCATTGTCTTGATGTTTTCCCCTGGTACCATCCCCTTCACCTTTGACATCCTGGGACAGCCCAGGGACACACGGTGTTCCCACTGACCACTGCCCCATGTTCATGGGTGGCCGTACCCACCTATGACTGGGCTCCCACAGCTCATGTGCGAGGGCCTCATGTTCCAAGCCGTGCTGTGTATGCCCAGGGCCACCCGTCGTCTTCTCACATCCGTCCCGTGCATGAGGTTAGCCCACTGGGCACTGGGTGAAATGCATGTTCCTCATTTCGTGTAATCCTCAAAAATCCCAGGTTATTTGCCCTCAGGTTACAAATGCAAAAGCTATGGCTCAGAGAGACTAGGAACTTTCCCCAAGGTCACACAGAAAGTGAATGATGGACTCCAGGTCATCTAACTTCAAACCTAGCTCTCTTTGGGCCAAACCACAAACCTGTATAAGATCCTGAGTAATGATGCACACCTTGACCCACCTGGGTGTGGATTCATGTGCACAGCTTCACATGCACCTATGCATGGACAGAGATTTATTTCTCTGTGGGTATTCACTAATGTGTGTCTATACATGGCTTCAAGGTAGACCTATACAAGATGTATGTGTATAAAGAAAGGAGAAATGATGGTTTCTTGAGCATCTACTATGGGTCTGGCATTCCATCCTGACGGCCACCCTGTGCAGGGTGCAGGATTATTCCCATTGGGCAAATGAGGAAATGGGATCCCAGAGAGATTGGCTGCCTGAGATCACCCGGTGGTACATATCGAGGTGCACACTGCCACACCTTTAGCCACGGAAAGCATCACTTTCAGGTGTGCCTGGAGTCACGTGGGCCAAACTCTTAAGCAGCAGAATCTACCTCCTCTTCCCAGGCCTCTCATCTTCCCAGGGACACCTTCACACCTTCCTTTCCTGCTCCCTGCCATCGTCCATCCATCCGTCTCTCCCCGTCCCTAAAGGGGGTGGGGGCAGGGGGGCAGGGACGGGGCACATGGTAGATTAATACGGCCCTGGTGTTCCCAGAGGCCAGGCCGTACTAATGATGGGGCTGATAGAACGCAGAAGTGTGAAAAGAATTTTAATAGATCTGACAAGTCTAATAAGAATTTGTGTCTAGAAGGGTCCTCCTCTGGGGCCGCAGGCTGACGAGACGCTGACGGCTAAGATTTGTTTACTGGTTGGCATCGCTGCCACCTCTCTTGCCAACTCCCGATTAATCTAATTTGAGACATTTAGAGCCCAGGCTCAGGCGCGAGGCAAAAGAGGGGAGACGCAGAGAGACAGAAGGACAGGAAGGGCCACTGACAGAGGCCATAATGAGAAATGTCACAGCCCTGCCCCTCGCCGGACCCCGGCCTGACCCCAGGGAGAGGCAGACTCTGCGGGATGATGGGTGCCCTTGACGTAGGCTGGGTCGTAGGTAAATTTTGGCTTGGTGTTTCCTCGCTCATCTTGACAGCAAGCACCTACTGTGCGCAGGGCCGTGGCTGGTGACAGGGAGAGGCTAAAGAGGAAGAGACAGAGTGGCCAGAGGCAAAAGCAGGATAGATTCAGGCTCCTCCAGCTCACATGCCGTGTGCGTGCCTCTGGGCCAGCCATCTTTTGGAGCCTTGGTTTCCATGTTTGTAAAATGGGAAGAACCGTATCTAAAGCTTGGGACTGTTGAAAGAATCAGATGAGATTTTGTCTGCCTATTACCTAGTGGTCCCCATCCATCATTGTTATTCAAAGCCAGGCCTTTCTGCCCCACCTGCAGGAAGAGCTGTGCCCTTAGACAAGTCACTTACATTTCCTGAAGCAGAAAATGGGGCCACTGCAGGCTTTGGGGTGTAGAGTTCCATACACTCCGAAGTGCTGTTCACGAACAAGGGTGATGCTATAGGAGGCTGCTGGGTGGGGTTGGTGGGGGGTGATTAGCAGCTGGCATCAGACTGCCTGCATTTGAATTGATTCCATAATTTAGGAGCCCTGGGATCTTTCAAGTTATGCAGTCTCTCAGGGCAGGGCCTCAGTTTTGTCATATGCAAAATGGGGATGATAATAATACCAGCCGCACAGAGTTGTTGTGAGAACTTTAGATGAGGTGATGCACATAAAGTGCTTGAAACAGGACTGGCAGAGAGCCAGCTCTGGGGAAGCCTTAGCTTCCCCTCTTCCCCTTCCTATTATCACTCTGACAGTGAGGCCTTCTCGTGGGCAGGACCTGGAGCCCAGATGAAACTGGCTCCAAGTAGCTGAGATGGTGTGGCCACAGCTGCCGGGTCCCCCTGAGGGCAGAGATGGGAGATTTTCCCACCCTCACCCAGAGTAAGGGCCAGATCCAAGGCAGGCCACCACCACTCTGTCCTACCTGCTGGGAACCTGGAGGCTGAATGACCTCAGAGGCAGCACCCAAGGGGCCCAGTTCAGTCCCTAGAGCCTGGGAAGCTGAGGGGCACAGGGTCCACACACTCCAGAAAGACCCCAGGGCTCTTGCACATCCTTTAGGAATCTAGGAGGCCATGCCCTGAGCACTCTGTGCCTGGCATCTTAAAGCCCATTATCTCATTTGATTCTCATAACAGCCCTTGAGGAGTCTGGAATTTGTTCTCCCCATTTTACAGACAAGGAAACAGGGCTGGAGAGGCAAAGTGATTTGCCCAAAGCCACGTGAGCAGGAGGTAACTGGGCCTCTGAATTGCCCCATTCACTGTTCCTTTCCTTCTTGCCACCATCAAAGGGCATGTCTGCTTACTAAGCCCCAATCCCAGGAGCCCACATCTATCCAACTCACTATGTGCCAGGCACAGTGCTAGCTAACCACTTTATGTACATTTTCTCATTTAATCCCAATTACCCTTCAGCCTAGGTGCTATTATTATCTTCCAAGGAAACTGAGGCTTGGAAAGGTGAGTTGGTATGCCCCAAATCACACACTGAGAGTTGACAGGAGCGGAGTTTGCATCTAGGTCATTTGAGCCCCTAGGCAATACAGCCTCCTGGAGCTCAATTATTTTTTAGAATTTTTTGTTTTTTTTGGCCATGCCGGGTGGCATGCGGGGTCTTAGTTCCCCAGCCAGGGATTGAACCTGAGCCCCCTGCAGTGGAAGCGTGGAGTCTTAACCACTGGACCGCCAGGGAAGTCCCACTGGAGCTCAATTATTGATACAGCCCATTTCACCTCCCCAGTTGCACTCCAGCCATGCCCATCACCTCCTGGCTCTACCCACCCATCCTAGGCAGGAGCCCCCAACTTTGGGGAGACGTGTAGAGTGTTACAGGGCCCCCTCAGTGGGCAAGTGACAGAGAGGGTGTTGGGCCAGGCCTCGTGATTCCTACCATAGTCCCCTCTCCATCTTCCTCTCGCCTCTGGGTCCGAGGGGTCCAGGGGGTTGGATTGATCACAGCCACAGATTCTGGTTTGGGAGGTTGCATCTCTGTGCCTTTCAAGAGGCCTTGGTCACATGCCAGTCAAGTCATTTGGTCAGGGATGACTTCTGCTGCAGCCCCAGGCAGGCACAATTAGGACAGTCAAGACAGAGCACACATAGACATACCTGCACACACACACGCACTCATCTGAACACATGGACCTAGCTTACGTAGAGCTCACCTGTGCAGTTACCTGTACATGCACAGGTGTTCCCACTGCTTTTCTACACATGTAGGTGCACACCACTCACCCACATCGGTGCACACGTACAGGTACAAGTATTGTTCGTGCCCATTACTACATCCCAGAGATTCTCGTTTCCACAGTTCACCACACGCAAGCACACACCCTCAGACTTTCATCCTCCTCCTCTGGGTGACCGGAAATGACAAGGCTGAAGGTCTCAACTCCCTGCATTACAGGCTCCTAGCTCCTCCTTCTGTGTGGAGCCCTCAGCTCCCCGGCAAAATCTCCTTTGATTTTTGAGTATGAGGTCTTGCTTTGCCTCATCCATGAGCTGGGCTTAGGGTCCAAAAAAGGCAGAAGGACCTTGCCCTCATTACTACCTGGATGCCGTGGGACTCACTGGATGTCCCCCAGAGCAGGGATAGGTGGAGACATGTTGGAAAGAGGAATTAATTCTTCATTAAACAGTGTGATACCCTGTGTACTTCCCTACAGAATCCACGAAAGAGCTGTGGGTAAATCATGTGTTAAGCAAATATGTGCTGAATGAGTGGAGAGGAAGTGAGAGAAAGAGCTTCATGAAGAAATGGATGGGTGGATGTATGGATGAACAGATGGAGAGGCAAGGAGTGGATGGACAAACTGATGAATGGATAAATGGATGGACAATGCATAGATGGATAAATATATGATTGGATGGATGGATGGAAGAAGAGATGGATAGATGGACAGAAGGATGGATGGATAAATTAATGAAGGAATAAATGGATGGATAGACGGATGGATAGATGGATATATGGATGGATGGGTGAACGGATGTGGGGCAGATTGAATAATAGGCAAAAAGAACCTCAATTTCTAGGAGTTTATCTTTTTTTTTTTTTCCAGCTGCTGTTGATTACCTGGCCAAAAACGTGAGCCTCTCCACACAGCGTCGCATGAAGCTCGGGGAGCATTCGGCTGTGCTGGGACTCCTGCCTGTGGAAACTGGCCAGGCCTACTAGGGCCCCTGGGGCGACTTGCCCCAGCCCAAGTCCCAGCCTAACCCTTACTGATCCCTGAGCCTCCCAGCCTCAGTCCCTTCATCACCCTGGGGTCCCAGGAGGCCAGGAAAGGAGCCCATTCCCTTCTCATGGCCAGCGCTCTGGAGACGAACAGCCCATCCACCATTTGCCTGTGATTAGGGACCTGGAGTGACCCCCTTGGAGTCTACCCCCTCACTGACCCCCCAGGAGGGTCTCTGGTCAGCCTGCAGTCTTCCCCCAGCCAAATCCAAATCCTGTCATGGCCTCTGTGCCATTTCAGACACAGAGATCACAGCTCACCCTGAATAGAGTACCTTGAGCGCCCAAAGGAGGATGGTGTCTGGGATGACGTCCTGGAGCCCTCTGGACCCAACTCCAGTTGGTCCCCTGGCCAGAGGAGGAGGTGGAGCTCACAGGGCCGCTCGTGGCTGGGAGTGCTGGGAGCCGGCCCTCCCGGGTGGGTGTGCGGCTCAGGGCCAGAACCGCGGCCATTCCTCCTCTGAACACTGGGACTTTAGCAGAAGGGGGGACCCTAGCCCTGGGGCATTCCCAGGGAATCACCCAGGAATTCTGAGGACTTCAGGAGCCTCTCCACACACCTCTGCTGGGTGGAGGGGGTAATCCAGCCCAGGCAGGGGGACTGGGACCGCCAGCAACAGGCTTAGCCGGGGGCGGGGCCATGTGGGCGGGGCTTGTCGGCAGTGGGCCAGCCCAGGGTACCAGGACCCAAGCCAGGCATCCGGAAGCAGCTTTGGGCTCTTAGACTGAAGCCCCAGTTCCAACTTTGCCCACCCCACTTAGGGCCTGGGGAGCCCACAGAACCTCCAGTTTTCTCATTCACTGAATCAGATGGCAGGGGGAGGGGATCAAGTCTTGAGGACACATAAGTGAAGAGGCAGGCTCAGAAGGGGTTTCTGTAACTGGGGTCCCTCTGCTTGTGGGCGGCAAACCTTTGTTGCCAAAGGCTTCGTCTCTATGCCTCCAAGTCCACAGCCCATGGAGCTTCGATTTCTCACAGAGCCTCCCTCAGAGACCCAGGCCTATCCCCTGCATGCCCTACCCTCTAGGAATGGGGCCTCCATCGGTCCGGGAATCCCTTTAAGCTGCTGGGGGTGCAGAGAGCTTGCCTTGGAGATCTGGAGGAGGGTTCTTGGATCATCAGGGACTGGCTGCCCCACAGACAAGACCACAGATTCTCCTTGGCATCTGGGGGGGAGGCATGTCCCTGTCCCATCCAGAGGTGCATCTTTCAGTGTTGACACATTCTCAGCCAAGATGCCTCTGTCTTCTGATCCAGCACAGCTGGGTGAAGAGATGTGGCCAATCTTTGAGCCACCACCCCTGGGCAGAGGGGGACACCAAAGGTTCCAGAGAAGAGGGCAAAGTTGCCTCCCTTGGCCATTCCAGTTGCTCTCCCAAGCTCCCCTCTCTTTACAAGTTGAGACCTTTGGGGAATGGTTCCAGCCCCTGACTGTGGCCTCCCTTGAACTTTTCACCACCTTCACCTGTTGAGCAAAATTATATTCGTCTTCTCCATTGCCATCATTGTAATCTACACTTAGATCACCTGTATCAAGTGTTGCTGGGTCAAAGGCACTTGAGATGGGAGACACAGCACTGAATCCATGAAGACCGGACCAAATTGCTTGGCCCTACCTGGGCACCTGAAGCCACCTCTTTGCTCAACCCATGCCTCTTGCCCTCAGCCAACAAGACACTCCCAGAGGGAAGGCCTGCTGCTTTGAGAAACAACCTGAGTTCCTCCCGACTGGGGAGCTGGGTTGGCAAGACACCAGGACACTTTCCTGCATGGACATCACCTCTGTGACAAATGCTTACCTGCTTCTCATCTTCAGACTCAGTAATATCAAGCCTGTCCTGGACCATGACCAAGGTGGCTTGTATCTCTGGTTTTGAGGAACCTATTATTAATTGGGGACGAACAGACTCTTTGGTAGCCGTGGACACCCAGACATGTGTGGCCCATCAAGTTCAGCCAAGGTTTCAGTGGGAGCATCCACGGCAGGAGACTTTGGGTTCTTCACGCTCTGGACAAAAAGGAAGGGCGTATTGTGTGTTGGTGACCCTTTCCATGCTTTTGTAGCTGTCACAGCCAGGAAGCAGTTATTCCTTAAGATCAACCACAATCTTCATCCACATTCCTTAAATGGTCAATCTTTCCCCCTGGAGGCCTGTCTCAGAAATCCTTTGAGCCTCCTTAGGTTACCCAGGAGCAGGGATCTCAGGCAGGTGACATCAAAACCACCCAGCCCTACCCCCAGGAAGTGACATTCCAATGCTAGGACCAATGACAAGTATCTGCCCCCCATGGCGAAATGGGAATAAACCAAATGATTTCTCATTACGTCCACTGTCTCTGGAGTTCTCCCAAGCCACCATCTTGGTAGAAAATGGGTCGTATTCCCCTGGGGGCTCCACGCTCCTCAGAAAGAGACCTTGACCCTGACAGGTTTTCCTAAAACCCAGTGTATTAATGTGTGTAGCCAACTCAGGCTATAAAATTCAGTCTTGTGTTGGCAGCTTGCAGTTTCACCAGAAAGATGATATTGGATGAGAGTTACAAGGCCTCAAACTCTTGAGGGTTGACCACAGGCTGAGGAAGAAGGCTTGAATCCCAGGGGCTGGGCCAGCCCGGAACAGTCCCCATCCATCCCTGTAAATAGATTCCGTAGCAAAATAAAAGACATTTCCCCCAACTTATCACAAGTAGCTGTTGGTCCTACCTATGGGGGCCCGTCTTCTGAACTCATTGTACATTAGTTGGAAATGTGGTGATGTGCTGTTCGTTTATAGGAAGTTGACTTCATATATATATATATATATATACATACACACACACACACACACACACACACACACACACACACACACACTAAAAAAGGAACGAAACCCCCCACAGCGCGTGTCATGCTAGTGCCAGGGACCATCTGTAGGGATATATCTGCATATCGTATGTTTCAAATTATACATTCCGGGCTCTCTTGGGTTCTTTCATTTTCATTGCTTTGTTTTTCATTTGGTATATTTCTCTCTTGCTACTGGGAAAAAAAAAAGAAGTGATATGTAAGAACCAAGCTATGCTTTTATACTCTTAACGTTTTCCTTGATTTACATTTGCCGTTCTTTTGCCAGAGGAACATGAAGGAGAAGAGAGCTAGAGGAATGAGAGAAGAATCGAGAGAGGTTTGCCCAGAAGAAAAACGAGAAGGTCAGATTTCCAATCTGACAATGGCTTGAGAACATCGTGGGTCCCAGACATCGATCACTCCACCGAAATTCTCTGCTGTTTGAGATGGAACGGGTGAAGAATTCTGAGATTTGGATCCTGGGACTTGGGAAGCTCCGTGATAGCCCCAAAAAGACACGCTCTGGGGCCTCTCTCGGGTTGATATTCTCCTCAAGCTCCCGAATGCGCCCTTCCCTATTGGATGCTTTTTGAGGCCGACAGATCTCCCCTCCTGCAGAGGCACCGAACCAAGGCCAAATGGGGGTCCTTCAGCTGCCGTCTTGAAATGCTTAAAGACATCTGTGGATCGAATGCTTTCTCTGCCAGCTCTAAGAAGGCCACTCCCCTACCTGGGAACTATCTGCATCGCACTCTAGATCATTCCTTCTTCCTAGTAACTGGTTGCTTCCGTGTTTGACTCACAGCCATTTTCCTCCATGTGGGAGTGAGTGTGTGTGCATGAGAGTGTGAGTGGTGTGTCCGCGTGGGCGCGAAGGTGTGTGTTGAAATATAATCGCACCATAATTTATTCAGCTATATGAAACAGTAGACTAGAAAGAGAAACTGGCATTCGCTTTAAGTACCTGCTTGTAAGCGCTTCCTCTGGAATTCAGGCGTAACTGTTACATATACATTAAAGAGAAATTAAAAGCATCTCCAAGATTCCGTGTTACTCAATTGACCGTCATGGCGCGGCTGCCCTTAAAAGAGGCTGGGGGCCGTCAAGAGCTTTGGCCTGGTTCATTGGGTGTGGAGGAGTAAGAACTGCATTCCTCTCGTGTCCCACCTGGCCCCCCAGTGCTAAGCAGATGCTGGACACGTAGCGAAAGCCTCATCAGTATTTCATTAATGGATGCCATTCTCAAGTATCTCTCTGGGGAAAACCTCAGTTCTCTTCACCAGGACGAATTTTCCTGCCACTAAACTTAGAACCCTCTGTGGTCATGTCCCAGTATATAAAATTTGGAAGGTGGGAGAGAGCTCAGAAGCTTACCTGTTGCCGTAGAAACAGGGCCTGATGTGGAGATTCTGGGCAGGTGAATTATTGAGGGAAAGCCCTCAAGAGGAATCCGTAAGGGAGTAAAGGAAGCAAGATAGGGCAGGGGAAGGAGCTGGCAAAGAGGAGGCCTTACTTGGCGTCTAGCCCCACCTGATACTGCAGGGAGCGCTGGAGTGTGAATCGTAGCCTGGAGTTAGTCTCACCTTAAGACCAGGGGACTCTTGTTGTGCAAGTCAGTCATTCATTGGCTGCTGGCTGTCCCTGGGGATGCGGATGGTGGGTAAAGGGCTCATGTGGCTAAGCACCTCTGGTTAAAGTGGCTCCTATGGGCTGAGGGCAGTTCTCCAGAGAAAGGTGTGGAAGTGAGCCCTTAGCAACAACATTCATATCAGTTAGGGGACAGGTGCGCTGGCCCAGTAAAAGGGCCTCTGGGCAGGGCCAGCACCGTCTACTCCACATGTGTTCCCCTGGCTCTACACCAGGGCACCTGTGTCATTCCAGTGGGTAATCTGAACGGGGCGGCAGCAAGGCGGAAGAGTTTTGGGGAGAGAGTGTACATGAAACATTGGTAAGGTGGATGGGAAGGAAGGACCTGAGTCCATCCAATCCAGCCAAGTTCTCTTCCCAAGTCCAGACCGATCGGAAGGCTGCCAAGCATCCTTCCCCACATAGAATCCCTGCGGTGTGATGAGCTCTGTACCAGCCCCCTATGGAATCCAGGCAGCTTATGTCAGAACCAGGGCTCCCAACTACGTTTCACCCCAGGTCTGTCTCCCTACCTACCACCCCAACCAAGCAATTGTCATTCAGTAAATCAGGAAGAGATGGGGGAGAGTCACGAACTAGTCAAGTTCTATCCTGACCTCTGCATATGACTCTCTGTGGGTCCTGAGACAATTTTCTTCCCTTCTCAGGCCTTATTTCAGTATACTTTCTAAAAAGCAGGCTACGGGGCTTCCCTGGTGGCGCAGTGGTTGAGGGTCCGCCTGCCGATGCAGGGGACGTGGGTTCGTGCCCCGGTCCGGGAAGATCCCGCGTGTCGTGGAGCGGCTGGACCCGTGAGCCGTGGCCGCTGAGCCTGCGCGTCCGGAGCCTGTGCTCCGCAACGGGAGAGGCCACAACAGTGAGGGGCCCGCGTACCGCAAAAAAAAAAAAAAAAAAAAAGCAGGCTAGATGATATCTAAGGATCTTCCAGGTTACCAAGACAATAAACTGAGCCAAAGGCTAGTCTTGAAGCAGCCCAGAGAGTGTCCAGAGACTGGCTTGGAGCTGTCCATCACCGGTGCTAAGGAAGCAACACAATGTGCTGAGTGCTGAATGTAGGATGCCAAGTTGCTCCAGACACAGTCCTGCCCTTGGGGACCCCCAGAGAGTTCTCTGACCCCCTCTTAGGGAGCTTTCCTATGGATCCCACTCAACAACCTTTGTTTATAACTCCAAGGAAAGCTGAGAAACACAGTCCCCTGCCCAGGCACACTACTATCCAGAATAAAGTCAGGTTTCTGTACCTAAGAGAAAAGAGAAGAATGGATATTAATCAGATAAGTGTATCAGTCAGCTACTGCCACAGCAATGCTACATAACATAGCCATCTCTGTTCCTGGTCTCATTTGTCAGGCACACCTTATGGTGGGTGAGTTTCACTGCCTTTCCTTGAGAAAATTTACTAGTGAAGGAAAGAGTCTCCTGAGACAGGAGATAAATGGAGCCATTGAGATGAGGAGGGAAACAGAACAGAGACTGGGGCTTCTGAGTATAGTCCTGTCTGTTACAAAGTTAAGTCTAGAACGTCTAGTCCTCCCAAGAATTCAGCTTCCAGGACTCTGTCCTGTCCACTCCCCAGGCTGTCATTGACTCACTCTGAGCAGAGAATCACTCCTGCTTCTGATCATTTAAACAGCTATGGCAGGGAGCAGAGTGTCACTTCCCAGAGGCACCAGGGAGAGAGTGTTCAAGCCTCCAGTCACCTCCACTCTCTCCCCTGGAATGGGTCAAATGTGCTTTCTCAGGTAAAGCCCTGCCCTTGGTCCCAGGTGCCCTCTGTGTGACTGTAGGCAAGCCACTTCCCATCATCCTTTGAACAGAGATAAATTCTGTCCCACTATATCAGGTTGGAAGGCAGTAACCAATGACCCCAAGTCTCGGTGGCTTAAAATATGAAAGGTTTACTTCTTTTCTTGTTCATATTCACATTCAAGACTCTGATGAGTCAGCCTGATAGAGAATGGGCATCATCTTGAGTGTTACTTGTGGCTGGTACCAGAAGGAAAGAGAGAGGTATTGAACCATTCTCTGCCTCCTAAAGCTTCCACCCAAGTGACACAGGACACTTCTGCTCACCCTCCATTGATGAAGCAAGTCCTATGGCCACATGGACTTGAAAGGGAGCAGGGAAACCTAGTCCACCCTGTGCCTGGGAGGTGGGAAGCGGAACTATTGGAAGCAACCCTCAGGACCACCACCTCCACCTGCCACAGAGGGTTTACACTAGGATCACATGAGGCTAAAGATGAGAAAATGAAAGCAAACATCTCCTTAAGCACCTGCTCTGTGCTCTTCTCCTGGAAGTAGGGAGGGCCAGGGAGTAACACTGAAAGGACAGACATAGACAGTCTCTGCTCTGTGGGAATGGGTACACAGTCTATGAAGCTTCTGTGATGCGCCCAGGCACACAATTTTTGTCATATCATCAGCATAAAAACCTTGTGAGGTGGGGATCTCACCCTTAATGTTTGGGGAAGAAACCAAGTGTCAGAAAGTTAAGATCACTTGCCCAAGCTCACACTGTTTGTTAGTGGAAGAAACCGAGCTCTCCAAAAGAAGGCTTCCATGTCACATTTCAAAATAATTTAAAATTAAAGTGCAGGAGAGAAAGAGCTTGGGTCTCATCTGAGGGTGGATGCCCAGGGTCTCTACCCCACAGAAACCAGGGAGGGCTGCCTTCTATAATCTGGCTCAAACGGAGAGTCCTTTCAAGGTCAAAGAGCCCTGCAGGTCAGCCCCTCATCTGGTGATGAGACAGCACCCAGGCAACGCACAGGTATCAGCAATGCAGTGGCCCCTCCCAGAATCCATATCATATTCATCTCTGAAAATAGGGGCATCCTGGCTATGAGATTTAGAGAGATAAGACACTAACGTTTATGGCGCCTACTATGTGCCAGGTGATCTTCATCTATTGTTCTAGTTAACCCTCCCAACATCCAGATGAGGTAGGCACTGTGGGTCCCACTATTCAGGTAAGGAAATGAATCCACAGAAGTGAAACAACTGTCTCAAAACCCCCCAACCAGGAGGGGGAGGAGCAGAGATTCAAGCCCAGACCTCTCTGGTCCAGTGCCCTGCCCATCATAGCCAGCTGCCTCCCCGGAATGGAAATATGACCTAGGAGGGCAATGCTTCTTGAAAAGAAGTGTATCAGCTAGCCATCGCCACAATAATGCTGCATAATGAGCTGCCTCAAAATCCAGTAGCTTACAACAAGCATTCATTCTCACCTTCACCTGTGGGTAGGTTGACCATGGTATGGCTAATTTTGGCTTGGATGGTGTGGTAGGCATAACTCTCTGTTCTCCACCAAGACTCCTGCCCCTTGTTGTACATGCCCTATAGAGTCCCCTGCCCTTGAACGTGGGTGGGATCTGTGAAGATGATGAGATGGTCACTATCATGACATGGTTTTGTTATCTGGCAAAGGTGATGGGATAGTCACTCATGTGGTTACACTACGTTACATAAGACTCCATCACAGCAGAGTGGAGTGAGGTTTTCCTACTGCCTTTAAAGAAATGAGATGCTATGTTATGAGAGGGCCATTGTTAGGATATGAGGTCACCCTCTAGGAGCTGAGAGTGACCCTTGACTGACAGCCAACAAGAAAGTGGGGACTTCAGTCCTACACAAGGAACTGAATTCTGCCAACACCCTGAATGGGCTTGAAAAGAGATTCTTTCCCATCAAGCCTTCAGCTGAGATCACAGCCCCTGCCAACACCTCAACTTCAGCCTGGTGAGATCCTAAGCAGAGGACCCAGCTATGCTGTGCCCAAATTTCTCACCTACAGAAACTATGAGATAATAAATGAGTTGCCTTAAGCCATTAAGTTTGTAGTAATTTTTTATGCAACAATAGAAAAATAATACAGATGGGCAGCTGGGCTTCAGGCTCTAAGTCTGACAATAACTGTTCTGAGAGGACCATGAAGAAGGAAGATACTGGGCCATGATTACAGATCACCAGAGTTCTAAGGGCATTGTGGGTGTGGGGTGGTACTGTGTCAAGCCCCACTTCAAGCTTCTTTCTTATCAGATCTACTAACAACCCATTGGCCACGGCAAGTTTCGTGGGCAAGTCCAAAGTCAAGGGCTGGGGAGGTCCATTCCACACATCTTGAAGCACAGAAAGGGTATGGATGTCGAATTCTATCACAGGGGAGTTAAGAACTGGGACCCATTGTACAAGAAATTTAGCAAAAAAAAAAAATTGTCTGCTTGGTTCTACCTTATCTACTTCCATGGGTACACAGGTGACCAATAAGCAGTTACCTCCATGTATTTGAAGTCCGTGAAGACCACTTCCCCAGCCCTGCAAATTTATCTCTTGAAGAAAGGCTCAAAGAGAGGAAAGTAGGATCTAGGAGAAGTTAGGGTGAGGATTAGGGGATCAGTATGAGGTTTGTGTGTCATCAGGAGCAGCTTTGGATAAGACTGGTGTTGGCACGAGCATCCCCAAACGGGAGGACTTAGGTAAGTGGTGGGGTAGGGATGGCTGGACTCCTTGATTCTTTGGGGCTGGGTCACACCTGTCTGACCCTATAGAACTTCCTCCTTCTGTGAAGTCAGGCTTGAGGCCAGCCCTTGAGCTACCCATGCCATAAGGATAAGCATTTCCTACGTGCCAGGGACTTTATGTACATGATTCTTTTTCTACATTTTTAAGAGGGCAGACTCTGGACTCAGACATCCTGTGTTCCCATCCTAACGTCACAACCAGCTAATCTTGGGCAAGTAGTCTAAACTTCTCTGAAGACTCAGTTTTCTTGTCATTTATAAAACTGGCATAATGATGATATCTACTCCCAAGGTAGTTACGAAGACTAAATGAGACAGAATAAAGAAATGTATTTAATTTCTTTAGCCCTGTGTTTCATAGACTTATGTGACCACAGAATCTTTTATTGTAGGAGTGCTTATTAACATTATGGGGAGATTCCTGTAGCTTCCTAACAGCCAATGGAACACGGGAAACCTGGTAAGTTACCCAAGTACCAATGTCAATGAGAACTAAGAAACTTGCTAAAGGAAGGTTCTCCCTGGTATCTTCCTAAATGGGACAGGGTGATATAATAAATAACAACTCAAGAATAAACTCCTGAAATGCATTTAATGTAATGATTGATGTAGTTGGATTTAGGTCTGCTATTTCATTATTTTTCTGCTTGTAACCTCATTTTTTTTTTTTTTTTTTTTTTTTTGGCGGTACGCGGGCCTCTCACTGTTGCGGCCTCTCCCGTTGCGGAGCACAGGCTCCGGACGCGCAGGCTCAGCGGCCATGGCTCACGGGCCCAGCCGCTCCGCGGCATGAGGGATCCTCCCGGACCGGGGCACGAACCCGCATCCCCTGAATCGGTAGGCGGACTCTCAAGCACTGCGCCACCGAGGAAGCCCCGTAACCTCATTTTTAATTTCTCTGTTCCTTTCTTCCTGCCTTATTTTGGGTTTTTAAAATATATTTTAGTATTTCACTTTCGTTTATCTCTTGGCTTTTTGGCTCTCTCCTTTTTTTAATGTCCTTTCCCCATACATCGAAGTGTTTGTTCAAAAGGTTCATTTTATTTCATCATTTTTAAAAAATATTTTGGCTGTGCTGTGCAGCATGTGGGATCCTAGTTCCCTGACCAAGGATCGAACCCTCGCCCCAGCATTGGAAGCACAGAGTCTCAACCACTGGACCACCAGGGAAGTCCCTCTATCTCTTTATATTACTTCTTAGTGAATGGTCTAGGGATTATAATATACATACCTAATTTCTTCACAGTCTACTTAGCATTAATATTTCACAACTTCTTGTAAAACATAGACACCTACAACCCTTGATATTATAGTTGTATGTGTTACATGTACATACATCGAACCTTCCCAAATAATGTAGTACTTTTTTAAAACAAGCATATATTTTAAAGAACTTAAGAGGAAAAAAATGGTCTGTTATATTTACCCAGATATCAACCATGTCTGCTGCTCTTCCTTTATTCCTGAAGTTCCAAGTTTCCCCCTTATATCAGTTTCCTTCAGCCAGGACTTCCTTTAGTCTTTCTTTTAGCGCATGTCTGCTGGTTAAGAATTCTTAGTTTTCCTTCATCTAATATCTTTAATTCATCTTCATATCTGAGGGATATTATTGCTAGATATAGAATTCTGGGTTGATGGTTATTTCTTTTCTGTAAAGATGTTGTCTCAATGTCTTCTGGTCTCTATGGTTTCTGATGGAACACTCACAGTTCCTTGAACTGCTGTTCTCTTTTATGCAACATGTAGTTTTTCTATGACTGCTTTAATGACTTTTCTTTCTTTTACTTGCAGAAGTTTGATTACGTTGTATTTGGGCATGGTTTTCTTTGGGCTTATCCTCTTTGGGACTCACTAACCTCTTGAACCTGCAAATGTATGTTTTTCACTTAAGTTTGGGAAATTTTCAGCCATTATATTTTATCTCATATTTTTCCTATTATCTCTTACTCCTCACATTCAGGGATTCCAATGATAGATATTAGATCCTTTCTTATAGTCCCACAGGTCTTTGAGGCTCTGCTAATTTTAAAAAATTTTTTCTCTGTTCTTTGGCTTAGATAATTCCTATTGATCTGTTCTCAACTCCAATGACTGTTTTCTCTGTTATCTTTATCATGCGATTAAACTCACCCAGTGACTTTTTAAATGTTTTCTGATATTGTATGATATAAAATTTCCACTTGGTCGTTTTTTGTAGTTTCTATTTCTCTGCTTAGAATTTCTATTGTACCTTTTCCTTTATTTCAAGAATGTTTACTTTACCTCATGAGGTATGATAATAAATATAAAGTCTTCAATAATTCCAATATCTGGGTCATCTAGAAGTTAGCATCTGTTGTCTTTTCCCTTGAGAACTGGCTTAGAGTTTTCTGGTTCTTGATATGTCAAGTAATTTTGAACTTTTTGAATATTACATTCTGAGTCTCTGGATCTGTTAAAAATTCTCTGAAGAATTGTTTGTTTGTTTGTTTTGCTGGTTTAATTTAGCAGACAATCAACCCATTTAAATTCAGATCTCAATGTCTGCCTTGTCTTCTGTGAATGGTGGTTTCAACCTCACTCCAGTGTTCAAAGCCTTTGCTATGTTGTTTGGGTCTGCCCTATTCACGTGCCATTCAGGGGTTGGTCTCGGTCTTGAATAGTGGTTTATATCAGTCTTCAAAGTCTTTGCTATATTTTGGGTTTTTTTAAAGTCAGAACTATGCTTTTTATTATTAAGCAAATGCTAATGAAAGCACTAAGAAAAGACTTACTATAAAGATGAGAAAATTGAACATAAAACTGTATTTTGGCTGCTGATAGAAAAATCTAAAAAGTCAAAGAGTCTAATAAAAAATCAACTAGACTTAAAAAAAAATTTGTTAACGTGGCTACATATAAGATAACTATACAACAGACAATAGATTTTCTTTATTCTAAGCAGTGATTGCTTAAAAGCAGAAGTAGGAACACATATTTCATTCACAGTAATGAAAAAATTATTAAATTATTTAGGAATAAATTTTAAAAGAAAGCCACAGAAGTTATGTGAAGAAAACTGAAGTCTTACTGGAAGACAGAATAAGATTTGAACAAATTGAAAAGCATACCTCTTTGTAGGTTTTTGTTTTGTTTTGTTTTGTTTTGTTTGTTTTTTGCGGTACACGGGCCCCTCACCGTTCTGGCCTCTCCCGTTCCGGAGCACAGGCTCCGGACGCGCAGGCTCCGCGGCCATGGCCCACGGGCCCAGCCGCTTCGCGGCATGTGGGATCCTCCCGGACCGGGGCACGAACCCGCGTCCCCTGCGTCGGCAGGCGGACTCTCAACCACTGCGCCACCAGGGAAGCCCCTTTGTAGGTTTTTTTAACCATTTTTTTAACTGAAATATTGTTAATTTACAAGTTGTGTTAGTTTCAGGTGTACAGAAAAGTGATTCAGATATATCTATAAGTATCTATCTATCTAGATATAGATATATTCTTTTTCAGATTCTTTTCCATTATAAGTTATTACAAGATATTGAATATAGTTCCTTGTGCTATACAGTAGGTCCTTGTTGTTTTGTGTATTCATCTGTGTTCCATGCACACGCAGCCTGAACAGGTGCTTGTGTCAGTTCACACGCAGAATTAGGTTTTCCCCGTCCCCATTTCTCTCCTCTTGGAGATTTCCGCCATATCTTCTGACTCCCAGGGACCCCCTTTTCTGGTCCTTCCGACCAGAAAAACAGGGTTCTCTCAGTGTTTTAGCCTCCCATGATGTCACATAGTTGCATGTGACTTCACCCACCTTCAGGGAGACAGCACAAAAGATTTTAAAATAATAAAACCCTGGAATTTTTCCACACTCTTCGCAACATGAGGCCCCTTGGCCTGGTTTCTCTGTCCAGAGGGTTAGGTTTTCCCTACTCTTAGGCATCCACTTGCCACCACTGCCCTCGTGGTGGTGCAGCTCCTCTGCAAGGGCTGGCCTCAGGGCATAGCTTTTTAAAACAATAAGAAGAAAATGGAGATTTCTCTCATACTCTCTGGTTCACAGGGACATTTTTTCCTCGTCCTCTGGCCAGAAAGACAACGTTTTAGAGCTTTCCACCTGCAGGTGAATGGGGTCCCTGTGGCCACTGGTCCATAAACTTTCTGCCCATATGGACCCCAGGCTTCTGTGTCTTCTTGGACCTCAAGTTCTGCAGGCAGTTTTAATGCTTGGAAGTGCCTAACATCACCAAAAGAAGCTGCTAAAAATAGTGGTCTTTTAATGATGCTTTTTGGGGGGTTGGGGGCTCATAAAGCTTTTTTTAAATTGAAATATGGTTGATTTAAAATGTTGTATTAGTTTCAGGTGTGCAGCAAAGTGACTCAATATTTTTATGGATTGTGCTAATGACAAATTTATATGCGCTAGATACTGCACTAAGCATTCTGCATATACCATCGCTCTTCATTCTCGAGGCAGCCCGTTTTATGATGAGAGGTTGGGATGCTGCTCTGGGTCTCATCCCTAGGGAGTGGTGGAGCAGAGTTAAGCCCAGGCCTAAATGATCCCAGAGCCTGCCATAGCCTCCCAATGAAGCGGTGGACTGACAAGGCAGTGGATCCCAGCTGTTTAAAACTTTTAAAGCAAAAGAGAAGACATTTCTTTCTCTGTCAGAAAGAGGACCAGGATCCCAGTGGGGATTAGAAGCTGAATCTGGGGTGGCTGAAAAAAATTATGACCCTGCAGGTGCCAGGCTGAACTGAAGAAAGACATATGTGTCCCATCTGTTCGAGCAGAACTTAAAAACAGTTCGTCTCAAAGAAACATTTTCCTGAGAGGCTGGTCTATGGCAGGTCCTGTTCAAGGTGGTTCAGAAACAGTTGCAAAGTTGGGAAGAGACACATAGAAAACTTCACTGGCAATGAGTGGGGCTCTGACCGAGGGAAGCCTGGGGATGAGTGGTTCCCATGCCTGGATGCAACCTGGAGGCCATTTAAAGGGCCAATACCAGACCCCACCCCAGCCAATGACATCAACATTGTGCTGGGGTGGGGTGGGTAATTTTTGAAGTGTCCCAAGCGATTCTGAGTTGCAGTCAGGACTGAGACCCCCTGACTCTCTGCGAGGAGGCCTGAGGTCTACCCAACAGTGTATCTAGGCTCATGGGGTACTGAAGGCAGGTGGGAAACCAGGGAAACATAAGACACAGGGACGTCATTGAAATCCATGCGGGCTGCCATGCGTGCTTGAAATGAAAGTCGAGAAAGGGGGGCAGTGCAATGCAAAGACCCCCAAAGAGGCCAAGACAAATAAGCCACAGAGTTGCAAGAGTAATTTTATAAACTATGGTTTAGATTTCTATAATCTCCAATAATCAGATGTTAATTTTCATTGTCTTATTTTATCATTTTCTTCATCCATTAGCATCCTCCATGTTGAATGTACATCCTTAAACAGATTTTTGAAAAATAGCTTTGTGTGCGTTATGAATTTACAAAAATATCTTTGTGCTGTGGATTGTCTTCTGTTTCTTCCGTCCTCAGGTGACACTGAAATTCATCCACGTGATTGTGCTGGAGCATCAGCTCTGTGTGCTATGTAGCCTTCCATCAGATGTTACCTCTCCAACCCCTGAGGGGTGCACGCCGGGTGACCTCCAGCTCCACACACCCCACAACTCCACAGACAGTGCTAAATGAACATCGCAGCACCAGCCCCCTTGCAGACCTGGCCTAGCACCCAGCAGTGGAACTGTGAGGCCATCAAGCACGGCTGGATAGCCCAAGGCTGTCCTAGGGGGATCTCATTGCCATTTTCCATATTGGTGATTTTGTCCCAGGAGGACAGATTGCCTCATGAATCCCATCTCCAGAGCACACAAAGTCCATTCACACAGTGTCACATTCAACTATAGTTCCTCCATGACAGAAGAACAAACACTGTGAAGTTAGGGGTATAGTCCCTAACTTGCTTTTGACTCTCACTCCTTTCAGACTTTGGGAGTCAAGACCATGCTTAGGTTCAATAATTTGCTGGAAGGACTCACAGAACTCATTGAAAGTGGTTCCACCCACAATCATGGTTTAGGACAGCTCAAGGATGCAGATTAAAAACAGCCTAGAAAAAAGATACTCGGACAGAATCCAGGAGGGCTCCAAACACAGAGCTTCTTGCCCTGTGGAGTCACAGATCATGTTACCTCCTTCCGGAAAATAGGTATGACAATACCTGTGCACACAGGCTATTGCCAACCAGGAAAGCTCACCTGAGCCTTGCTGTGCAGTTTTTTTGGGGAAGCCGAGGCTGACTGCCCACGTGGCTTACCTGCAGTCTGCAGACACTGGAGGTGGGGCTGATCCTTTAGACAGCCCCTGTTATATCTGCCAGGAGAGACATGGCTCTGCGCAGACGCAGACAATCCCCAAAGGTTGGTGGCCCTACACAATAAAGGCTTGTTTTCTCCTTCGTGTTCCTACACCATTTGGAATGCTTGGGCCCCCAGGTCACTGTAGCTGAGAAGGCAAGTGGGGCTGAGGCACACTGGCTCTCAATCGCCTCAGCCCAGAAGCTACCCATCATCTCCTCTCCTGGAATTGGCCGCGTGGCTCCAACTCACTGCTGTAAGGCAGTATGGGAGAGGTAGGGCCACCCGTGGGATATTTGTTGGGTGGAGGCCCTTCCCCAAGCAGCAGCCTTCTGAGCATGAGACGATCCCCATCCTTTCCCATCAACCCAGGGGAAGTAGATGGGCACTGATTGGGAAACAGTTCTCATGGAGTCAGTCCATCCATGCCCTGTAACCGGCCAGAATTCCTGGAGAGCTCCCAACACCCCGTGACAACTCCTGAGAGGCTGAGAACATCGAAATAATTCAACCAGCGCAGACAGCTGATGATGAAGGAACGGGGCTGTCCCCCCAGGAGAACAGAGGGAGTGAGGGAGAGGGCTGAATGGGCAGGAGCAGCCTTTCAACTGTGGCTTCTGCAGGATCTTGCTGGCAGTTTGGCCATTAGGAATTCCAGATGAGGCTTTGTCACAGCTGAGGCCAAGAGGGGACTTGCATGGACTCAGAGTCCTTCATGGGGATTAGGAGTTTTGTCCTCACCTAGCTCTGTGGGCAACTTGGGGTTAGAGTCCCTCCAGGGCCACCATAGGGCGTACAGCTTCGCTGGTGACCAGGGCTGGAGGTGGACCAAGGATACTGCTAAGAGGAGTTCTGTGGTGAAGCTGGGTCTCCCCATCCCCTTGCAGACACTGAGGTCCTTGCAGTGAAGAAAGACAAGCTGCTATGACCCCAGAGGAGCCCTGCTCTCAGCCAGGTCCTTACTCTGTTCAGGAACTATCACGTATACTCAGTATTATCTCATTCAATCCTCACAACAACCCTGCAAGCTACAAATTATTATTCCCTCACTTTGCAGATGAGGAAACTGAGGTCTAGAGAGGCAGAGAAAATTACCCAAGATCATACCAAAGGTAGTGAAGCTGGGATTTGAACCTAGACAAGGAATCAGTATCCACACTTCTAAACACATTGTATGATGGGAAATTCTACAAGAGTAAAGATGTAGCCATCACCTGGCTTCAATAATTATCAACTCACCACCAAGCTCATTTCATCTGTACCCTCGCCCACTTCCCCTCCACATCCATGCTTTGGAGCAAATCCCAGGTCCCACCTCATCTTATCCTTAGATATTTCAGGACGTGTCTCTAATAGATGAAGAGCCCACATTCTTAACCACAGGGCCTGGCACGGAATGGACATCAATAAATATTTGTTGAGTAAGTGAATGATATCTAAGTGCCCATAAAGCTGAAAATATATCTACAAGTCTCTAAAAGGCAGGCGGGAGAGGTGGGAAGATAAGGGGCTTTACCATAAAGTTTGGGTTCAGACCCGGCTCTGTCCGTTGCAATGGCTATGGGACACTGGGTGAGCTCATAGACACCACGCGAACTTCAGTTTCCTCCTCGGAATCTGAGCATCGTGACACCGTGACTTGCAAAGTTGCAAGGCGTGAACGAGAACATGAATATGGGCACATGCCCAGCAGACTGCCTAGCTGAAGCGGGTGGTCTGCAGGAACAGAGGTCAAGTGACTCACCTAATTTCTCTGTGCCTGTCTCGTCATCTGTGAAATGGGATAATAATAACACCCATTCCAAAGGGCTGCTGTGAGGATTGAGTTTGTCTATGCCTAGCACTTAGTAGGTGCTCAACGTGAGCTATTAAGCATTAGAAGCCTGATGCATGGAAAATAACCATTTAGGATAATGGTTATCATGCTGTAAGATAGAACAGATAAGGAACAGGCTATGCTGAGGATTAGTGATTCTCAACCAGGGGCAATTTGTGCCCGCCCAGGAGGCGTTTAGCAGCCTGGAGATCATTTTGGTTGCCACAATTGGGTGAGTGGCCTGCTCCTGGCATCTAGTGAGTGGAGACCAGGGAGGCTGCTAAACCTCCTACAATGCACAGAACAGCCCCTGCAGCAAAGAATTATCTGACCCAAATGTCAATAGTGCCAAAGTTGAGAAATTCAGGATTAGAGGAGGATCAAGAGGGGGTTAGCTCCAACACACAGAGGCTGGGAGACTGAGACTTCAGTCATCCCACACTGTGTCCAGACTCACTAAATTAACGGAATTTTTCCACCTTTATCAGACAGAGTAGCAGCTGATCTGGTCCTCTCCAGAAGGCAGATGGATGGGGCTAGGTGTCCATTTTCAGTCGGGTACACTGTGGCTTATAAAGTGTCTTCTCCACGCTTGTGCAGCTGGTCTGGGAGTGGCCAGGTCCTGGAGGATGGAGGATGTTGCAAAATGAGGGGCCCCAGCTCCCAGCCGGAAGGAAGGGGGAGGAGAAGTTCCATTAGCAGCTCTATGTGTCTCTGGTCCCAACCTGGAGACCAGGGGAGGGATCTGGGATGGGAGGCGCAATCAGAGCAGAAGCGCGGTGAAAATTGTGCATGGGCTTTGGAACCAGATGGACCTGTGTTCAAATCCAAGCCCTCTCAGTTACCACTGGGTGACCTTGACATGGGACTTAACCCCTCCAAGATGATTTGTTTCCATCTACAAAATAGGTGTAACAATACCTACTTCATAGGAGAATTTATTCCAACCAATATTAAAAGCAAAGGCCCAGAGAGGACAAGGGTGGTTGTCCAAAGTTCCAGAGTAACCAGAGCTTGAGTCCATGTCTTAAATCTCAGTCCAGGCCCTTCCCAAAAAATTCATTCATTCATTTGTTCAGTCCGCCAATCGTGTGAAATGGGCTGCGGCCAGATAATGGGAGGCCTTGTAGACTCTGGCAAAGAGTTTGGATTTTATTTTAATAAATTATGGAGTAGAGATTCAACAGGCCTGTTCAGCCACGCTGAGCCGAGAATTCCCAGGCGGAGAAAACACCGCCTGACAATCCTGTATCTGGAGGAGAGGGTGATGCTCCACGGGTGACTTTGGAAGTTTGGTTGGTATTAAAGTTTGGCTGAGACCACTTAGGGAGTGAGTGAGGTAGGAAAGGAAATAAAAGAGAGCCAAGGACTGGGCTGCAGTCACTCCAGCCTTTAGATTTCAAAAAAAAAAAAAAACGAAGAGAAGAATTCAGGGAGAGAATCAGTGAAGGAGCAGCTGGGGACAAGAGGACAAGCAGGGGAGGATGGTGCCAGAAGCCAAGAGGAGAGGCAGGGGATGAGGCAACACACTGGCACATAGTAGGTCCTCAGTGAGATGACGTAAGCAAAGCCTCTAGAAGATTCTAGGCCAGCAGTAATTGGTAAATACCATCATTAATGCTTAAACATGCTTGGAAGATTGCCAAGAAAGCGCCCCACCTGCAAACTCCTCACCACTGCCCATCAGTCCACTATTAGCCCCTCTTCAATGATGCAGATTCTCCCCAGCCAGGCAGGCAGGCTTGAGGCCCCAGCCCTCCAGCCCCAGGATCCACTCTGGTTGAATCATTTCAACATTCTCGGACTCCCAGGAGTTGGCACAGAGTGTTGGGAGCCCTACAGGAATTCTGGGTGTATATGAGGCATGGATGGACTTGCCATGCGAACAGGTCCCACCACCCCAGCCCCTGTTCACTTCCCCTGGGCCGATGAGAGAGTATGAGGATCATCACATGTTCAGACGGCTGCTGCTTGGGGAAGGGCCTCCACCCAACAACTATTCTGTGTGGATCACAGAGGGATGGGTGAGTGGGGCGGGGCGACAAAACATACCAATGTCTAGGCCCCCCCGGACCCATTAAATCAGGACCTCTTGGAATGAAGCTCAGGCATCATTATTACTACTACTACTACTGCTGCTGCTATTATTATGATTCTTTTTTTTAGCTCCCCAGTTGATTCGGTCACACAGCCAATATTGACAATCAATGGGGAAACTGAGACCCTGAAACTCTAACCCTAATTCTCTTCTACCTGAAATCCCCCCAGGCTACAAACAGAAGGATGGCATTCTCTTCCCTTCATAAATTAATGTCCAGGGAGGAAGTGTGTTGGGTGGTGAGAGCCCAAGTGTCTTCATTTGCTCAGGCTGCTATAACAAATTACCATAGACTGGGACTTTAACAATAGACATTTACTTGCACGCAGTTCCAAAAGTTGGGAGTCTGAGGTCAGGGTGCCAGCATGGTCAGGTTCTGGTGAGGACTCTCTTCCTGGCTTGCAGACAGCTGCCTCCTGACTGTGTGCTCACATGGCCTGTCCCCTGTGCACTTGGAGCTCTGGTCTCTTCCTCTACTTATAAGGGCACTAATCCTGTCATGGGGCCCCACCCTCATGACCTCATCTAACCCTAACTATCCAAAGACCCCATCTCCAAATACCATCACATTGGGAGTTAGGACTTCAGCATATGAATTTGGGGGGACACAAAAACGTTCAGTACATAACTGAAGCATTGATGAAAAACCCAACTAGGTTAATTTTTAGCTGTGTGGCCTTGGGCAAGTCATCCCCAACCTGAGCCCTAGAAAAGGTAAATCCTTAAATAGCAATTGCATGACTCTTTACAGTTGACAAGGCATTTTGACACACACCATCTCCTTGAATTCTCCCCCATACTCCTGTGAGGGAGAGGGAAATTATTAGTTCCATTTTTCTGGTTGGGGAAACAAGGCTCAGAGACAAAGTCACTCACCAAAGGACACTCAGCTTGGGTTTGAGTGCAGGTGTCATTCTCCTTTGCCAAAGGGAGCCTGGAATTAAGAGGAACCACATATAGTCTCCTCCAAGACAGTGCCTGGAACATAGAGATGCTTGGAAATTGTTGGATGAAGGAAGGAAGGAAGGAAGGAAGGAAGGAAGGGAAGGAGGGAGGAAAAAAGGGAAGGTGGGAGGGGAGGAGGGAGGGAGGGAAGGAGCTGGGCTAAAAGATGGGAGTAGGTGCTTCTAAACAGAGTCCTCCAATGACCAAGGAATATGTCCCAGTGAAAGGAGAGCAAGGAATTAACCATCTGGGCAACTACTATATGCCCAGGAACGTGCTAACCCTTTACACGTGACGTGGGGCACTTGAAGTTGTACCTTTGCTAGAAGGGATCCATTTTACGTGGAAAATTAAGGCCCAGAGTAGGTGAACGGAAAAGAGCCCCTTCTGACATTTCCGTTTTTTATTTTAAATCCTACAGAATTTTTTTTTTTTTTTTGGGGGTAACTCTGGGTAAAATTCCTCTGAAAAAAACAAGGCCCCATTATGGTTTTGGCCCCAAAGAGAAATTCTGTGTCTATAAGGCAGATGGTAAACTGTTGGTAACTGTTATATAAATACTGGTTGATGGATTTTCTTCCTGACACCCAAACTTCCTTAAATCTCCCACCCTGTAGTAACTGCTACCAAGAATTGATGCTTCTGACATCCCAGACACTGGGCTGAGCACTTTACCTATGCTGTTTCAGGGGTTGGCCAACTTTTCCTATAAAGGGCCAACAGTAAATATTTTAGCCTTTGCAGGCCATGTGGACTTTGTCGCAACTACTCAATCTGATGAAGGGTGACAGCAGCCATACATAAACCCAGGAGCGTGTCCGTGTTCCAGTAAAACTTTATTTATAGACACAAATTTGAATCTATATAATCTTATGTCTCAATATATTATTCTGTTTTTGGTTTATTTTTCAACCATTAAAAAATGCAGAAACCATTCTAAGCCGGCAGGCTGTGTAGACAAGTGATGGACGGATTTGATCCACTGGCCATCGTTTGTTAATAACAACCAGATAAAGTAGATTTGGTTTTTATCCCATTTTAAAGATAAGGAAACTGAGTTTCAGAGAGGTTAAAGAATTTGTGTCAGATCACACAGCTTGCTAGTGACAAAGACAACCAGACTCTTAACCACCCTGCTGCCATGTGAGCACAGAAACTTCACTCGGGGGAAGTCAAGCTTCCGATTTTACAGACGGGGAAACTGAGGCCCAGAGTGGGGATCAAGGCTGCAACCTGCTCAGGGGTGCAAAGTTAGGTGGAGAGAGAGCCCTGCCCAGCCCCTTGACTCAGTCCCGGGCTTGTTCCTCTGTAGCTTCCTCATTTATTCCAATTAATTATCATTTGTTAAGCAGACCTGGAAATGCTGACATGAGAGTCGTAGGTTGCGGGGGTGGACGGCGGGAGGGGGCAGAAGTGAGATGGACAAGAGGCGCTACGCATCCACACACATCCACACACACGCACACACATCCACACGCACGCACACACAACGGCTTCCATTTCCTGAGATGTCCACCTGCTTTTATGAATATAAGTGGATTTGTAATAAGCATTGCAGCTGCATATAAGGCATTCAGACATGGAGACAATTTTACTAGATAATAGACTATCATGCAGGATACAATTTAAATTAAAAAATGCAATTTTCACCTTGAAATGAACAAATGATTACAATTTCTATACAAATTAAGGCATTCAGCCTCTCTTTCAGTAGTGGCACCAGTCCATGAAATATGACATAATTACCATGAAATACATTTTCAAATATTTTGATTTTTGTCCGCCGCTTTTTAAAAAACATAGGCCGCCTTCTAGGTCTCCAAGTGTGTGTTGGCATTTCCCACCTTCTGGGAAAAACACATTAAAAAGAAAAGCCAAAGTCCCCGAAGATGAAGTTGGCCCCCCTCGCTGCCCCCCCATCTCCCATCTCCTCACCCCTCAGAGTTCCCTGCCCTCCCCCTCCCCCTGCCTTGGCTCAGAGATAAAATTGAAAAAAGGCAGACGGAGGAGAGGGGACGCAGGCGACCCGCTCCAAAGCCTGAGATTTATCTAAATTGCTACGCTTATCTGAAGAATCGCATCTGTTGGTTATCTCAACGCCAGCCACTCCGACCCTCCATCTCTCTCTTCTCTGGAAATCGCTTCCCCAGCCCCCCGCTCTCCCCTACCAATGCACCCCCCTCTGCAACCTCCAGTCTTATTTTTTAATTATTTTTCCATCCTGTTGTCTCTTTATGGCTGAAGACGAAAGGATGAGCAGCCGCTGCCTGTGGCTTGCTCCAGCCCCCATGGGTTAGATAAAGAACTGTGGGGTTC
>NW_006786690.1:7913064-7946789 GCF_000442215.2 Lipotes vexillifer | reverse complement strand
TTCAGCAGGGGTGGAGGAAGCAGGAGGCCAGTGGGTCTTAGTTCCTGGGTGGGGCTCTCTGTTCAATGTCCAAGCTGGGTAACTTTGATGAAGGTCATTCCTACGCTAACCCGTCTTTTCCCTGTGTCTGTAAGCCCGCCATCTTGAACAACCCATCCCTTTGGTCTGAGCTTTGGGTGGATGGACCTCTTGGACCATTAGGTCTGCATCCAAATCCCCTACGAGCAGACCTCCAACATTTCACCTGGTTCTCGGTCTTGGTTCTGAGCCTCCTGCCCTGACCCATCGTCTGCTGTGGGGGCCTCAGCACCCCCAACCCCCCCGCCGCTGCCCTCAAGACTTGGTTCCTATCGGTTGTGTGTTCTCACTTCACTCTCTCTGCCAGCTGCGTCCTGCCTTTCCCTCCTTGATGGTAATTCTGGCTCCGCAGCAGTCCATCCTGGGCTAGTCAAGAACCTGGCCCAAGTGTCCTCCATTCAGCATGGGCAGCCTTCTACCTTCTCTTTGAGATGTAAAAGGAGCCTGAGGAGAAACCCAGATGATAAGATGCCGGGCTTAGAGCCCCTGGCTTTTTCTTAGCATGTTTGCTTTTGTTTTCCAAGCAGTTTCGCTTGCTTCAGCTCCATCCCATCTTGCAACTGCCCTGCGTGGAGGACCTCACCCACAAGGAGCACACAGAGTGTGTTACCGAGGAAGTAACCAGGTATTCTAGACCCATGCAGGAAATTGCCAAAGCCATTCCATACCCATTGCCATGTCTCCCAGCTGTTTGTCTGGAAGATCCTTCATGGAACTTTGTGAACTTGGACCATATCCTCTTCCTCTGACTCCATCCTACCTTATGCTCCACTCACTCACCTACCTTCTGACCCCAGGGCCAGATGAAAGCTGGGTCATACTCCAGCTCAGAAAGCAAAATGGGCTGTCCTAGTGGAAACAGAATGGGTTTTAGGGTCAAGCATTCAGAGTTTCAGAATCTAACCTCCATCTGTTTCTTGCTCTCTGACCTTGGCCAGAGAAATTGGTTTCTGTGGCTGTTTTCTCACCTGGAAGATGGAGGTAATGATATTTCTGCATGGAGGCCGTGAGAACTAACTTTGAGAGCATGTGGCAGGCTTTCAGCAGGTGTGAACTTCCTCCCGTCATGCAGTGGCTCCCAGCTTGCTAAGGGATTTTGAGATATTAAAAAAAAAAAATCTTTCCAGCTCATCAAGAAACCGCAAGCCCCATAATGTCTATCACTTAGAAACACCTTGGAATTTGGGAGTGAGTCAAGTTACTATATGTGAAGCAGACACCAGGGTATTGAAAGATGAATGTGTGAAAGTCCAGGGAGGGGTGGTAGGAGCTGAGGAGAAGCAGAAAGAAAAATTATTATTTAAAATTATTACAAATGATCGCTATAAATAGAATAATGTTTATTAAGTATCTGCTCTCTGTTACAGGCACTGCACAAGGGTCATTTTCTCATTTAATCTGCACAAAAATATTATGAGGCTACGTTTAGCCCCATTTAACAAAATGGAAAAAGTGAGTCACAGAGAGGTTATGTTACTTCCCCAAGATCACACAGCTAGGAAGTGGCAGAACTGGAGACTTGGCTCTTAAAAACTGCCATATTCAAGTGTTCTAGGTAGACCAGATGACTGCATTTTCCCAAATATTTATTTTTGTCAGTAAAAAGGTATGACCAAATATCCTTTTTTTTTTTTTTTTTTTTTTTTTTAGATTCCATATATATGTGTTAGCATACGGTATTTGTTTTTCTCTTTCTTACTTACTTCACTCTGTATGACAGACTCTGGGTCCATCCACCTCACCACAAATAACTCAATTTCGTTTCTTTTTATGGCTGAGTAATATTCCATTGTATATATGTGCCACATCTTCTTTATCCATTCATCTGTCAATGGACACTTAGGGTGCTTCCATGTCCTGGCTATTGTAAATAGAGCTGCAATGAACATTGTGGTTGTCCCAGGAAACAAAGGCATGTCAACAGCTAGTGGGTTGAGAGTGATATGTGCACAATTAGCTTTATTCCAAGACAGAATTCACTGACGCCAAGTATAGGAGGCAGTGTTACCAAGCACCCCTGCGGCACTCTGGTCAGACCATGACCCAGGGAGCAGCTGAGGCAGTAGGTGTGGGGGGATAGGGGATGCATAGTTAGGAGGAGGTCAGATTCCACTTGTGGTTCTGCACAGCCTCCCTTGTGGCTTGACCAGATCACTGGGTATCTCTAGGCCTCTTCATCTTCATCTGTAGAATGAAGGTCTCACCTGAAATCAATGGTCTGCCCATATTTCCACAAGCCTCCCAAGGTACAGAAGAGGGACCATGGGTGCTGTGCCCAGGGCATTTGGAGAAGGCGAATAACCCCAAACAGTCCACCCCAAACCAACATTCGTTTAAACGGTCACATTTTTTAATCTTAAAAATGCATTCTAGGGACCTCTCTGGTGGCGCAGTGGATAAGACTCCACACTCCCAATGTAGGGGGCCTGGGTTCAATCCCTTGTCAGGGAACTAGATCCCACATGCATGCCACAGCTAAGATTTCACATACCACTACTAAGGAGCCCGAGTGCCGCAACTAAGGAGCCGATGAGCCGCAACTAAGACACAGTGAAACCAAATAAATAACTAATTTTAAAAATGCATTCTAATTTTGCATTCTGTTCCCACGTGCATGCTGTAACATAAAGATGGTGCCAGTTCACTTCTGAATTTTCCCCCTCACAATTCTGTCTATAATTACTACTACCGAGCCCCCGAAAAGTTATACTGCCTTTTTGCTATGGCTTTGCCTATCTACAGATTCAGCAAAAGACCAGATCCTCTTCAATAAGCCCTTCCAAAGACAAAGTTCTTCTAGTATAACGTCCTATCGGTTATTATAATATCCACACATTGAGTCATTTTAACATCCTAACGTTATGACACTGTCACCCTTGATTATAACATTATTCTAACATGCAGGCGCTGCCTCGTTCAAACATTCAATCTGTCTGGTCTCCATTGAAGCCCTCTAATCCTCAATTCACCTGTATCTGATTCTGTCATGGACAGGGTGGTGGCCAGACTGTCGGTGGAACAAGCCCTGGAGAACCTTCTGGTAGGTACCCGGGCAATATCAGCCTCTCCCCTCCCTCTTCCGCCACACAAGTGGAACAGAGTTAAGGCAATTGGTCATCCTGGGGCTTCCCTGGTGGCGCAGTGGTTGAGAGTCCGCCTGCCGATGCAGGGGACACAGGATCGTGCCCTGGGCCGGGAAGATCCCACATGCCGCGGAGCGGCTGGGCCCGTGAGCCATGGCCGCTGGGCCCGCGCATCCGGAGCCTGTGCTCCGCAATGGGAGAAGCCACAACAGTGAGAGGCCCGCGTACAGCATAAAACAAAACAAAACAAAACAACTGGTCATCCTGAATATGGAGCAAAGTGACTATCTTATAAGTTGTTTGAAACCCTCTTACGCAATGTAATAGCAGGTTAACAGTTGTTATTATAGCTAACGTTCGCTGGATGCTTACTAAGTCCATGCAGTACATCATTTAATCCTCACAACCACCTTACAGGTACCATTATTGTTCCCAGTTCACAGGTAAGAAAATGGATACTCAGAGAAGTTCAATGACTTGCCCAAGTACCACACCGATGACTGTCTGACCTCAGCTCATGCCTCTGCTGACCCAATGAGTATAGATGGAACTGTGGGGAATGAGGAATCAAATCCAGAGCCTGACACAACATTAATTAAATACGTATTGAGTAAACAAATGAGTGAATGTTCAGTCTTCTTAGAACTGTAGCGACCTTAGGAAATCACCAACCAAGACTCAGATGAGTGGAGGATTAACTCTGTTTTAAAGATGACAGATGCTCAGAGTGGCTAAGCTTTTTTGCAAGATTCACACATCTACAAAGCGACAGGGATGGGGTGGTAGGTGGGAATGGTTGGAACACAGGTCTGCTGCACATGGCAGAATTTTCTGTCCTTAACTCAGCTGCTTTGAAAGTTGGGCAGGGCCATCATGGATGCCTTGGAAAGTCGTTTGCACCAGGTTCTAATGGTTTTGGATTCAGGGACTTCGGAGATGCTTTCGGGGAAACAAATGTGAAATTTATGTCACGCAGATCAGAGCCCTGTCTGTTATGGAAGCAGGAATTGCTAAGCCACATATTAAAATAAAACTGATTGGGGATAATGGGGGCAGGGAGAATCAAGATCCTTAAACTCCTTCTTAATCATTGGCCAAGGGATTCCACCCCTGGGAATCCAAGCCTCAGAGAAAAAACCCTGCGATGGGGGCAAAGCCCTTTTATGTGAATGCTCAGGAAACTGAAATAAAATGAGAACAACCCAAAGGTCCAACAATAGGAAGATAGTTATGGGAAATATGGTATTTCCACTCAATAAGCTCTTCTGTAGCCATTACAATGGACATTTACGACATTTTTAACCACACGGGGAAAGGTGATGCTCCAACAATGATCGAAATAATTTAGAATAGAAAACTGGCTTTCTGATATCATCTCGAGTATGCTGAAGTGCATAGAAGGTAGACCGGAAGGGACAGTATGAAAGTGTTCATAGAAATTGCCATCGAGGGCAGGATTGTGGGGATGCGTTTTTTACTCTCCAAAAGACGTTCTATTACTCTGATAACTAGAAATTCATAACACAAAAGACAGACAACGAGTAAGTGGGAGAAAGAGGAAAAACAATGCCCTCTGCTTGGTTATCACCTCTTGTTAATGACGACTCTCCAAGGAAAGCAGAAGTTGCCTCTGCACGGGAAAGGAAAATGGAGTAAAGGAATTTAACAAAATCCAAAAAGCTTCAAGCCTAAATGTGTCCAGTGACTTAGAAAAAAAAAGGGCTGTGAGGCTGCAAAGGAAAGCTCTCAGCCCTTTGTCTCCCGATGCACAGGGCGTACTCCTGGGCTGGTGGCCTCTGCTCCTCGTCCCATTCTCACATGAGAGGGGTGGAGTGTGGATGGCCTCCCCGGGCCCTTCTTGCCCAGATGCACCAAGGCCACCTCCCATGAGCCATCAGCATGGCTTCTTCCAAACAGAGGAGTCCATGGTACTCAGCTGCAAAAAAGAATGAAGTAATGCCATTTGCAGCAGCATGGATGGACCTAGAGATGATCATACTAAGTGAAGTAAGTCAGACAGAGAAAGACAAATACCATGTGATATCACTTATACTTGGAATCTAAAATATGACGCAAATCAACTTATTTACAAAACAGAAACAGACTCACAGACATAGAAAACAAATTTATGGTTACCAAAGGGGCAAGGGGGTGGAGGAGGGATAAATTCGAAGTTTGGGATTAGCAGACACACACAAGTATATATAAAATATTAAATAGCTAAACAACAATGTCTTACTGTATAGCACAGAGAACTATATTCGATATCTTGTAATAAACCACAATGGAAAAGAATATGAAAAAAGAATATGTGTGTGTGTGTGTGTGTGTGTGTGTGTGTGTGTGTGTGTGTAAAACTGAATCACTTTGCTGTACACCAGAAACTAACAGAACATTGTAAATCAACTACACTTCAATTAAAAAAATAGTAATAGGGCTTCCCTGGTGGCGCAGTGGTTGAGAATCTGCCTGCCAATGCAGGGGACACGGGTTCGAGCCCTGGTCTGGGAAGATCCCACATGCCGCGGAGCAACTAGGCCCGTGAGCCACAATTACTGAGCCTGCGCCTCTGGAGCCTGTGCTCCGCAACAAGAGAGGCCGCGATAGTGAGAGGCCCGCGCACCGCGATGAAGAGTGGCCCCCGCTTGCCGCAACTAGAGAAAGCCTGCGCACAGAAACGAAGACCCAACACAGCCATAAATAAATAAATAAATAGATAGATAGATAGATAAATAAATAAATAAATAATTTTAAAAATAATAGTAATAAACAGAGGGTTCCAGTTTCAACAGGACACTCATGTCACAGTATGCACGGTCCTCACCCCCTGGCTGAGCAATTGGGACTGAACAATAATACTTATTTTATAATTAATAATACTTGTCAAAGCAGCCCCCATTTATTGAGCCCCTTATGTGTAAGAACTAAGACCCCGACACGCATGACCTTACTTAATCCTGGCCACTACTCATGAGGCAGGTGCTGGGATTGTCCCCTTTGCAGATCTGCACGGAGGTTCCACTTAAGCTGCTCACTCAAGGGCCAATGGCAGAGCTGGGACTCAAACCCTGGTTTCTTTTTTTTTTGCGGTACGCGGGCCTCTCACTGTTGTGGCCTCTCCCGTTGCGGAGCACAGGCTCCGGATGCGCGGGCCCAGCGGCCATGGCTCACGGGCCCAGCCGCTCCGCGGCATGTGGGATCTTCCCGGCCCGGGGCACGATCCCGTGTCCCCTGCATCGGCAGGCGGACTCTCAACCACGGCGCCACCAGGGAAACCCCAAACCCTGGTTTCTTGACCTTTACCACCAGGCTCGGCTCACTAGGCAGGAGCCTGGTAAACATCAGCTGGACCACTGCATGTAAGAAAGCATTTGTCTCTCTCTGCTGCCATAAGGAAATATGTGGTGCTCGCTTCGGCAGCACATATACTAAAATTGGAACGATACAGAGGAAATATGTGGATGCCCTTTAGTTATTAATCACGGAAAGGTCTCCAAGAGATCCAGTTAGGTTAAAAAAATGCAGAACTGCGTGTATAGTATATCACCATGTGTATGTGTATGAACGAGGAAAAATAGAACACGTATACATGTGCTTGCTTGAACATATATAAGAAGTCTGGCAGCTACATGAGAAGCTGGTTACGTGGGTCGTCATGTAGAAAGGGGGACAGGGAGAGATGCCTTTGTCCTTTTGAATTTTGAATCATGTGGATGTATGAGTCAATAGCTAAAAATTTTGACACTTAAGGAAAACAAAGGACGCATTGGTCTTGAAAGCACAGACATGCTGTCATCACCAACCATGTGTTCATCAGAACAGTCTCTGAACCATCTCTTCTGAGAAGCTTTGGGGTTTCACAGCATTAGGCTTGCATTTCCTCGCTGTCATTGCTTGAAAAGCTTATTTGGACCATTGGGCAGTTCTTTAAGGGAGCCTAAGTTAGTGAGAGCCCCAGAATTCCAAGGGCAGGGAATGTATTAGATGGTCAAGGTTTGAACTAGAGAAGCTAAGAAAAAAGAGACACATATCACACACACAAAAAGAGAGAGAGGGACACGCACACGCCCCCCAAAAGCTCAAGAACACTGGACCAAAAAAAAAAAAAAAGACAATTAAAGAGGATTTTACTCATTCAACAAATATTACATGAGCTCTTACTATATCCCAGAGCTGTGTTGGGCACTGGGGTGTGGCAGGGACAACATGGTCACAGTTCCTGACCTCAGAGGGCTTATGTTCTAGTAAGTGGAGACAGATAGTAAGCAACTGAACAAATAAAGATTGAAAATAATAATTGCAGGTGTACTAAGCGTGGTGAAAGAGCAGAGGATGACAGGCTGAATTAGATGCCTCTGAGGATGCTATATTTACAGGTACCTGAATGATCCATAAAAGGCAACCACCCAGAAGCTAGGGAAGGGCATTCTGGGCAGAAGGAACAGCAAGTGCAAATGTCCTGTGGCAGAAAAGGCTTGGCATGTCCAGTTTTACTCTAGAGCAGAGTGAGGCAAGGGTTCCATGTCAACCTTTTACAGCAGGAGGAGAACTATTTAATTTGTTTTTAAGACACAGATAACACTTCAATTTATTCTCTCTGTAATAGTTCAAATAAGACAAGGTGACAGAGGCCCCTTCACCCACCATTAAAATTAGTCTCCCTGTCCAAGTCCATGTCTGTTGTCACTTTGGTGTTCACTCTTCCAGATTCCTTTCTAGGCATTCAATATATACACAGATATGCAGTTTGGGGTGGGTGATTACATGGGATCAGATGGTTCGTTATTTTTCCGCCAGTTTCACTTGCTATATCTTGAAGATCTTTCTTTGTCAGTCCCTATAACTCTAATTCGTCTTTGTAAATTCACTCCTAATTTTTACTCCATAAACATTTATTAAATACCCACTAAAAGCCAGCCAGAATATGGAGATAAGACCCAGACTCTGCTTTCAAGGAACTTACATGGTAGGAGAAAAGCCCAACATCAAATTAGGCATTGAAGCACCCGGGAACTGAGGGCTTGGAGGGAAGGATCAGAGTGTACGTCGATGGGGCCGAGGTGCGGGGTGGTGTGGGGCAGGCGGCTAAGCCAATGAGGCTGTGAATGGAGAAGCATCAGTCACAGGAACAGGAAGGGTGGGCAAGCAGGAGTATTCCAGGTGGAGAGAAAGAAACACTCCAGACAGAGATCACAGCGTATACAAAGGGAGGCATGAAAAAGAATGGCAGGTTCAGGGAGTCACAGTAGCCCAGTCTGGCTGGTGGACCTGGTACATGGAGGGAAGGAGAAGCAGGTAAGCCTGGGGGCGGGTGTGGACAGGACCCAGTGAACCGTAATTTCTAGCACGTATGCTGTACATGCTTCACGATAGGTGTTGTCCTAAGCTTTACCCATATTATCATCTTTAATTCTTGCAACCATCCTAGAAATAGGTATTCTTATCTCTGCTTAAATATGAGAAAATGAGACACAGAGAGGTTAAGAAACTAATTTGAGGACACACTGCTAGTAAGTGAAGGAGTCAGGGTTCAAACCCAGGCTGTGAGTGCTTTAAATCACTTCATTTCACTAGGTCACAGTGATGGGGCAGGGGGACAGGGTGAGTGGTCTGTTGATGGTTGCCAGGCATTTGTCCATGTATAAAGAGGCAGGCCAAGGGCTTCCCTGGTGGCGCAGTGGTTGAGAGTCCGCCTGCCGATGCAGGGGACACGGGTTCGTGCCCCAGGCCGGGAAGATCCCACATGCCACCTTATTTAGGAGGCTGATAGTTAATACCTTATCAGTAGTGGCACTATGAATGGGATAAGATGTTTACCTATGTAAGAGGCATCAAAACTTACACTAGCTAAAACTTGGCTACTCTTTACAAAAGAAGTTCTGTCAATGGGATAAATAATTTCTCCTACAGAAAGGGTTATGGGTAAAATAGAACTTAATAATCAACTGTTCAATTTGATTGGGGGACCCCAAAAAAAAAAAAAAAAAAAAAAAGATTGTAAAGAGGTAGGCTGGCAGCGGACCCACCTCAAAGACCAGAGTACCTGTGCAGCTGGGGATGCACTGGGGGAGAAGCAGGGCATCTGCCTGCAGGGACCTCACAAGTGTGTGGCAAAAAGCCGCTGATTCCGGACCAGAGAAGAGCACAGCTCGTAACACTGGAGCCCCTGAGAAGTAGGGGAAGTCCCCTGTGGCCTGCTGGGGAGGGGGTGGGCTTGTTAAAGGATGTCTCAGAGGAACTGTGGACAAGAAGGGCCTGGGGCGAGGAAGAGGAGGAGGATGTGGATCTGTGGCTCTCCTGCCTGAGTCCCCAACAAGCATCATCGGGAGAGCTTGTTAAACACAGACTGCTGGGCCCTACCTCCAGAGTTGGAGATTCAGCGGGTCTAGAGTGGAGCCGGAAAATTTGCATTTCTAACCAGCTCCCAGCTGCTGCCAACAACTCTGAGCATCCCTGATCCAGATAGGGTGGAGGTGAGCAGACTCATACAGGCCCTGATTCGGTGCCTGACCCCTGTGATGCCTCAGGCCGTGGTAACTACTCTTCTTATATTTCCAAGGAAGAATTTGTGTCACAAAAGGGCTGAATGACTTGCTGAGACCCCAACCTCGACCCAAAGCTTCGTTTCCCACTCTGTCCCCCCTCCTGCCGCGTCTTCCTTAGGGAGCCTGGGAAGGCCAGGAGGTCCCTCCGGGGCCTGTCCTCCTGGCCCATCACTTGGCCCTCAATCCTTCCTCTGCTGAGCGGGGGTGGCTGTAAGAGTCTGGGAAATGTGGTCAGGCCCAGGGGTGCCTCAGCCATTTGTGGGGGGAGGTGAACAGCAGTGGGCACAGAAATGTGGAAGAGAGAAAAGGATGGAGGGCATCCTGAGTATCATTCAACAGATATTCATGGAGCATCAACTGTGTTTCGAAGATGTTTGGAAAAGGACTTATGTTTCAGATGGGAAAACTGAGGCCTTCAGAGGAAGGGACTCACCTGGGGGTGGACCTCGGACTGGAACCCGGGTCTTTCTGACCTGGATTCCCCATTGGATGAGGGGCTCCCCGAGCTACTCTAGGCCTCTGAGGCAGGCTCCAGGAGATGGCCGGCCCCTCCTTCTGCCACATGTGTGCTGGCCAGAGACCCTGGAAGGCGAGAGGGGAACACCTGCCATTTGCTGAACCCCTGCTCTGTGCCAGTTCTCCCTGAAACACTGAAAAGCAAGGAAAGAAGTTCCAAGTGATGAGGTGACTTCCCCAAGACCGTTTGGTGAGTACCTACTAGGTACCAGGCTCCTGCACCAAATCCGCCCTTCACCTATGCAGAGCAATGCTGTGAGGTCAGAGCTGGTCAAACAGGTGAGGCAGATGAGGCACAGAGAGGTCCACCAGCCACCCAAGGTCACACAGCACGTCCACCCTCAGCTGGGGAGATGAGGATGCTTTCTGGAGGAGGGTGGAGCTGTGTAGACCGAGGGTGCCTGGGTTGGGGTGTATGTTTATCCCTCCACTGACCCTGGGCCCTGGGCCTCATACCTGGTTTCTGTCCTCTATCCCAGCAGCTGTGCCTGCCCCCACTGGCCCCCCGACTGTCACGGATTATCCCAGGGACCCTGGGGACAGGGGAAGGAACATCTGGATCCTGTTACAAGGCCTGGCTGGGGGTCCAGGGCGGGGTGCTAAGGCAGCAGAGCACAGGGCCTAAATGAGTTTCAGAGCCCCAGCAGGGCCCTCGTGTGGGCTGGCGAGGGGCCGAGGGGCTGCAAGCCCAGGCTGAGCAGGAAGGTGGGATCAGAGCCTGCCAGAGAAGCCTTCCTGAGCCGCCGGGGCCAGGCAGGAGGTAGGATTATGGAATTAGTTCAGGAGGCAGCGCTGGGCAGGGGTTGGTGAAGGTGGCCCCAGGCGGTAGCCCAGCCAGGCTCCATCCCCAGCTCCCTAGGGAACACTGGGCACTGGGGCCTCAGCCGGAATATGGTTTGGTTTAGGGGCCAGACCCGCGGAACAGGTCAAATCAAACTCAGCTTGAAATTCCAGGCTGGTCACGGCAGCTCAGGTGAGGGCTCTGTGCCAAAGTGAACAGCAAGGCCGGGAGAGGTTGCACAGGGCATGGGTGGCAGTCCTCACCAGACAGCAACCGAGGGGCATCACTGCTGTTCAGGCTGCTCTTCGGCACGCCCTGCTGTGTACCGGCGAACCGGGAGAGGGGGCCGGGGGGGGGGGATCATGAGACGATGTCCCATAGTGACAATTTTCAAAGTCCTTACTGTGCTTTTAGAACATTCGGTTGTCATGGAAACTCCACCAAAATGGGCGCGGTGGACATCCACTTGACAGATGAGAAAACAGAGGCTCAGGGAGGTCAGGTGAAGGGACCACTTACTGCAGGAGGTGAAACTCAAGCTGGAAGGGGAAATGCATTCCAGCAGGAGGATACAGCAAGAGGAAAGCCAACGAATGAGGCAGGACCGGCCACATGTGGGGTGGGTGCCTGTGGGGAGTGGAGGCTTTGCCTGGGGCCCTGTGAGGGAGGCTGAGGACTGTGTGTGAAGGGCTGTGAACGCCAGAGTAAGTGCTTTGGTCTTTGTCTTGGAGGCAATAGGGAGCCACTGAAGATTCCTGGGCGTGGCGTTGCCATGATCAGAGATGGGTTCTCAGAAGACTCATCAGGGCAACTCTCACAAAATGGGAGGCAAGCAAGGGCTGTGTAGGCAGGACCCTGAATGAATGGGCCCCCCAGGACAGAGACATCCCAAGAGAAGGAAATAAAAAATCCTTATAATTATAGCCCAACATTTACTGAGCACTTCCAAGTGCCGACCACCGTGTCGAGCACAGACAATAGCTACACAGGAAGTAAGTAGCATTATTGCGCCTATTTTATAAATGAGGAAACGGAGTATCAGAGAGGCCACTGGCCACAAGGTCACAAAGCTAGTAAGTGGCTGAGCTGGGGCTGGGATCGAGGCCTTCTCCCTCCACCCAGGGTATAGTTTCCCCAGATCACACTGCCTCCCCACAAGTGCATGGTGGAGATGGCAAAGCCAGGGCGCTGAGGTTTAGGTCAAGGGCTCCAGCACCATAAGAAGCAGGGCTGGATACCAAGGCTCTGACACTCGGTTTCCTGCCTTCCTGAACCTCCCTGGGCCGAGCCTGCCCAGCAGACACTCAGCCTTAAGGCATGCCCCTGGCAAGCTATGGCACAAAGTCTGAGCAAGAGAAACCTCAGACCATGGGCAAGTGTGTTCAGATGATGGCAAGGGGCTGGCATTTATTCTCCCTCTGTCCTTTAATCTGGGAAGGCTTCTTAGCCGGGGTGGAAGTTCAGGGGCAGAAGGCAGAAATGGGAAGATGGAAGAAAGGTGAGGTAAGAGGTCATGACAGGTGATCACCACGAGGAGGCCATGGTGGAGCCCTAACCAGAGTGCCTCCCCTGCACCCCCTCAAGCTTTTTCTAGAAAAACCTAACACTCCTTGAGCGTCACGGGCACTGTTCTAAAAGTGTTACATGTATTGGCACATTGATACCCCCCAGAATCCCTACGAGGTGGTGCTGTATCGCCCCCATTTTACAGATGAGGAAGCTGAGGCACAGAGAGGCAAAGTGGCTTGCTCAAGGTCACAGAGCACTAAGTAGCAGATCCAAGGTCCCAACCCAGGTCTGTCTGACTGCAGGGCCCACACACCTAACACTGTGACACTGCCTCCCAGGCCCTGGTCCACTGGGGACTTCACACCAACACAGCTCAGATTTAGGAGTGGAATAGTAGAGAGTTTCTCAGCGTTCAGTGGATCCAGAAAGACAGGTTGGCTGGCTTTGCAGAGAGGGTCCTCATAATGCTATCTGCCTTTTATAACGTCATATCAGAAGAGCAGAATAGTCTCGTCGTTAAGAACCTGCATGCAGAATCCAAACAGTTTGGGTTCAAATCCTACCTCTGCCGTTTACTGCTGTGTGTCCTTGGGTAAGTTGCCTAAGTTTCTCATGCACCCCATTTCCTGTTTCCTTACACGAGGAAATGGGGTGCATGATAATACCTACTTGACTCTCAGAAGAGTTAAGTTGTTAAGTGTTTTTTAATGTTTTTAATGTGTTTGTAATTTTGCCTGGCAGAAAACAAGCCCTCAGTAGATGGATGTCCTGGTCTGGGTCCCAGCATCAGGGTGACCTTCACATTATCAGATCCCTGTGGCTCTGGGGGTGGGTGCCTCCTGCCTGAGGAGGGACCATCAGAGAGCTGAGACCCAGGCCATCACAAAGCATTGTCATCTCAGCGTCTGAACCTTCCCTCCACACCCTCGCACACAGGAGACATGCTTGCCTGCTCCCTCTCCACCCTCCACAGTGTCCAGGCCACCCAGGTCTGACCACACCTGAAAGTCCCAGACAGCCTCAGATGCGAGGCCACACACTCACCTGGAGACCTGCCACCATGGAGGTCTTTCCTCCTGGAGCCAATGGAGTCCAGAGCCCAGCCTTGGGGTGACCATGACTGGGATGCAACCTGGTTAGTTGTTCTGCGTCTGTAGGCTGATCACCTACTGTGTGGTGGGCACTGTCCTTGGTCCTGAAGATCCAGTTGAGAACAAAGTCCCTGCTCTTACAGGGCTCACTTCCCCATGGGACAGTAAACAAATACAATGTGAGATGTAAGAGAGCATGTGAGGACCTGACGGGGTGCAGTGAAGGAAATAGGGTGGGCCAAAGAGGGGAGGAGGGAGGATGGAGTTTTTTGGAAAAGAAGGCTGTAGACATCTCGGAAAACAATTTAAAAAAACTAAACCTTGGCTTCCCTGGTGGCACAGTGGTTGAGAGTCTGCCTGCCGATGCAGGGGACACGGGATCGTGCCCCGGTCCGGGAGGGTTCCGCATGCCGCGGAGCGGCTGGGCCCGTGAGCCGTGGCCGCTGGGCCTGCGCGTCCGGAGCCTGTGCTCCGCAACGGGAGAGGCCGCAACAGTGAGAGGCCCGCGGACCGCAAAAAAAACAAAACAAAACAAAACCTAACCCTTTGTTCTTCCTTGAAGCATTTGCTCAGTTAAGTGATAAAACGACACAGATTTACAAAGAATACAGAAACCAAATTCTTGGTAGGGAACATTTTATAAAACCAAGAATCACTTGATAAAATGTCCTTCCCTGGGAACCTCCCTAAATTATGACCAGCTGGGGAGGAGCTGGGCTCTGCTTTGGCCTGCCTTGCTAAGCCCAAAATGAAGACCCCACCCTTCTAAGCCTCAGTTTCTTTAGCTATAAAATGGGATCACAACCGCACAACCCCACCTGATAGAACAGCTGGCCAGGCTCAACAAGGGGACCTCTAGAAAGCCTTCATACAGTTCACCCCTAGCCAGGCAGGCACTGCACTAAGCAGCATTGCTGAGTGCCTGCTGGATGCACTGCGTGACGCTCACAACTGAGTCAGGATCTGGGGGTCCCTTCCTTGCCCAGCTCTCCTCTACGTGCTGGGATTCAGTGGTGCTAAACTCTCAGCTAGGGCTCAGCCCCTCGGCCCGCCTGGCTGGGCCTCCCCAGGCAGGAAAGGGCACATGGCTCCTTTAAGGCAGGCCCCAGCTGGGCTGCTTGGATATTGGAGCAGGACGAGATTAGGTGGCAGAGGCTCGGGGCCCAGGCCAGATGCGCCTGAGCGGGGCCTCGTTATGTATTCATGAGCTGTGAGGAAAAGAAATAAAAGGATTCATTATCAACCAAACTGTTACTAATGACATGTACCTGGAGCCCCAGCACCTCTGGAAATCTAATGCGACACACTCGGAGAGCAAATGTATTCCCGGGCTCTGCGCGTGGCCGATGGAAAATATCTCCTCCCCGCCCTTCCTCATTGCCATTCACTGAGGCGACATTTACAATTCTTCTGCCATTATGTCCGACCAGGGCCTCTGAGCCTCTGTCACGACCTGCACATTAGCTGAAAATTGGAAATTCCACAGCGTGGCCGTGGCCGTGGCTATGGTGGGCTAGGATGCAGCGGGCCATGGGAACCAGAGGCACACTGAACTGAGTGAGGGGGTACTGAGGGGCAGGGGCTTGGGGACAAGAGGATGGACAGTGCTGCCGGCCTTTGGGGTCCTGCTGGCCCTGATCCGTCCCCAACCAGGTCACCCACGACACCAAGCCCGGCCCTGGGGTACCAAATCCCCTTGGGCAGCCAGGAAGACGACCCCACCCCTTTTACATATATACCTTTGCACTCCCTCCCACCCCCATCCTGCTGTGAGAGTCCCGCTGCCCCTGCATAACCATCCCAATCCTTTGTTCCCTCAAAGCCTCAACAAAAGTAGTTACAACAACCAGACAAGGAACATTAGTCCAGATCTTATTTTGCAAGATAAGGGTGTAGCGGGAGCACTGCATGGACACTGTCTCACCTGATCTTCACCACCATGCTCTGAGGTGGGTTCTCTTTTGATCCGCACTTTACAGGTAAGAAAACCCAGGTTAGGGCTTCCCTGGTGGCGCAGTGGTTGAGAGTCCGCCTGCCGACGCAGGGGACGTGGGTTCGTGCCCCGGGCCGGGAAGATCCCACGTGCCGCGGAGCGGCTGGGCCCATGAGCCATGGCCGCTGAGTTTGCGCGTCCGGAGCCTGTGCTCCACAATGGGAGAGGCCACAACAGTGAGAGGCCCGCGTACCACAAAAAAAAAAAAAAAAGAAAGAAAAGAAAAAAAAAGAAAACCCAGGTTTGGAGAGGTGAGGGGACCTGCCCAAGGTCACACGACTAGGAAGGAGCAGCCCTGGGATTTGAACTGGGTTTAGGGTGCTTCTAGGAGTTGGGCCTTGCCTTGGCACCAAGTGAAAACCCCAGTTCAAAGCTCAGCTCCTCCAAGAAGGCTTCTCAGGCAAACCTCAGCCCACTGTGATGAGACTCCTGGGATGGGCACCTCTAGGCTGCCTTGGACCAGCTGTCCCACGGCACAAACCATGGACTTCTGTTTAATGCATCTTCATGGGAAAGATGCAGCTGCCTGTCCTGACGGCTATGCCCCAAGGAGAAGGTGCCCCATCAGCTGTGTTTTCTGCATCCTTCTGCAGCGTTTAGCACCCCTTAGGTGCACAGTTAAGTCTTGGCTTAACTGTCCCATAGGCTTCAGAGGCAGAGCTAGGATGGACTGGGAGAGCCAGAGAAGACTCATTTGGGCCCTACCCAAGGAAGAGCTTTGAACAGGATTGATGGATAAAATACAGTATTTCAAATAAACAATGAATAACTTTTTAGTATAAATATGTCCCAAATATAGTTTATCTGAAATTCAAGTTGACTGGGTATCCTGTATTTTTATTTGCTAAATCTGGCAGTCCTAGCTTTGAAATATCCCAAACTACCCCACAAGGGGTCTGGCTCACCTGGGGATATGAAGTCAGTGCTCCAAACCACTAATTCCCAAGCTCTTAGAAGTTTCAGCTAGAGATTCTATTTCACAGACCTCCTTGTGATGAAGTGTGGTCACATGAGTAAGTTCTGGTCAGTGGGATGTGAATAAAAGTGACATAAGACCCTTCTGGGTCATGCCTTAAAAGGAAACAATAGACACTTCTCTTGCCCTTTCCCACTCCCTGTTTGCTGGGTTGCAGATGAGATAGCAGGAGCTGCAGCAGCCATTATAGACCCAGAGGTAGAAGCCATATGCTAAGGGTGGCAGAGTTGCCCTAGCAGGGCTGAACCACTTATTTCTGGAGTATTACTCAATGTGAAAAAAAATTAAATAAACAAAAAACTTCTAAGTTGTTTAAGAAACTGTATTGTTGGGTTTATTTTTTCTAGTAGCTTATACTAATATGTAATACTAAAATACTCTCTCACCAAAATGTCAGCCCCCATGAAGAAGGGACTTAGACTTATTCACTGTTATAATACCAGTGTGTGTCACCAGTCAAGTCATCGATAAATATTTCTTGAACAAATAATGAATGAATGACCTGGATGACCTGTAAGTGTATGTTAACAAACAGTTGATTAATCAATTAATTACAATCATTAACATTTAATGAAAGCTTACTAAATCATTTTATATATATCAACTCCTATGACCCTACCCTATGGGTAAGATTCCTATCCTATGAGGTAGGAGCATTCTCCCAGTTCAGAGAGCAGATAGGTGCTGGAGCCAGGGTGCAGGCTGTCTCTGGGGCCCTGTTGCTTAACTTCATTCTGACTCTTACTAGAGAAAAGATGAGTAAATGGGTGAGTAAAAGGGCAACTCTATAGCTTTATTTATACATTTATTCGTTTATTCAACAAATATGTTCCAAGTATGTGCCAGGCACTATTCTAGAAGCTGGGAATTCAGCCATGAACAAGACAAACAAAAATCCACTCCTACAGTTCTCATCAGAGAGACAGACAATAAACAAGATAAGTAAAACACATAGTGTTGCTGTAGGATTCCATTTATATGAAGCTCAAGAACAGGCAAAACTAATCTATGGCGACAGGAATCAGAACAATGGTTGCCTCCAGAGGGAGGATTGGCTGGAAGGGGCATGAGGGAGCTTTCTGGGGTGATAGAAATGTTAATGTATCTTGACTGGGGAGGTGATAACATGATTGTATACATTTGTCAAAACTTTTCAGTTCCAGGTTGGTGAACACGTGGAGGTGCTAGGAGAGTGGCTCCTGCAGAGGGCATGGAAGGTCCACACCCTCTCCCTATACCTGCCCTCTGCATCTCTTCCATCTGCCTGCTCCTGACTTACATCCTTTTATAATCAACCAGTGGTCTACCGTGTGGATGAAAGGCTCTTGGTGCTGCAGCCAGGAGTCAGTGCTCTTCCTCTGACGAGGGAGAGCCAACTTCAGGACACTGGTCCACAAGAGACTTCCCAGCTCCATGTAATATCAAACGGCGAAAATCTCCCAGGGATCTCCATCTCAACACCAACACCCAGCTTCACTCAACGACCAGCAAGCTACAGTGCTGGGCACCCTATGCCAAACAACTAGCAAGACAGGAACACAACCCCACCCATTAGCAGAGAGGCTGCCTAAAATCATAATAAGGCCACAGACACCCCAAAACACACCACCAGACGTGGACCTACCCACCAGAAAGACAAGATCCAGCCTCATCCACCAGAACACAGGCACTAGACCCCTCCACTAGGAAGCCTACACAACCCACTGAACCAACTTTAGCCACTGGAAGCAAACACCCAAAACAAGGGGAACTAAGAACCTGCAGCCTGCAAAAAGGAGACCCCAAACACAGTAAGATAAGCAAAATGAGAAGACGGAAAAACACACAGCAGATGAAGGACCAAGGTAAAAACCCACCAGACCTAACAAATGAAGAGGAACTAGGCAGTTTACCTGAAAAAGAATTCAGAATAATGATAGTAAAGATGATCCAAAATCTTGGAAATAGAATAGGTAAAATGCAAGAAACATTTAACAAGGACCTAGAAGAACTAAAGATGAAACAAACAATGGTGAACAACACAATAAATGAAATTAAAAACACTCTAGATGGGATCAATAGCAGAATAACTGAGGCAGAAGAACGGATAAGTGACCTGGAAGATAAAATAGTGGAAATAACTACTGCAGAGCAGAATAAAGAAAAAAGAATGAAAAGAACTGAGGACAGTCTCAGAGACCTCTGGGACAACAGTAAATGCACAACATTTGAATTATAGGGGTCCCAGAAGAAGAAGAGAAAAAGAAAGGGACTGAGAACATATTTGAAGAGATTTTAGTTGAAAACTTCTCTCATATGGGAAAGGAAATAGTTAATCAAGTCCAGGAAGCACAGAGAGTCCCATACAGGGTAAATCCAAGGAGAAACATGCCAAGACACATATTAATCAAACTATCAAAAATTAAATACAAAGAAAACATGTTAAAAGCAGCAAGGGAAAAACAACAAATAACACACAAGGGAATCCTCATAAGGTTAACAGCTGATCTTTCAGCAGAAACTCTGCAAGCCAGAAGGGAGTGGTAGGACATATTTAAAATGATGAAGGAGAAAAACCTACAACCAAGATTATTCTACCCAGCAAGGAACTCATTCAGATTTGATGGAGCAATTAAAACCTTTACAGACAAGCAAAAGCTGAGAGAATTCAGCATTATCAAATCAGCTTTACAACAAATGCTAAAGGAACTTCTCTAGGCAAGAAACACAAGAGAAGGAAAAGACCTACAATAACCAACCCAAATCAATTAAGAAAATAGTAATAGGAACATACATATCGATAATTACCTTAAATGTAAACGGATTAAATGATCCCACCAAAAGACATAGACTGGCTGAATGGATACAAAAACAAGATCCATATATATGCTGTCTACAAGAGACCCACTTCAGACCTAGGGACACATACAGACTGAAAGTGAGTGGATGGAAAAAGATATTCCATGCAAATGGAAATCAAAAGAAAGCTGGAGTAGCAATTCTTATATCAGACAAAATAGACTTTAAAATAAAGACTATTAGAAGAGACAAAGAAGGACACTACATAATGATCAAGGGATCGATCCAAGAAGAAGATATAGCAATAGTAAATATTTATGCACCTAACATAAGAGCACCTCAATACATAAGGCAAATACTAACAGCCATAAAAGGGGAAATTGACAGTGACACATTCATAGTAGGGAACTTTAACACCCCACTTTCACCAATGGACAGATCATCCAAAATGAAAATAAATAAGGAAACACAAGCTTTAAATGATACATTAAAAAATATGGACTTAATTGATATTTATAGGACATTCCATCCAAAAACAACAGAATACACATTTTTCTCAAGTGCTCATGGAACATTCTCCAGGATAGATCATACCTTGGGTCACAAATCAAGCCTTGGTAAATTTAAGAAAATTGAAATTGTATCAAGTATGTTTTCTGACCACAACGCTATGAGACTAGATATCAATTATAAGAAAAGATCTGTAAAAAATACAAACACATGGAGGCTAAACAATACACTACCTAATAACAAAGTGATCACTGAAGAAATCAAAGAGGAAATCAAAATGTACCTAGAAACAAATGACAATGGAGACACAATGACCCAAAACTATGGGATGGCAGCAAAAGCAGTTCTAAGAGGGAAGTTTATAGCAATACAAGCCCACCTTAAGAAGCAGGAAACATCTCGAATAAACAACCTAACCTTGCACCTCAAGCAATTAGAGAAAGAAGAACAAAAAAACCCCAGAGTTAGCAGAAGGAAAGAAATCATAAAAATCAGATCAGAAATAAATGAAAAAGAAATGAAGGAAACAATAGCAAAGATCAATAAAACTAAAAGCTGGTTCTTTGAGAAGATAAACAAAATTGATAAACCATTAGCCAGACTCATCAAGAAAATAAGGGAGAAGACTCAAATCAATAGAATCAGAAATGAAAAAGGAGAAGTAACAACTGACACTGCAGAAATACAAAAAATCATGAGGGATTACTACAAGCAACTCTATGCCAATAAAATGGACAATCTGGAAGAAATGGACAAATTCTTAGAAATGCACAAACTGCCAAGACTGAATCAGGAAGAAATAGAAAATATGAACAGACCAATCACAAACACTGAAATTGAAACTGTGATTAAAAATCTTCCAACAAACAAAAGCCCAGGACCAGATGGCTTCACAGGCGAATTCTATCAAACATTTAGAGAAGAGCTAACACCTATTCTTCTCAAACTCTTCCAAAATATAGCAGAGGGAGGAACACTCCCAAACTCATTCTACGAGGCCACCATCACCTTGATACCAAAACCAGACAAGGATGTCACAAAGAAAGAAAACTACAGGCCAATATCACTGATGAACATAGATGCAAAAATCCTCAACAAAATACTAGCAAACAGAATCCAACAGCACATTAAAAGGATCATACACCATGATCAAGTGGGGTTTATTCCAGGAATGCAAGGATTCTTCAATATACGCAAATCTATCAATGTGATTAACCATATTAACAAATTGAAGGAGAAAAACCATATGATCATCTCAATAGATGCAGAGAAAGCTTTTGACAAAATTCAACACCCATTTATGATAAAAACCCTGCAGAAAGTAGGTGTAGAGGGAACTTTCCTCAATATAATAAAGGCCGTATATGACAAGCCCACAGCCAACATCATCCTCAATGGCGAAAAACTGAAAGCATTTCCACTAAGGTCAGGAACAAGACAAGGTTGCCCACTCTCACCACTCTTATTCAACATAGTTTTGGAAGTTTTAGCCACAGCAATCAGAGAAGAAAAGGAAATAAAAGGAATCCAAATCGGAAAAGAAGAAGTAAAACTGTCACTGTTTGCAGATGACATGATACTATACATAGAGAATCCTAAAGATGCCACTAGAAAACTACTAGAGCTAATCAATGAATTTGGTAAAGTTGCAGGATACAAAATTAATGCACAGAAATCTCTGGCATTCCTATACACTAATGATGAAAAATTTGAAAATGAAATTAAGAAAACACTCCCATTTACCAATGCAAAAAAAGAATAAAATATCTAGGAATAAACCTACCTAAGGAGACAAAAGACCTGTATGCAGAAAATTATAAGACACCGATGAAAGAAATTAAAGATGATACAAATAGATGGAGAGATATACCATGTTCTTGGACTGGAAGAATCAACATTGTGAAAATGACTCTACTACCCAAAGCAATCTACATATTCAGTGCAATCCCTATCAAACTACCAATGGCATTTTTCACAGATCTAGAACAAAAAATTTCACAATTTGTATGGAAACACAAAAGACCCCAAATAGCCAAAGCAATCTTGAGAACGAAAAACGGAGCTGGAGGAATCAGGCTCCCTGACTTCAGACTATACTACAAAGCTACAGTAATCAAGACAGTATGGTACTGGCACAAAAACAGAAATATAGATCAGTAGAACAGGATAAAAAGCCCAGAGATAAACCCACACACATATGGTCACCTTATCTTTGATAAAGGAGGCAGGAATGTACAGTGGAGAAAGGACAGCCTCTTCAATAAGTGGTGCTGGGAAAACTGGACAGGTACATGTAAAAGTATGAGATTAGAACACTCCCTAACACCATACACAAAAATAAGCTCAAAATGGATTAAAGGCCTAAATGTAAGGCCAGAAACTATCAAACTCTTAGAGGAAAACATAGGCAGGGTCTTCCCTGGTGGTGCAGTGGTTGAGAGTCCACCTGTCAATGAAGGGGACACAGGTTTGTGCCCCAGTCCAGGCAGATCCCACATGCTGTGGAGCGGCTGGGCACGTGAGCCATGGCCACTGAGCCTGAGAGTCTGGAGCCTGTGCTCCACAACGGGAGAGGCCACAACAGTGAGAGGCCCGCGTACCGCAAAACCAACCAAACAAACAAAAACATAGGCAGAACACTCTATGATATAAATCAAAGCAAGATCCTTTTTGACCCACCTCCTAGAGAAACGGAAATAAAAACAAAAATAAACAAATGGGACCTAATGAAACTTAAAAGCTTTTGCACAGCAAAGGAAACCATAAACAAGACCAAAAGACAACCCTCAGAATGGGAGAAAATATTTGCCAATGAAGCAACTGACAAAGGATTAATCTCCAAAGTTTACAAGCAGCTCATGCAGCTCAATAACAAAAAAACAAACAACCCAATCCAAAAATGGGCAGAAGACCTAAATAGACATTTCTCCAAAGAAGATATACAGACTGCCAACAAACACATGAAAGAATGCTCAGCATCATTAATCATTAGAGAAATGCAAATCAAAACTACAATGAGATATCATCTCACACCAGTCAGAATGGCCATCATCAAAAAATCTAGAAATGATAAATGCTGGAGAGGGTGTGGAGAAAAGGGAACACTCTTGCACTGCTGGTGGGAATGTGAATTGGTACAGCCACTATGGAGAACAGAATGGAGTTTCCTTAAAAAACTACAAAAAGAACTACCATACGACCCAGCAATCCCACTATTGGGCATATACCCTGAGAAAACCATAATTCAAAAAGAGTCATGTACCAAAATGTTCATTGCAGCTCTGTTTACAATAGCCCGGAGATGGAAACAACCTAAGTGTCCATCATCAGATGAATGGATAAAGAAGATGTGGCACATATATACAATGGAATATTACTCAGCCATAAAAAGAAACGAAATTGAGCTATTTGTAGTGAGGTGGATGGACCTAGAGTCTGTCATACAGAGTGAAGTAAGTCAGAAAGACAAAGACAAATACCATATGCTAACACATATATATGGAATCTAAGAAAAAAAAATGTCATGAAGAACCTAGGGGTAAGACAGGACTAAAGACACAGACCTACTAGAGAATGGACTTGAAGACACGGGGAGGCAGAAGGGTAAGCTGGGACAAAGTGAGAGAGAGGCATGGACATATATACACTACCAAATGTAAGGTAGATAGCTAGTGGGAAGCAGCTGCACAGCACAGGGAGATCAGCTCGGTGCTTTGTGGCCACCTAGAGGGGTGGGATAGGGAGGGTGGGAGGGAGGGAGACGCAAGAGGGAAGAGATATGGGGACATATGTATATGTATAACTGATTCACTTTGTTATAAAGCAGAAACTAACACACCATTGTAAAGCAATTATACTCCAATAAAGATGTTAAAAAAAAAAAAAAAAGAACAGAGATGAATAAGAAATCGATTTGCCCTCAAGGTGCTCACATTTCGGTAGGGTCAGAGGTAAAGATGCCTGTGTAGTGCCTGGCTGCACTGGGAGCCGGTTGCTTGAAGGGGATGGGGGACCTGGAAATGACAGTCTAAGGGGGAGAGAGATTCATAAACAAATGATCCCACCCGCGCTGAGTCTTGCTGGAGTGGAGGTAATGATAATACTACGAGTAACAACAGCCATGCTCTAAACACAGTATATTTATTATCTCAACTCATCTTCCTGATAATACTATCATTACCTTCCATTTTACCAATGAGGAAGCTGAGAGATTAAGTCACTTTGCTCAGGGCAGACACAGCTAAGGAGTGATTCAAACCCTTAATTGTCTGGACTAAGAGCCTCGATGTCTCCATGTGAGTGGCGGAGTCTGGAAGCATGGAGGAAGGACATCTGCACAGATCATGGTGGAGTCTAGGGAAGGCTTCCTGGAGGAGGTGGCCCTTGATCTTGTTCTTAAAGATGTTGAGAGACTGATTATACAAATGCACAATGGCCACACCATACATAAAAATAGAACATTGACCCACAACCTGCCACAACCTGCCCAGGAAACCAACTCCTTATCTACAACAAACAGCCCAGGAAGTCAGCCTGCTATCAGTCAGCCTTGCAGCAAGCCAGCCTGCCATCTTGAGTGACAATTCACGACACTAAACAAGAACTTTACAACAGTCGGCCCCAAATGGCCAGGACATGATTAATAACTGGCAGCTTCCCTCATTTTTGCCCTCACTTCCAAATTAGGAGCAACCAGAGAAAGCCAGATATGCTCCACTGACCATGACATAGGATGCCCTGCTTCTGGTTAGTTCATCTGCAGATTCCCTGTGCCCATGGCCTCCAATCAGGACACACCTGAAGCCTTCACTTTTTCCTGCTATAAATCTTCCCCACTTCTCTGCCTGCCTCTGAGTCTGCCAAAACACAAGTGACAGTGGCTGACTCCTTGCTATAGCAAAAGCTCAGAATAAATAGCCTTTGTTTATCTCCTTTGGTTGGACTTGCTTATTTCCACCATGTGCAGGAGTTTGCTGGGTGGCTCAGAGAGGAGTATGTGCAGAGGCATAGAGGCGTGAATCAGCCAGCCACAGGGGATGGGGAGATTAGAGATGAGGGTGGTGGAAAGGAGCCAAGAAAACTCCTACTCAGCGGACAATGCCCAGTTCAAGAGTTGTCCTCTGCACACACAGAATAATGAATACTTCTGGGATCTACAGAGATCAAGTGGACCTGCTCAGCCAGTGCTCCCCTGGGAGCCCCAGAGGCAGCTCACAACACCAGGTGAGGCTGTGTGGGAGTGAGCAACCCCACTGACCAGATGAGGATTCCAAGGCCCAAAGCCTTCTCTGCTCCAGGCTGCTCAGAGCCTGGGCCCAGCCCCGCACCCACAGGCCTGGTGCCCCTCTCCCACCACGTGTCAGCCACATCTTCTCCACTTTCACTGCCCTTCCTGGGTGTACTAACAGGCACAGGCTGGCAGAACATTCTGATTTAATCAAGGCTGGAGACAGGATCCCCCCGCTGCCACTGCTTGTACTGCCCGAGGCCCAGGATGCTCAGATTAATTCACTGGATGTCACAGACACTGTTCTGCTATGTTTGTCATCTTCCCCAGCCAGGTGTGAGGTTTCCCAAGGCCCTGGACATGACGTCTCAGCGTCTGTGCCCACCCGCCACCACCGCTGCCCTCACATAGACCTCCCCCAGCTCAAGTAGATGGGCTGCAAGTGAGACTTATTAAGCCAGAAGAGGGGCCTTGGGATGCTAATTCAAATGTCTGCGTCTGGAATGGGCTGTGAGATGGAGAGAGAGAGAGAGAGAGACGCTGACCCGAGAGGCAGAAGATCTGAGCTGGAGTCTCAGCTCCAGCCTAGGGGAACGTTAAGCTCCTGCCCCCACCAGTCCCCGCCTCTTTTCTTCTTCATTTCAACGAATGTTGTCTGATCGATCACGCACTGCGGGCCAAGGGCGGGGGATGCTCCAGTGAATAAGACGTGGTTCCTACCTCCAGGTGGTCAAAGTTCTCTGGGCCTCAGTTTCCTCATCTGCAGAATGGGACACCCATATCTCCCTGGACCACTTCACAGGGCAATTGTGAGGATCCTGGGGCATTGTTCATGTGGCCATGTTGAGGGAGCCGTGGAAAGAAGAACCAGCATGGAGTCAGGAGGTCTGAGTTCAAGTCCCAGGCAGCCACAGCTAACTGATGAACTTTGGGCAAATCTCTGCCCCTCCCCGAGCCTGTCTGCTCAGCTGCAAAATGGGGAGAATACAGATCATCAAAATAAGAGTTATTTGCTACTATGAGCCTGGTCTAAGCACTTTACAGGTGTAAAATGATGGAAGTCCCACCACCTCCCATTTTACAAATGAAAGAAGCTGAGACACAAGAGGTCAGATAGCACGCTCAAGGTCACACTGTGGCAGGTGCTGGAGCCAAGTACAAAGCCCTGGAGCCTGCTCTCTTCACCCCTCGTGCCCCACCACCTCTCACCTCCAGCCACATCTGAGGTCCATAAGCAATTGGCCCAAATGACCAGGCACCCCTACGCCTGCCACAAAGTTCATATAAAACAAGGCACCTGCAGTGCTCCTTTGAGGTCCTCAGCAACCAGGTCTGATTTCTTTCATAAGTTTCTTGGTGTGTGTTTTTACATTTGTTGGCTTGTTTGTTTTTTAAATCAGACCAAGAACTCTTCTGGGGTCAGGGCTGTGCCTCCCCCATTAGACAATTTTCCCAGGGCAGGTGATGTATCTCTCCCATCAGACAGGGAGTCCCTCAAAACAGGGACTGTTTCTCCCCATCATTCTGGGAGTTTCTGGGGTGAGGATAGGAGGAGAGCACTGGTTCTCACCCCAGTTTTGCACCTGACTGTCCTTAACTGCCCCCAGTTTCTGAAGGCAGTCATCCCTGGAGACATCTGGTCTACCTCCTCAGGGGCCCCGGCTGCTGGGTGACCTTCTCCAGCCACCTTGAAGAAATTAAATACCCTTTCCTAAATTACTGCCAGAGTTGGGCAAATGTGAGAAGCCTGGAGCTGGGGGCATTGGCTGCTAAAGTGCTAAAGAGTTAATTCAGTTAGCCAGAGAGTGAAGCTGGGGCTTCCAGCCTGCCTGCAATCACAGCCCAGCAGACTTCGGCTGGACTTTCCACACCTCTGCCAGAGCTGCCCAGCTCCCATATGAAATCCCAGCTTCTCTTCCACCCTCCCCCCACCCCCTGAGGCCCTCACAGTTTCCACTTATACAAAAGCTAAGGCTCGGAAGGATAAGCAAGCCCAACCCTATCTGGAGAGCCACAGCCTGACCCAAGGCCACCCAGCAAGTCATGGATTTCTGACTCCTGGTTCCAAGTTCTACTTTTGCACCTGCTGTTCCCTCTGCCTGGAATGCTCTTCCCCCAGATCTGTTTGGCTCCCTTCTCCTCATCCTTCAGGTTTCAGTTCAACTGTCACCTTCCCTGATCACACAGCTCCAACACAGCCCCACCCCACTCCCCAGAAATTTCCAGCCCCATCTCTGCTTTATTTTCCGAGTGCACTTGTCACCAGCCAACATTGTCTTATCTCCCTACTTCTCATCTGGCTCTGCTTTTGGACAGTTAGCTCTGTGAAGGCAGGGCGTGGCTGCCTGCCGCATGTCTTTCTTGGTGGCACCTATATCATCAGCACCTGGCATGTAGTCACCCCAATAAATCTTTGTGGAATGAATGAATGAATGGGGGTCCATGAAGACCCTGCCACATGGGACTTGGTCCTCTTCTTCTGTGACGGTGGCAGGAGGGATACCAGGGGGCCGGCACTGCAGGCTGCACCCTTCCCACAGCCCAGCTGTGGCTGTCAGCCACCTCTGATGAGGCCCCAATTAGCAGAGAGGCCTTTCAGCCATCAACTTCTATTAGTCGCTCAGATTTTAGCTGCGAAGTCTGGCTAATGGCCAAGAAGGTGGTCTCCAGAGAGGCCAGTGGGGGAAGAAGCTTGGGAGGTCTCAGTGATGTGATTGTCTGAGCTCCAGAGGAAAGACTGGGCGTGGTGTGGGGAAGGGGCACAAAGGTTAGGGGCTAGGTGGGGTCCACAGCCTGGGATGTCGCCTACTCTTCTGTCACAGGGTGAGCAGCTCACTCATCCACCCCCTTCCTTGCTCTAATTCTGTCTCTGCCACCACCATGTTGTGTGACCTTGGGCTGGTCACTTGCCTTCTCAGGGCCTAACCTCCACGACTGCAAAGTGAGAGGACTAGATATTTTATTTTATTTTATTTTATTTTATTTTATTATTTTATTTTATTTTACTTATTTTTGTCTGCATTGGGTCTTCGTTGCTGTGCGTGGGCTTTCTCTAGTTGAGGCGAGCGGGGGCTACTTTGTTGCGGTGCGTGGGCTTCTCATTGCAGTGGCTTCTCTTGTTGCGGAGCACGGGCTCTAGGCGCACAGGCTTCAGCAGTTGCAGCCCGCGGGCTCAGTAGTTGAGGCAGGCGGGCCCTAAATCGCGCGGGCTTCAGTAGTTGCAGTGTGCAGGCTCCAGGGCACACAGGCTTCAGTAGTTGTGACGCACGAGCTTAGTTGCTCTGCGGCATGTGAGATCTTCCCGGACAAGGGATCGAACCCGTGTCCCCTGCATTGGCAGGCGGATTCTTAACCACTGCTAAATCAGACCAAGAACTCTTCTGGGGTCAGGGCTGTGCCTCCCCCATTAGACAATTTTCCCAGGGCAGGTGATGTATCTCTCCCATCAGACAGGGAGTCCCTCAAAACAGGGACTGTTTCTCCCCATCATTCTGGGAGTTTCTGGGGTGAGGATAGGAGGAGAGCACTGGTTCTCACCCCAGTTTTGCACCTGACTGTCCTTAACTGCCCCCAGTTTCTGAAGGCAGTCATCCCTGGAGACATCTGGTCTACCTCCTCAGGGGCCCCGGCTGCTGGGTGACCTTCTCCAGCCACCTTGAAGAAATTAAATACCCTTTCCTAAATTACTGCCAGAGTTGGGCAAATGTGAGAAGCCTGGAGCTGGGGGCATTGGCTGCTAAAGTGCTAAAGAGTTAATTCAGTTAGCCAGAGAGTGAAGCTGGGGCTTCCAGCCTGCCTGCAATCACAGCCCAGCAGACTTCGGCTGGACTTTCCACACCTCTGCCAGAGCTGCCCAGCTCCCATATGAAATCCCAGCTTCTCTTCCACCCTCCCCCCACCCCCTGAGGCCCTCACAGTTTCCACTTATACAAAAGCTAAGGCTCGGAAGGATAAGCAAGCCCAACCCTATCTGGAGAGCCACAGCCTGACCCAAGGCCACCCAGCAAGTCATGGATTTCTGACTCCTGGTTCCAAGTTCTACTTTTGCACCTGCTGTTCCCTCTGCCTGGAATGCTCTTCCCCCAGATCTGTTTGGCTCCCTTCTCCTCATCCTTCAGGTTTCAGTTCAACTGTCACCTTCCCTGATCACACAGCTCCAACACAGCCCCACCCCACTCCCCAGAAATTTCCAGCCCCATCTCTGCTTTATTTTCCGAGTGCACTTGTCACCAGCCAACATTGTCTTATCTCCCTACTTCTCATCTGGCTCTGCTTTTGGACAGTTAGCTCTGTGAAGGCAGGGCGTGGCTGCCTGCCGCATGTCTTTCTTGGTGGCACCTATATCATCAGCACCTGGCATGTAGTCACCCCAATAAATCTTTGTGGAATGAATGAATGAATGGGGGTCCATGAAGACCCTGCCACATGGGACTTGGTCCTCTTCTTCTGTGACGGTGGCAGGAGGGATACCAGGGGGCCGGCACTGCAGGCTGCACCCTTCCCACAGCCCAGCTGTGGCTGTCAGCCACCTCTGATGAGGCCCCAATTAGCAGAGAGGCCTTTCAGCCATCAACTTCTATTAGTCGCTCAGATTTTAGCTGCGAAGTCTGGCTAATGGCCAAGAAGGTGGTCTCCAGAGAGGCCAGTGGGGGAAGAAGCTTGGGAGGTCTCAGTGATGTGATTGTCTGAGCTCCAGAGGAAAGACTGGGCGTGGTGTGGGGAAGGGGCACAAAGGTTAGGGGCTAGGTGGGGTCCACAGCCTGGGATGTCGCCTACTCTTCTGTCACAGGGTGAGCAGCTCACTCATCCACCCCCTTCCTTGCTCTAATTCTGTCTCTGCCACCACCATGTTGTGTGACCTTGGGCTGGTCACTTGCCTTCTCAGGGCCTAACCTCCACGACTGCAAAGTGAGAGGACTAGATATTTTATTTTATTTTATTTTATTTTATTTTATTATTTTATTTTATTTTACTTATTTTTGTCTGCATTGGGTCTTCGTTGCTGTGCGTGGGCTTTCTCTAGTTGAGGCGAGCGGGGGCTACTTTGTTGCGGTGCGTGGGCTTCTCATTGCAGTGGCTTCTCTTGTTGCGGAGCACGGGCTCTAGGCGCACAGGCTTCAGCAGTTGCAGCCCGCGGGCTCAGTAGTTGAGGCAGGCGGGCCCTAAATCGCGCGGGCTTCAGTAGTTGCAGTGTGCAGGCTCCAGGGCACACAGGCTTCAGTAGTTGTGACGCACGAGCTTAGTTGCTCTGCGGCATGTGAGATCTTCCCGGACAAGGGATCGAACCCGTGTCCCCTGCATTGGCAGGCGGATTCTTAACCACTGCACCACAAGGGAAGTCCCTGGACATTTTAGGGGATCTCCCAGCCGAGGGATTCTGAGGTTGCGTCTGGCTGTGATTCACACCTTGTCTGGATGTTCAGGAGCCTCCACCATCTCCCTGCCTCTTCTCCCATCTCTCTGACCCAGTCTCCACCCTGCAGCCAGAGTCAAAAATCTGCCTCCTCTGCTGCCTCATCTCTCACCACCAACCCACCAGTGCCCCCTCTTCAGGAATGCCCTCCTCCTCCCAGTGGGCGCCTCAGCATCCTCCACTCTTAGTTTGTCTGTGATGCTTTCCCCAGCTCCCCTCAGCTTTCCTTCTGCTCCCCAGATCCAGACAAAGAGAATAGCTCCCTATTCTGGGTCCCTAGAGCACTTTGTTTCACCAACCACGTAACTTCATCACATTTCTCTTGACTGTTATCATGAGCACAACACAGTCTTTACATCATTCATCTCTGTGTCCCCAGTGCCTGGCAAAGGGCCTGACGATGACGACGATGATGATAACAGTAGTAAACATCGATTTGTTGAGCATCTACTATGTGCCAGGCACTATGTTGTGTTCTTTATGAGAGTATTCCGTTCAGCCTTCACAATAACCCTATAAAGGAAGATTCTTTAATTACCCCTATTGTACAAAGGAGACAAGTGCGGCTCAGAGAAATTAAGTAACTTACCCAAGGTCACATAACAAGTGGATGGCAGAGCCAGGATTTAACCTCCAAAAGCCTGGCCACAGGATATGATCTCCTTTTGAGAATGTTATATGCTTCCCTGTGTTCTAAAACATTTAGTTGTTGCCAAAGAAGTTATGGGAAAATTGGGGAGGGTAGTGGGAAGAAACCTCCCTTAGGACAGTCGGTGATGTGCAGCAAAGCCTTAAGAGTGGTCCACACTCTTTGATCCAGGAATTCTGCTTCTGGGAATCTGTTCTAGGTGAGTGGTGTGTTATGTGGACCATGATTTATGCACAATGATGTTCATCACAGCATTATGTATAACAGGGAGAATAGGAGAATGGTGAAATTAAATATGATAAAGGGTTATGCAGTCATCACGAATAATGTTTATAAAGGGTTTGCAATAACACAGGCAGCAAGAGCTAACGTTTAATGCTGGGTAAAAAAAATCAGGGTTCAGGATGGCACAGAAGCACATAAAAAGAAGCTCAGCATCACCAGGTATTAGAGAAATGCAAATTAAGACCACGATGAGATATCGCCACGTGCCTATTAAAACAGCTAAAATAAAAAATAGTGACAACACCAAATGCTGGTGAAGATGAGGAAAAACGAGCTCTCATGTGGGAATGTAGAGTGATACAGCCACTCTGGAAAATAGTTTTGGCAGTCTCTCAAAAAAGTTAGGCATATACTTACCATACAACCTAGTAATTACCATCCTCAGCATTTATCCCAGAGATATAGAAATTGATGTCCACACAAAAACCTGCACATGAATGTTCATGTGTAATAGCCCCAAATTTAAAACAACCAAAATATCCTTCAATAAGTGAATATTTAAACAAACAGTGGTACATCCATACCATGGAATACACTTAGAGATAAAAAGGAATAAACTAGTGATACATTCAACAGCTGGATGAACCTCTAGAGAATTTTGCTGAGTTTCAAAAAAAAAAAAGATCTCAAAAGATCACATATTGTATGATTCCATTTATATAATGTTCTTGAAATGACAAAATCATAGAGATGGAGAACAGATTCCTAGTTGTCAGGTTAGGGCTGGTGGCTGAGAAGAAATTAGGTGGAACACAAGGGAGACCCTTGTGTTCTGTATCTTGATTACAGTGGTGGTTAGGCACATGGCAGAGAACTAGGCAATTCAATGTCAGTTTCAATGTCAATGTCAATTTCCTGGTTTTGATATTCCACTGAAGCTATGGGAGATGTAACCAGTGGGGGAGACTGGGTGAAGGGTACACAGGACCCCTCTGTACTATCTTTACAACTTTCTGAGGATCTATAATTATTTCAAAATAGAAAGGTTTTTAAAATGCAGGATTCAAAGTATATACAGCATGATCCTCATGATGGAATAATAGCTGTGGGGAAGCGAGAGCCACCCTGCCAGATGCTGGTAAACTTGATGAGCTCTGACCACTGCTCAGACATTACCTTATTCCCATAATCTTCTCATGACAGTAAAAGGGATTCTTATCCCCATCTTACAAAGAGGAAACTGAGTCACAGAGAATTTGAGTGCCTGTCCCAGGGGCAGAATGGAGATAGGAACCCAGAATATCTGACTTTCAACGTCCCCCCACTGCCTCCACCTTAGATGGGGTTTATTTTCTTCTTTATACATCTCTATATTTTCTCTAATAAGTGTGTCTTACTGCAATAATCAGAAGAAAAAATAAGCAAACACTAGAAAGTGTTCCTTGGTGGGTTGCCTGCTTGTTCTGGAGCCTGTGACACCGCGAGTCTACAATTTCTGTCTCAAAGACACTCTATCCTGGCTGCTGGCACAATGAGACCCACCCCCAGGATGCTCTGGCCTGAGTCCCACACACTTCCCAATTAGAGACAGTGGGGTCTGCAGACAGAGCCCTAGGTCTGCTCTACACCAGCTAGGAGCCTCTGGGCAAGACCTTAACCTGGGAACCTCAGTTTTCTCATCTGCAAAATGGGAACCAACAACACTTACCACTTCTCAGCATTGTTATGAAGCCCCAGTGGAATAAGACCATTCACTGTGTACCTACTATGTGAGAGCATTCAGTTGTTTGAAAAGTAGAGCCTGAATTTAATGATCTGCCTCAAATCCGGCCTGCAACATGATGGGGTAGAGAGAGCCAAGCAAACAACATCAGGGATTATTACTGTTGTCTCAGTCTAGCTGGCCTCAGCCCTGTGTATCCAGATGGGCGCGGTGCCTTGGGAATTGGGTGGACCCCGGCAGGATGGAGCCTCCCTGGGAATGGCAGGCCCCAGAGGGCTCAGGGGAGCAGGCCACAGCCCACAAGCTCAAAAGACCCCAAAAGACCCCGCTTCACCCATTGGTTTTCCACACTGAGAATCAATTTTCAAAGGTGTTTCCCAGAAGCAGTCTGGCCTCTCTGGTGTCGTTATTCATCGTTCCCTGGCTGCTGGCCGCCTCCTGGCCAAATCCTCTCCCCCTCACTGCTTCTTGCATTTGAAGCCTGGAAGTGGAAGGGCAGCTGGGCAGAAGGCTGGTTCCCGTAAACGCCCCCACCCCGCTGTGAGTCTGGATGCCAGCACCCCAGCCACCCACCCCATATCCTGGCCTTCACCAGCTGAGGCCCTTGGCAAGGCTGGACCAGGAATTA
>NW_006786690.1:7907670-7912846 GCF_000442215.2 Lipotes vexillifer | reverse complement strand
ACACTGGGGCCAGGAGTGCCTTTCCCAGGCTGGGGCTTAGAGGAGCGCGGTCCGGGCCAAGCAGCCAGCGCTGGCAGCGAGAGAGACTTCCTGCCCTCACAGGAGAGATGAGACCACTGCCAGCTTCCCATGCCCATCCTGGTTTACAGATGTTCAAGGGAGCGTTCAGGGGAAGCACAGGGATTAAGGCGGGGGGGTGGGGGAGGGTGGGGAGCCGTGGCCAGGAAGGATGGGGGAGAGTCCTGGAGAGGCCGCAGGGAACAATGGAACCGGCAAGGAAGGAAGACACAGGCTCCACCGCTGACCTGCTGTGCGACCCCAGGCCCCGCATAGCCCTCTCTGGGCCTCACGCCTCCATCTGCCACCCAAGAGAGTTGGGAAAGATGGTTTATTTCACAGTATTTGCTGAGCACCTACTGTGTGCTGGGCCCCAGAGACAGAGCAGTGCAGGAAACGGGCCCCCTCCCCTCCCTGCCCTCTGGAAGCTGACGGTCTGCGGGGAAGGCGGACATCGCAGGAGTTCAGTGAGAAGTGTGGGATCAGCAGCGAAAGGACCGAGGAGAAGGTGCGAGTGACAGGAGTCAGCACCGCCCCTGGGGACCAGGGCGGGCTTCCCTGGGGAAGCAGAGACCTGGAGGAGTGGGAGGTGGCCAGGTGTCCTGGAGGACGGAGCCGCCTTGGAGCAGCAGCGGTGGGACAGAGGACGCCGCCTTCGAGGACAAAGTGAGGCAGGGACAGCTGGTGTGTGGTGACGATCAAAGGATGCCAGGGGCTGAACATACCAACCCTGTAGGTCAAGGCAAGAACTTTGATTTTTAAGAACAACAGGAGCCATCGAAGGTGAAGATGGAATACGATCTGCATTTTGAAAAGTTTCTACCCAGAACCCAAGTGGGTAGTGCCCCCCTGTCCCCCTCTCGTTCCCAGTGATGCTTCAGTGGAACCCCAGGGTTCCAAGAAACCCAGTTTGGGAACCGCTGGACTGGCCGTCCTCTAAGGGCCCTTCCTTCACCGACATCCTAGGCTCCGTGAGGATTTTAAGACATCCCCAAGTGGCTCTCTGGCCCATGCTAACACCCACAAGCAAGGCTTTGACTAAGCCCCGATCCCACCCCTCTCCATCCCAGAGGGGCAGCTCACCGGCCGTCAGGCACAAGACCTACTCCAGGTCTCTGGAGGCAGGGCCGGAGAAGTGAGGGTGGGTGGCTCCCAGTAAAGGCCACACCTTCAACTGTGGAGTGCTTCTCGCTTTTCTCCTCTTGGTGATCTTATTGGTCCTTTAATGCCCAGATCAACTGTCACCTCTTAGTAGAGCTTCCTCAGACCCCTCCAGGCAAAATAATCCCTCCCTCTTCCCCTCAGGCTCTGAACCCTGGGTGCCACTCCCACTCTACTTGCTGATCATCTGCCAGTCTGTGAGCCCCCTGAGAAATGGGAATTCATCTGTGCATTCATTCATTCATTCATTCACTCATCCCACAGGAGCTGGGAACGCTGTGATGAAAAAGTTAGAGGGCCTCCCTGCTCTCACAGGACTCACGCTCTAAAATGTGTTTTGTTCATCACGGTACATCAGGGGCCCACCCAGGGCCTGGCATGGAGGGACCCCAGGGAGTCTTTGCTGAATAAGTGAATTTGAGAATGAAGGAGGGTAGATAGAAAGAGGGAAGGAAAGAAGGAGTGTCTGAGGGCTGGAGTGGGGGAACAGGAAAGCCCTGGTAGGAGAGGTTTTGTGGGCCCCACCTCCCCCAATCTAACCCCACCCCATGTTGTTCCCCCTTTCTCCTTCAGGCCTTGCCAGATACCCCAATCCCCTCCCTAACCCAACTGAACAGTGAGCAATTCTCTTTCAGTCCAGGCTGGAGTTTTTCAAAAGGAAAACAAGGAAAGGCGGAGGAAGGCAAAGCGCACAGGTGTGACTGCAGGGCACGGGAAGCCAGATGGCAAAGCGCACAGGTGTGTCTGCAGGGCACGGGAAGTCAGACGGCAAAGCGCACAGGTGTGTCTGCAGGGCACGGGAAGCCAGATGGCAAAGCGCACAGTGTGTCTGCAGGGCACGGGAAGCCAGATGGCAAAGCGCACAGGTGTGTCTGCAGGGCACGGACTCCTTAAGGAAAGTCTGGTTGGAGCAGTGGAAGAGTCACGAGCCATGGCATTGTCTCAGTCTGGCTGGGTGAGTGCTGGACCCAGAAAACAACAGCATACCCCAAACAGCACCACCACCAACACCACCAGTGACAATGTTAGCACCAACAGCAACACCACCCAGACCAATAAACATGTTAGCACTACCACCATCCCACCACCAACACTACCAGTAAGCATGTCAGCACTACCATCGTCAACACCAACACCAATACCAGGAACAATGTGAGTACAAACAAAACACCAGGAATCGTTCCAGAACCAACAACAACAACAACACTGACACCACCTACAATCATGTAAGTACCACCACCATTAACACCAGGAATCATGTCAGGACCAACACCAACACCACCAGTAATAATGTTAGCATCACCACCATCAATATCCAACACCAACACCACCAGTAATAATGTTAATACCACTACCACCAATACGAACACCAGTGATCACGTTAGTATCACCACCATCAACACTACCAAGACTAACATCGTCCACACTGATACCACCAGCAGTAGTGTTAACACCAGTTCCAACACCAATATCACTAATAATGTCATCAGCACCAACACCACTGACACCACCAGGGATCGTGGTAGCATCAGCACCAACAATGCCAATACCGCCAGAAACAGCAGCGGCACCGACGTCACCAACATGGACCTGGCCGCTCCCAGTGACAACAAAAACAACAACCTCAACACCAACGGCTTCAACATTACCAATAGCAATAACACCACCTATAACTGCAGGGAGTCCCTACAACCCCAGTATCAGCAGTCAGAACATGAACACCACCACCACCAACAGTGACAACCTCAGCACCAACACCAAGCAATTCCACGTTGCCGACACCAACAATACTACTCCTAACAACACTGCCACCGATAACAACATTAACACCAACACCATCAGCGTCAACACCGCCATCACCGCCAACTCCAGCACCAGTAACAAGAGCGTCACCGTTACCAACACTACCACCAATTATACCACCAACACCATCTCCACCATCAACAACAACAGCGACGATTATCCCAACAACAGCCACGCCTACTCCATCAGCCCAGCAGCAACAATGTCAACACTAATAGAAAAGCCAACAGTGCCATTAACATCAACAATGCAAACTCCCTACCGACACGCCACCCCTGGCAGCACTCACTTTGTGCCAGGCACTGTGCCAGGCCCTCTACACACATGATTTCAACCAACGTTCATCCCGACTCCATGCAGTACCTACTATTATCACCTCTTCTTTAATTGTGAGACTAAGAAAGTTAACGGAGTGTTTGAAAGAGAGTGCTGGCTCCTGACTCCCAGCCCAGCGCTCTCGCCACTGTCTTTGTGCCTGGAAATCCTCCCTGCTCCTGTACTGTGTGAGGCTGGCCTGACATCTCTTCTCCCTGGCACTTCCTGGCTGTGGGACCTTAGGTGAGTCTCTCCAGACCTAAGATCTCTCTTTCCTCCCCTGTCCAAATGCGACAGTAAATCATTATATCCCTGCGTGGTAAGCAGACTCCTGCGATAAGGTAAGTAAGTCATCAGGGAGGGCCCCCTGCACCCAGAAGGCAAGGTGTGGGTAGCAGCTGTTATTGTTACTAGGGTTGGCAAGAAAAAAAAGAATGCCCTCATTCTGTAGATCTGGGCCCAAAGTATTCATAGGGCGTTTGTAGCAACAAGCATAATAATAACAACTAGTGCTTACGGAGGGCTCACTGCCTTGCCAGGCAGTGTCTCAAGTGCATCCCATGAGGAAATTGAGGCTCAGGAATGGTAACTGATTAACAGAGTGAGGAAGTGGCAGGGGCGAGATTTGAACCCAGAAAGTCAGTCTCAGCCTGCACTCTTAATCACTAGTCTATATCCCCTCCAGTAATATAATTAACATCTATTGAACACCTACTATGTGCTGGTGCTCCCCATGTACTATCTCTAATCTTCACGACAACCTTGCAGAGTAGAGAATACTGACCCTGTGATGACCTTGAACTTGGGCTCCCCACTTCGGCCGGCTCCAAAGTGGGACTCTCACCCCCACTGTCTCCCACCTCCCCATCTCCCGGTCTGTGGCGCCCTGGCTACCCAAGAGAAACCTCAGCACCTCAGGGGCAATGTCCTTGGGCCTCCACCCAGAGCAGGTCTATGCCAGAGGCTGTTCAGACTCAGAAGGTGGCAGATTCCGGGTCTGCTCCCCTGGCTGTCAGGGCTCCAAACAGCCCCCTTAACTCGGTCACAGCCCCAGGAGAGCCCAGGGGCCGGCCGTTGGGTTTTTGGCATCCCCACGAGCAGCTGCCCCGGCAGAAGGGTTTCGTCTTTCCAGGCTGGACGGGAGAATCCAGCTCCCCCCGTCCCCGAGTTCTTGTTCCCAGCAAAAGACCTTGGCAGAACCCCTGATCCTCTCTCCTTCCCTGGGACGGATGGCTTCCAGCTGCCTGCCTCCTGGCCTGGGAAAATTCCTAGGAGCTCTGCAGGTCCCCGGATCTCTGAAACTTGAGTGGCCCTTCCAGAGCTCCGACCCTCTCCCTCCACCCCACTCAGGGCTCCCTGGGGCACCATTTTCCTTCAACGCCCCTGCCTTGTTTCCCTAGGAAAGCCCCAATAACAGTCATCACAGAAATAGAACAATTTCAACCTGGGAGGGCCTTAAAGCAGAAGAAATTCTCCAACCTTGATCACCTAGTATGTGCCAAGCCCGGTGCTAGGCATCTTCCAATCAGTGAGCTGGTGCTTCCAACCTGCTTGTGAGTTTGATGCTTTATAAACAGGGAAACTGAGGCTCAGGGAGGCAAGACACTTGTTCCCAGTGCCGAGTGACGGCACCTCTGGGGAATAGCTTGCATTGGTCCAAGGTCTTCCACATCCTGCCTGTCCAGCCCCCTCACTCCAATGGTGGGGAAACAGGAGAGGTGGCTGGCCGAGGGGACAACGGTTAGGGGTGTCCAGGCTGGGCGTGAGCCCGTGTGCATCTGGCTCCATTCAATCTCTGCCTCGTTGTCCATCTTCAATCCCTCCTCCGCCCTGGAAGCAG
>NW_006786690.1:7896072-7907660 GCF_000442215.2 Lipotes vexillifer | reverse complement strand
GAGCGGTTCTTGGTGCAGATCTGAGCATGTCTCTCTCCTGCTCTTAGAACCCTCAGTAACTCCCATTGTCTTCAGGACTAGCCCAAATGCATGGTCCTGGCTCCGCGATCAAGGCCATTCCTACATCCCCGGCCGAGACTGCGTCCCTCCCTGCCTCACACCCCGTACAAAGTTCCCCAAACACATACTGCCCTGCTGGGTCTCTGGGCCTTCGCAGAGGCTGTTCCTGCAGCCTAGCTTGCTCTTCCCTCGCTGCCTGTGCTTCCCACTGCAGTGTCACTGCCACCGACATGTCTGCCTCCCCTACCCGGCCAGGGCTGGCTCCCTCCCCCTCTGGAGACGCTCCAGGGCCCACCACCTTTTCTGGGAGGGATGCCGTGTGGTACAGCCGCCAAAGAGCCCGGGCCTCGGACAGACCTTGACTCGCATGGCAGCCTCATCACCCGGGCAATGTGGTGGTGCTCAGAGTCTGCAACGGGGACAGAGGTTCCCCCAGGGCCCTCCCCCATCACGGCCTCCACGAAGGACTGAAACAGCCAGCTTAGGGAGAGTGAGAGCAACAGGTGGCACCCCCGCCAGCGGGGCCTTTCCCACACGCGGCCGCCAGCTGGGGAAGATGGATGGGCCCTCCCCGGCCAGGGCTGTGGAACAAGGGAGCTCATGTCACCAGGGGCTTCACATCCCTGGCTGGAAAGGGCCATAAAATGTTCCGGAGACAGACACAGGATTCAGGCCATTTTTCCAAGTCGTGGGAGATCCGGGATTTTTCTTTCTTTTTTTTTTTTTCTTTTTTAGGACAAAAGAGAGAGAGAAGAAAAGACCTTCCACGGTGCTGTCCAGCCCCCGCACCCGTTCTGTTTGCCCATCCCCCCCCTTCATTTGCCCGTCCCCAGGCACGGTCAGGAGACACCCACATCTCCCCGAGGTGGTTTCCTGCTCAGGGTACATCGTCACCTGCTCTGTCTCCCCCGGGCTCTGTCCACTTCTGGCCGGGCGGAACTCTCCGGGCTTTACTTTCTCATCTGCCAAATGGATCGATGGGCCACAGACCTCTAAGATAGGCCCCTTCCAGGTCTGTTTTCTACAAGCCTGGGTTTATCAAGGGCGGAGGCGGGGTTCCAGTGGAGTTGCTGAAAAACCGAGTCAAAAGCAGAGAAATTAGGCAGGTGGGGAGAAGGGCTTTTCCCCAACTCATGTGCCACTGAGTCGGGCATTCAAGTAAATATTGCATAAATGCAGGGGTTCTTCCTGGGCCTCACTTTTCCCTGCTGAGATATGGGTGTGAATGTGCTTTTGATCCTTGAGAACTGGACCGCTGAGTGCTAAGTGTCAGAGAAAATGCCTGCCGATGGTTTACACGTGGATCTCTGGATCTCTGTTCACACCCCCAGCGGGGTCACAGAGAGGGTGTAAAAGGGAAATTAACAGCTTGCCCCAGGGTCACCCAGAGTGAGTGGGATTGAAACCTGGGCGTTTCAGGCCGGACGCTATGCCCTATCCCGCGGCCTCCCAAAAGATGGAACTCAAACAATGCCAAAGGCTCTGAGCAAAAGCCGAAGAAAGCCAGGAGCACCTGGTCCAGCAGGAGGGACCTATGACTCCCGGCCCTGCATCCAGGGCTGAACTTCCACTTGGCCATCGCAATGCCCGTGCTCCTGTAAAACCCCAGGGGCCGAGATGCAGCGGTCCCCCCGAGCCCATCCCTGTCAGCTCTTGGCCCTCATCCCACACCACGCTCCGGGTCACCTCCCTCCTTGGCCTGTTCGCTGCTTCAGAATCAAAGCACTTTGGGAACACCCCCACCCCCACCCCCATCTTAGCTCCTTGAAGACAGAAACTTGTCATTGTTTTCTTGGGCCTCCAGAGCGCTTAGCAGAGGGCCTGCCACTGATTCATTCCTTCAACAATCATTGATTGAGGACCCATTATGTGCCAGACACAACAGTGTAGGCCCTGGAGACACAACAGCATCTCCTTCAACATAGCTCCTTTCCTTATGGAGTTCATCTCCTCATGGGAGGGACAGGCATGGATAAAGCCCCTGGGTCTGTGCTGAGAGCCAGTGAAAAGAGAGCAGGCTGCTAAGGATGGCTGCCTTAGGGTGGTTGGAGGGGAGGGGCCATCTCTCTAAAGAGATGATGTTTATGGGACTTCCCTGGTGGTCCAGGGGCTAAGACTCTGCACTTCCACTGCAGGGGGCGTGGGTTCAATCCCTGGTGGGGGAACTAAGATCCTGCATGCCGCGCGGTGTGGCCAAAAATAAAATTAAATTAAATTAAAATGAAGAGATGATGTTTAAACTGAGACTGAAGCATAAGGAGGATCTGGCTTACTGGTCCCTGGGAAGTGGGGGAAATTTAGCCCTATTCCCTCTACTTACAGACGGGGAAACTGAGGCCCAGAGAGCTCACACAGCCCATCAGAGGTGGAGCCGGAACTAGGTGCCAGATGGCTTGACGCTCCCACGAGGACTTGGTTTCTTTTCCTCCCCATGAGCCCAGAAAGGGGGCAGGGGAGGGTCTCTAAGCCTGAGGCCCAGCCCAGTGAATAGGCAGGGGAGGTGACCCCTAGGAGGGCCTCTGGAGCTGGGGAGGGGGCTGAACTCCACCTGCAGGGCACAGAGCCCCTCCCGACACCAGCCCAAGTCTCCCCAAGGCCAGCCGCCCACCCCACTGACTGGGCTTCAGAAAATTGATTTTGTAACAGCCATCCATCAACCCAGCACGTCCAGCTGTTGGTGTGACACTCGCGTCCCCAGAGCCTCGTCCACCTGAGGAAAGTGTTCCTATAGCCCTCCCTGGCCCCTGCTGCCAAAACGACCTCTGCAGTTCCAGGAGCTGGTTACTGGACACGAGAGAAAGCACCTCCCCTGCCACTCACACCCCTGCCCCAATCAGGACTGAAAGGGGTCTTCAGGGTCACCTCGTTCACCGCCTTCCCCAAGATGCCTCCCTACCTCGTAACCATAGTCTGCTTGAATACCCCTCAGTGACAGGGCGCTCAGCCCCTATTGGCGTAGCCCTGTGATAACTGAGGGTCCATTGAGTAGGGAGCAGTTGGGAGTGATCATTATTTTAAGCTTCAAGATAACTAGGCAAGGTGACATTATTCTTCTCATTCAAGGACGATAAAATTAGGCTCCAAGGTCACCTAGGCAAGGTTCCTGGCTGAGGACTGGCTCACCCTAAAGCTGGGGGGTGTCACCAGACCTCCTTCGTAATGTTAACAAGTCCCTTCAGCCTGGGGTTTCTCTCACCAGCCTTGGTTCTACAGAAGCCCATGTGGTCTTCATCCCAGGTCACTCCCGAGGGTTCCGAGCTGGGGCAACACCTTCAGGCCAACTTCAAGCTTCTCTACTGTCTCAATCCAAGTCCACCAGCTGTGCAACTGGCTGTGGTCCGGAGTAATGGAAACTGTTATCTGGGCCTCAGCTTCCCTGTCTGTAAAACGGAGATACCAATCCTTGAGAGAGGTAAGAGTCTCTTACTATGGATAAACTATTCCAGGGGTAAAGGAAGGACCCTGTTGTAAAGACTGTGGGGCCCAAAACCAAGGATCAATTTTCACCCTTGTTAAAGACAGTAGGATAGGGGCTTCCCTGGTGGCGCAGTGGCTGAGAGTCCGCCTGCCGATGCAGGGGACACAGGTTCGTGCCCCGGTCCGGGAAGATCCCACATGCCGCGGAGCGGCTGGGCCCGTGAGCCATGGCCGCTGAGCCTGCGTGTCCGGAGACTGTGCTCCGCAACGGGAGAGGCCACAACGGTGAGAGGCCCACGTACAGCAAAAAAAAAAAAAAGACAGTAGGATAACCCCTAATAAGATAAGCAGGAAGCTGTTGGGATTCCCAGGTTAGAGCTGACGAGTAAGCCCAGAGAGGGGAGGCAACCCACCTGAGTTCACACAGCTTCAAATGGGCAGACCTTAAGCCAGAAACTATCCTCTAATCCAGAGGCCTTCCTGCAAGTCCCTGGGGGCAGCCAAGACCCCAGAACACCTACCCACCTTTCCGTTAAGTCCCTCCATTACCCCGAGGGACCTAGTTTGGCAGGGTTGGTGGGAGAGCTGTGCCCACCACTGGTAGGAACAGGATCACAAAGGGTTAAGGCTCTGCCCGGGTTTGCCTTGATCCTTATAAGCAAGCAGGACCCCAAGCAGAGTGGGGGCTTGGGTTTCATGCCGCCCCCACCCCAGCCTGGCTATAAAATACGATCGTGTCTTGCTGCTGATTGATGGTCTTGGGGGATCCTTGGGGAGGTGGGCTGGGGTGAGATCAGATTTTCAAGGGCTCAGCCACCGATATTCTATCCGGGGCCCTCTGGATCCCGCCACGGGCCCATATCCACAAGCCCCGTAAGTGCTGGAGGAGGCTGGGGAGTGGAGAAGCCAGACAGATCGTCCTCCACAGCCAAGCCACAAGGCAGAGGGTCCCTGGGCCCAGAGCCTGCCCCGAGAATGGCCCACAAGGTCCCCTCCAGGACTCCCGAGAGGCTTGGCCTGTGTGACCATTCATCCATCCATCCATTCATTTCCCAAGTACCTACCGTACCTGGTCAAGAGGCTCCAGAGGTGAGCAGAGCCAGACATGGTCCTTGGCCTCATGGAGCTTTCAATCTAGAGGCCCAGCAAAGACCAACTCTGAGATTTCATTCCCACACAGGGCATGTGGGATTGAGGGCCAGGTCAAGGCTGAAGTATGGACTGGGGCTTGAGCTCTGCCTCCAGGCTGACCTAGGCTCAAACCCCAGCTCTGCCACTTAGGAACTAACCTTTCCATGCCCCATCTATAGAATGGGCATGAAAATAGTATCTGCCACTTGGAGTACCGGTGTAAAGCAAATGAGGTAATGAACATAACATCTTAACATCATGCCTGGCATCGAGTAATTAAATAAGTAATGTTGCCCGTGATGCTCTCAGATCCTGGAAGAGTGCCTGGCCCTCTATGGGAATGAATGAATGAGTGAATGAGTGCATGCATGAAGCTGGTGTGCCGGGCTACACGAGGTGCTCTCTACAAGACATCTCATTTCACTCCCACCGTGAAGCTGTGATGCGGAGAAACTCAGTGTCAGGAAGCAACGTGCCCCAGGCTATTCGGCAGCTGCCACAGCCTCCTGCATGCCTCAACTAGAGACTTAGCACCCCCGTAACTGAAGTCCCCGTCTTTGCCCTTCCAGCCAATCATGAGTTTCCTGGGGACAGAGGTGGTGCCCATCTGTGTCTGGGACCTTCGGTCATTCATTTAGCACCAAGACCAGAGGAGGGATGAAGGGAAAGGAAGAAAGAGAAAGGAGGAGGGGAGAGAAAAGGAGGACACCGCGGAGCTCAGCAGCCCAAGGAGAAACTGTCTTTGCAGACCACTGCGGGTCCTCTTTTCACCCTGCAGATGTCAGCCACGGATGCTCAGAAACCAGCATGGGGACACCTGGGTCAGCACCTGAAAAAGCAAGACTTGGCCTTCAGAACAGCCCCACTCAGGCCTGCCTCTGAGGAACCACGCTGGGAGAGAGCTGTTTAAAGCACAAACCAGACCCCACTGAAGACCCCTCAGTGCCCCCCACCCCTTGCTGAAGCTCACCAGGACACCAGTGCCCACTTCCCCGGGGGGCCCCTCGGGGCTACACTGACCACCCCATCACATGCCCACCTCGTAGCCCAGGCCACACCCCTCTGGCTGCGTCCATTGCTCTTGTGTTCTGCCTTCGGCATTGGTCCGCGTGAGCACACGTGAGTTAAATGTGTGGGCTTGAGATCCTGGCTACCTGGATTCAAACCCCACCATCACCTAACAACCTTGGGTGAGTCATCTCCCCTCTCTGAGCCTCATTTTCTCCCTCTGTCAAATGGCAATAATAATGGTGAGATAGTGCAGACTGTTGAGTTCCTACTAACCCTGGCACATAGTAGGTGCTCAGTTAGCGTCTGTTGACTTGTATGAGCAATCATTATCTCCAAGGCCCCGTCAGGTTATCTGAGCACATCCCCCACAAACACACTAAGAAGGAAGAAGAGCCCCCAGCCAGCAGCTGGCCCTCAGCCCTGCCCCCAACTCCCCTCTTCTCAGCACCCCCAATCCCCTGGCCCCAGGGTCCCTAATCCACCCCAGAGTGACACGGAGCAAGTGCTCCATCCCAGCATTCTCCTGCTGCGAGGGCCCAGGGGATCACTTAGGCCAGGAGAAACCCAAGCCCCTAGACCCAGCGGAATGTCAACAGCAGATTAGACCTCCTGCTGTTCCCAGGCCCCAAGAAGAGAGGCGGGGCTCTCTCCCCGGACTCCTCCCCTACCATCTGCTCAGGGGTAAAGACCAGGTGCCCACTCCATCAAAGCCTAGAATGCCAGAACGGTTGATAGAGCCTCTTTGCTCATGTCACAGAAGCTCAGAGAGGGCAAGGGGCTTGCCCAAGGTCACACAGCAATTTTGTCCAGAGCCAAGGCCAGATTCCGGCTTTCTGCTCCCAGGCCTCATCATCTTTCAGTCCCAATCTCACTCTGTGATTTGCTCTGACTGTGACCTTGACCAGGTCAATGAAGCTTTTATCCCTCATTAAGTCATCAGTTAACAGTCCTCTATGCCTCAAACACCCTGGACTGATCCAGCCCCCACCCCCCGTGCTCCCCACCCCAATCTCAGAAGGTGCCCCCAAGTCTCTTCAGCCAGGTGCTCAGAGAGGGTTTTCAGACTGGCAGCCTCGGGGACCATGGGTGTTTTATTTGGGGAGGTTAGGGGGTTTTCGCACCGTAGCTGTGGGAGGTTTAAAATCCATATTTCTAGCCTCTCTTGAAAAAGATGTTCAGGCTACATAGTTCCCCAGAGCCCCACCCAACCACTTTGCCCCTTTACAGGAGCAACCTGGCCTCCTCAGGCAAGTCAGTCTGTTTGCAACCCCTTTAGGGTTTCCCATGGGGCAGGGGAGGGGATGGGGGGTGGACTTAGAAACTAATCATTATTGAGTGTTTAAACGCTGCTCCAGCCATTGTTCCGGGCACATTACGTTTGTTAAGATCTTTAGTCCTCATGGCAATGGGAATTCCTGTTATTCTCTTGATGAAGATTCCAGACTCAGAACCGTCTGGCACACAAAGACCACAGTCCAGAAATGGCAGGATCAGAACTCAGGTCTGGCAACTCCAAAAGCCAGAGCGCCCACCACCTCTTGCTCAAAGCACCAAGCAAGGCTACTGCTTCCCAGCCTTACAAATTTAAGCCTCAAATTCTCTCCCCATCACATTGTTTTCTCGTTGGCCTCTCCTGTCCTCCCCATTCCCCCAAACCCCTGGAGTGGAGCTGAGTTTAGAGGAGACACCGCCCCCCCAACACACCAGCATCTGACCCTCAGGACCAATTTACTGGGAAGTTTCTGGGGTTTGATTTCTACCCTGCACTCCCTTTGTCACCCCACGGTGCCACCATGATGCTAAGAAAAACGACAAGGGTCTGGCCAGGCCACCTTCCCTCCTCATCTCCCTTCCTTCCTCCCCTAAATGCCCCAGGAAAGCCACTCCCTTTGCTATGACTGTCCTGCTCTTCCGTGCCTCCCCACCGCAGTTCCTGGGCCCCCTGCCTGCCCACTTCCCCTGGCCCACACCTTCCCCTCCTAGATTCTGCTCAGTTGCATCCTCCCCATTCCAATCAGGCTTGACCTACTGCTCTCTGGTAGATATAGGTTTCAGAGTAGATTTCAGTAGAGCTGAATTTGAATCCTGCTCTGCCGCTCACCAGCTGAGTGACTTCAGGCGAGTCACCATCCTCAGCATACCTCCCCTTCCCCAGCTGTCACCGGAGGCGAGTCCCCACTGTGCTGGGATTTGGTGAGGATTTATCCCATCCTCCCTCGAACAGTTATTCATTCCGTGAGGATTCAATGTAAGAAGGTTTGCAATGTACCTACCACATAGTACGTGCTCACTAAAGGCCTCCAGCTTGTTAGAATCCTTTGTCCACCTCTCTTATCTTATGCTTTACATTTTAAGCTCCCTGAGGCAGGGTCTTTTTTTTTTTGGTGGTACACGGGCCTCTCACTGCTGTGGCCTCTCCCGCTGCGGAGCACAGGCTCCGGATGCGCAAGCTCAGCGGCCATGGCTCACTGGCCCAGCCGCTCCATGGCATGTGGGATCTTCCCGGACGAGGGCACGAACCCATGACCCCTGGCAGGGGGGTTTGGTGGTACACGGGCCTCTCACTGCTGTGGCCTCTCCCGCTGCGGAGCACAGGCTCCGGATGCGCAAGCTCAGCGGCCATGGCTCACTGGCCCAGCCGCTCCATGGCATGTGGGATCTTCCCGGACGAGGGCACGAACCCATGACCCCTGCATCGGCAGGCGGACTCTCAACCACTGCGCCACCAGGGAAGCCCCAGGGTCTTATATTTTGTTTGCCTGTTTTGCCTCTGGGCCTCGCAGGCCACCCGGTGCATAACAAGGAGTCCATAATTTGAATATTACATGAAGAAGCATGAGTCCCTGTGTACCAGGGTTTGGGCCCAAAGTGTCCTCTGCTCTCTGACAGCAACAGTGAATCAGGGTCGGAAAGCCAGATAGGCTGATAGAGAGGAAATGTCTTACATTTCAGATCCCAACAACCTTGGTCACCTAGTCAGTCAATTATCACGGATTTATCAAGCACCTACTATGTGCTGGCTTTACTCTAGGGAGTGGGGTTACAGCAGTGAACAGAACAGATGAAGTCCCTGCTCTCAGAATATTTACATTCTAAGTCAGGGAAACAGATCATAAACCCAAAAACAGAAGAAACAAGCCAGATGATTTCAGATGCTGGAAAGTGCTATTAAGAAAGTCAAGCCTAGTGAGGCTATTGGAGATCAGCATTAGCCAGGGTAGTGAGCAAAGGCCGGCTGAACTGACAAGGAGACAACCATGTTTGGATGTAGGCAAAGCAGTTCAGGCAGGAGGACGAGCATGTGCAAAGGTCCTGTGGTGGGAACAACCTTGGCGGGTTCAAGGAAGAGGAAGGAGGACCCTGAGTCTGAAGCAAGGAGCAGGTGATGAGAGTGAAGGGGAGAACCCTGGGAGATGAGATCAGAGCTCAGAACAGTGGGAAGCAGGGCCGCATTGGGGTCCGTGTTCAGGAAACGGAGTTTCTTCTAAGAGGATCGAAGTCCTGAAGGGCTGTAGCAGGATGGGGGAGCGAGTGACAGGATCGAATTCCCACTCTGGCAAGCTGCCCCTGGCTGCTTTGCGGAGGATGGACCTCAGGGGGAAAGAACAGAGGCAGAGACCAGCAAGGGGAGTGTAGGTGTCATCCAGGGGAAAGGATGCAGCGGCACTAATGAGTTGGGGCCAAGATTTGGGAAATGTGCAGGAGGCACCATCCCCTGGCTGCTGGACGGGGTGTGAGGGCGCAGGGAAGGGAAGAAAGGAGGACAAATGCCCACGGCCCGCAGGAGCCACGGGGTCTGTGGACGAGTTCGCAGGTGGGAGCCTGTGTTCAGCAAGTGTCTATAAAGGCTCGCTGCTATTATCAGTCACCGTGTGACTGAGTAAAGCACTTCCGTTCTGAAGCTCAGTGTCCACACCTGTAAAATGGGAGTGAGAACGTCTGCTCACACGAAGTGTGGCGAGGGTTGTATGAGACAAAGGATGTGAAGGGCTTGCTCAACTAGAAAATACAGTAAAATAGAAACTAGAAAAACTAGAAACCATGTATAAAATCAAACAGCAACAAAATACTTTCAGTACCGTCATGACTACACTTCCCTGCCTCCCTGCCCGGGCTCACCTAGCCTCCTGCCAGAAATTCCCTCCCTGCCCACTTCCGCTGGACCACACGTTTCCCTCCTTCTAGACTCAGCTCAGTGTGGTAGACACGTGACCCTGCAGGAGGCACCCTTGGTGCAGCTCAGATGAATCCAAGAATTCTGCGTCCACCGTTCAGTTAACCTCCTGCCCTGCGGCAGGTTGGAGGGATAGGGTGCCACTTGGGCAGCAGAGAATTTCTCAGCTTTGGAGCCAGGAGGCCTTGGGCCTATTCCCAGCTCAGTCACTGACTCCTGTGTGACCTTGAGCCAGTTGCTGTCCCTCTCTGGGCCTCAGTTTCCCCTTCAGTAAAGCAAGGGGATTGGGCTAGAGGACTCCCAATGGCCCTTCCAGCTGAGACACTCTTAAAAGCCTGTTCCCTTCCTCCTTTGTCACGCTCAGGAGTTCGGTCTCCCAGCGCCTCCCCGGGAGGGCCAGCTGGCCACACCTGGGACCAGGCTTCCCTGGGGTGAGCTCACCACTGGCCTAGTTCAGACCTGGCTGGTACCCCACCACCACCTCGAGCCTTCCTCTCCCACCTCCTGGCTCTAGCTCGGCCAGAGTAAATTGTCCCGTAGCCTCCACCCCTGCAGAAAAAGCGGAGAAGCGGGGCCCACGGTTCTCGAGCCTCCCCCGCTCCACCCTACCCAGCACAGCTGTTTCCCCACATCCCAGCCGCCCCAGGATTACCAGGCTCCCAGGGACCCCAGAGGAAGTGGATTACATTCTTGAGGGCCTTATGTCAGGCTCAATGCTTCCCACTCCCCTCTCTAGACCCCTCCACCCGCCACCGGCTCTCCAGACCCACCCCTGCATGTCCCTCTGCCAAGGCAGCTCAGGGGGCGTGGAGCCAGTCAGGCCCAGGCGTGAATCCTGGCCAGGGGAGTCTCCCACCTCCCTTCTCTGAGCCTCGGTTTTCTCACCTGTAAAGTAGAGACGAGGGTAGTCAAAGAGGGGCACATCCAAAGAGGCAGGTGTGAATCTAACAAGTACAGGGCACATAACACCAGCCACCTTCACCACCGGGCAGTCCCATCCTAGGGGCTATGTACAAACTTATTTAATCCTCACAAGAATCCTCAGAGATAGGTAGGTCCCATCGTCATCACCTCCATTTTACAGACAAGGAAACTGAGGCACAGAGGGTCTGAGTGGATTGTCTGAGGCCACACAGCTAGTCCATGGGATTCAAAGCTGGGATTCAAACCCAGGCCTTTCTGGCTCCAAAGTCCACAGGCTTAATTACACTACAGTGTGTGGTAGATAAGGGTTAGTTCCCCTCGTCCCTATTTCCCCATTCCTCACCTGCCCCCCACCCTTGTGGTCAATCCATTGTGGGGAGAGCCCTGGGTAAGGTGGGAGTCACACAATGGCTTTCACCTGTGCCCCTTAAGCCACTGTTCTGCCTCCCCTAGCTGTGTGACATTGGGCAAGACACTGCCCTCTCTGGTTGTGACTCACATCTTGGACGCGAACATCAGAATGGGAGGCGCTGGTGCGGAGGAACGAAGCAGAAGCGCTTCTGGGGGCTCTTGTGTGTGCAGAAAGCTCAGCACCCAGAGGTGCAGGCAGAGCGGGGAGGGGGGCTGGCAGCCCAAGATGCATCTGCAGATACACTTCATACATGCAAATGGGAGGAAGGGAAGGATGCTCAGACATTCCTCACAAATTGACTCAACCCTGCCATGAAACGTGTGGTCCTGATACCCCAAGGGTGCCTTCTGCAAGGTCACCACCTGCCTTCTACACCAAGAGACCAAATGTACATCTTTAAAATGGGAGCTAAATCCCCTAGGAGTCACAGGGAACCCAGGGACTATCTCGAGGGAAAGA
>NW_006786690.1:7894135-7895963 GCF_000442215.2 Lipotes vexillifer | reverse complement strand
GAAAGAGCTGGCCCAGGATCACACAGAGGATCGTGGCAGAGCTGGGATTGGAACCAGGGCTCCAGACTAGAGACTGGGGTTCTCACGTGGCACTTGGCATGTCGCGGGGACACAAGGCACCGTCACCCTTCACACTTGGCCATGGCTCTTAGCTCTCCAGCCTTCTCTCTTTCTCCATCTCCACTCCCTCTCCTCCCTGCCTCTCACTGTCCCCCGAGTCTCAGCGCCACACTTTTCCTGCCCTGAAACCACCTCCTGCTTGGTGCCTTCTCTGATCTTCCATCCCCTGGCTTTCCTCTGATGCAAAACATCCACTTGACATCTGGCCACCTGTTTTATACCATGGTGTGTGTGTGTGTGTGTGTGTGTGTGTGTGTGTAGTTGCTACTTTATTGATGATGCCTGAAAATCAAGGCTTCTATTTATTTTTTTCCCAAAAAATGTGCCGGCACAAAACACATCGCTGTTTCTTTAACTGACAGGTTGAATGAATACATTGTAATCCCCTCCGTCACCATCACCACCATCACCTCACCACCATCAACTACACCGGCAGCAGGAAAGGCACCAACACTGCCGTCTTCATCGCCTTTGTCACAAATGCTACCATCGTCATCGTCAGCAACAGCAACAGTCCAGAGGCCATCACCACAGAGCTATCATCCCCGTGATTTCCTTCCACACATGTTTACCCAGAACCTCACGTGGGCCAAGCTCTGAGCTAAGAGTTTTCCATGCAATCCCCTCAGTTAATCCTCATGACGACCCTAGTCCCAGCCCTGCACCCATGGGGTAGGTACTCTTGTTGTACCCATTTCACAGATGAGGAAACCAAGACACTGAAGGGTTTCTTGAATCTCTAAAGTGATAGAGACAAGGGAGGAATCCAGGCTTGTCTGACTCCAAAGTCCATCTTCTTAAACATGCTTTGTATCACCACCCCAAAACCACAGCAAAACTGTCATCGTTTTCACCACCAAAAAAGTAACCAACATCAGCGTGGGTCTTATCATTACTGCCATCACCAGCACCATCACTGCCAAGAGCTATTGCCATTAACCTCCCCATCACTGACTCCACCATCACCACCAGCCACATCATTGTTTTTAGATTCAGCTCAGTGAACATTAGCCTAAGACAGAGGAGTAGGCCCTGGGAGCCATGATCACATCCATCATCTGGACCACTTCTTCCTGCCTCAGCCTTGCCACCTCATTATATGAAGGATGGCTTGGAGAGGAGCATTTTCCCCATGATTACGGAAGGAAATTTTTCTTGGCCAAAAATTCAGGCCTTTGTTAGACTGCATTCAATAAGCATTCATTCAATCATTCATTCAATTCAATCAGCATTTATTGAGCACCACCATGGGAGCCAAAGGGATACACAAGCAAACAAAACAGAGGCAAGGCCCCCTCAAATGGAGTGAGGAGGACAGATGTCAAATAAATCATTACAGGAGGGACAGAGCATGAAAGAAATGGGCTGAGTGTAAAAAGGAGTGGAATGGAATAACCTAACCTAGGCTGGGAAATCCAAGAGGGCTTCCTGAAGGAAGTAACAGTTAAGCTGAGACCTGACTGCCAAGTGGCAGTGAGCTAGGTAGAAAGGAGATTGTGTTGAGGCTACTGAGAAGGAGTTCTGGTGAAGGACACAGCATGTGCAAAGGCCCTGAGGTGGGATGACACCTCCTCTTAGAGGAATTAAAGGGAACACAATGTGGCTGGTGCAAGATGACACAGAGGAAAGTGGAGGTGACCAGAAATTGAGGCATCCCTACTTGCCTCATGAGGAATAGAAGGAAGATGGAGTAGGGAGCGGGGGGGGG
>NW_006786690.1:7867104-7894044 GCF_000442215.2 Lipotes vexillifer | reverse complement strand
GGGGGGGGGGGGTGGTTCTTTCTGGAATTTGGAAAGAGAGCACCCAGTCACAGCAGAGAGGGCATGGGTAACCCAGCGTGAGGCCCAGAGGAAGCAGCCCAAAGGGTTGATGGGGGCTGATGAAGTGTTATGGACAGTGCTTGGCGATTATGCAGGGAGAATCGATTGCTCAGGCTTGTGCCTGCCTAGCACAGAGACACAAACACTGAAATGTCAGGCCTGTGATCTGAAAGCATCACCCAGCAGCCAATGAGTGAGCACGGCCCACGGGCGCAGGCAAAGACGGGGAGATTAAAGAAAACCTGACACCCCCAAATAAGAGCAGGGCATCTCAGAAGATGCTGACATGGAGAAGCAAGTGGATATGCTTTTCTGGGCTCTTGTGCACACAGATAGCTCAGCTCCCAGAGACACGGCCGAGAGGGAGGGAGGGAGGCTGGGCCTTAGTTGCAAGTGTGTCTGCAGATATATTTTAAACATGCAAATTGGGGGAAGGCAAGGGACTCAGGGAGACTGCCAAAGGCTCACTCCCGGGGACACACTGGAGGATGAAGGAGGGGTCTGGAGGGAGGGCAGATAGAGGAAGAGCCCAGGTGAGTCAGAGGAGGGCCCGTGGAGCCCTCCTGGCCACGCCCCTGTCCCCGGAAGCCACCTCTGTGCAGAGTTGGCCAGGTGCCTGCCCCCCAAAGAAGGCTGGGCCAGCTTGGGCAGCACCTCAAAGCCACATTTCCAAGTACCTAGTGTGCCACGCACTTTCCCACATCTCATTTGAATTTCTGGCTATACCTTCAAAGTGGGTCTGATTCTACAGGTGGAGAAACTGCAGTTCAGAGTGTTAAGGGGCCCACACCAGGCATTCGGGTAACTAAGTAATCAACACCATAGCAACAGCAAACACTAACGGAGCTCTGACGGCCATGTGCCTGGCCCGGTACTGAGCCCTTTGCGTGCTCCATCACATCTAAGCCTCAGCACTGTCTGATACTCTAAGAAGCATCACTATCCCCATTTTACAGACAAGGAGACTGAGGCTTTCATAGAAGTAACTTGGCCAAAGTCATCCTGCCAATAAGAAACGAGCTGGCATTTGACCTCTGTGCAGGATAGAGAGTCTGCACCTGGCGACCTCACTCCCAGGGTCCACAGTGGCGAAGAAAACATCACCAGGCATAAGAAAATTCCCGGCTCAGGGACAGAGCTGGAAGTCACAGGACACACAGGACCTATGGGAAGGAAGAGAGCAGGAGAAGGGCTTGCTCCAGGATCCATATTTCAAACCACAACTTCCCAGGCCTCCTGTGTTCCAAACCTGAGGGCTCAGGGAAGGGGTTAGGGAGTCTCTGCCGCACCTATGCAAGTCCCATTCTGCAGAATCATCAGCCGCCATGGAACATTCTCTGCATGGCATCCAGACCAGCTTTAAAGGGCAACTCAGATCTCACCTGCTTAAACCTCTCCATGGCTTCCCCGTTGCTCTGAGAATAAAATCTCAAGTGCTCGCCATGGCCTGTGAGGCCTGGTCCATCCTCCAGCCACTGTCCCAACAGCCCCTGTCAAACACCTGCTGCTGCCTCGGCTCAGCCCCTCCTGGCCCCTCCCCCGCCCCACCCCAACCCTGCCTCAGCCCCAGGGCCGTCCCCTGGAGACCCTCCCTGATAACACTGTGCAGAGCAGAGCGGGCCCCAGCCACTGCTTGTCACGTTGCCAGTTCCATTCTTCCTGGCACTTACCTCGGTCTGAACAGGTCTCGTTTATGCTGGGGTTTTTTTTTTTTCCCGTCTCTCATGGCACGAGCGCAGGGACCATGTCTTTCCTGTTCCTAGCTGTGCCTCCAGCATCTAGAACCACGTGTGGCACATAGCAGGTACTCAATAAACTTTTGCTGAATGAATGGGGGCGGGCAGTACCCAACAAGGCTTCTTGCACCAGGTCGGAGCTCAGCACGCAGGGAAACTGAGGCTCCCAGAGGCTGACCCCTCGCTGCAGGCCGAGGCCAATGCTCCCAGGCCACTCTTGCCACAGAGCTGGGAATTTTCCACTGTCTGAGTTGCCTCCTTCGACATCAGGAGTCATGGCTCTTTTCCTTCATCTCGCCCTTGACCCTGAATATGTCCTCCGGTCCCATCCCAGGCTTGGGGCCTGACACTCATCAGCGTCACGGCCCATCACCCAGGCCTACTTGGTGTGGAGAAGATTTAGTGGCAAGTCTTAGGGCTGGACTTTTGCTCAAGACCCAGCCCCACCAGGCCTGTCTGACCACAGGCAAATTCCTCTACCTCTCTGATCCTCAGTTTCTTCATCTGTAAAAGGGGGACATTAGGAGGGTGTTAGGTGAGACCGTGTGTGAAAGAGCCTGGCAATTCATCACACATAATTCAGTGTACTTAATCATGGTGGCGGCGCTGCCTGCTCCCAGCCTGAGAACCTGGCTGGCTCACTCCCCGCCGGGTCAGGGTCTCTGGGCACCAACAAAGAGGTTAATTCATCTTTGCAGCCTGTCTGTCTATACCCTCTCTATTCCTCAAGCCACTCATTATTCCTTCTCATCCATCAGCCCAGCCCAGAGGTTGCCAGGAGTTTGAGATTCGCCCACACAAGCACACACACACACAGCCAAACACGTGTGCACAGATACCTGTATGGGCAGCTGTAAACACACACGTCTCCCCACACACAGCTGAATAGTCGTGCCCAGAGGGACAGGGCGCTGGAGGGCTTACACACACACAATACCCACTCACACATGTGTGCACCCACACCCACATCTACACCTTTCACGTATGCACGTGCAGACACACAGACCACAGACACAAGCTCTCGTGCGTCCACGCTGACCCACAGGAGCCCACACAAGCATCCCCTACCATGAGCCCTCCTCCCCTCACACACCCCCAGCCAGGCAGGCCCCCCTGCCACGTGGGCTACACAGAAGCACACATGTGATCCGTGAAGACAGCCAGGCTGGGCATTTGGCACCAGGCAGACAGAGGTGAACAGCCTGTGTGTGCCTCTGTGTGTCTGGTGTGTGCACGTGTCTATGTGAGTCTGCGCTTCCCCAGGGCAAGTGGTGGGCCATGGAGGGTGTGCCCGAGAGTCCCGCCTCCTAGGAGAGGGGACCCCAGGCCCCAGCAGCACTGCCAGGCCCTGGAGCTGGGAGCCCGGGAGACTCCTGGCCCTCTCCTTGCCCAGGAATGGGATCAACAGCACCACCTGCCGCCAGTTTCTAGAACTGCCCCGCAGAGAGCGTGCCTGGCCCTCAGCTGGCTTTCCCGAAGGACCTGAGATCCTGAGAACAAGCTGAGACTACAGGGACACCCCAGTCCTATGGTCCAGAATGGGGCTCCTGGTCAGAACCTCCTGGGAAGTTTGGTACCCAAGTTGGGGCCTCAGGTCAGGGAGTGATGAGATCCACTGGTCGCCCCAGGAAGGCACAGCCATCTCACAAATGGAGTGTTTTTCTCAAATTCTTGGGGTGAAGCAATGGGAGACACATTGAGTCCTGCCCAGGATGGGAAGGTCCACTGTACAGATCACGTGTTCTCCCACACGAATGCCTACACCTGACCCCCTGTGAAAGGGGGCTGCAAAGGCGGGGAGGCCCAGGCAAGAAACCGCAAAGGGATGAGGGCTGTAAGGGAGACCACAGGTGGCTGGGAAGGTGGCCCTGCCTGGCTCTGGCACCATGCTCCTGTCCCACCGTGCGGACACCTGCTGAATGCAGGAGGGAAGCAGCCTTAGAGTGGAGGTGACCTGTCCACGATTTTACAGATGGGGAGACTGAGGGCCAGAGGGAGGAGGGATCCCTGAGGTCACAGGAGCCAATGGCCAACTAGGAATTGCTCCAGGTCCTCTGTGTCCCAGCTCAGCACTCCTGTCTTCCCCGTGGCCAGCTCCTTCATCCCCTTGGGCCCAGAATTACCCTTTCTAAGGTAAGGGGCTCTTTTCACATCCCTGGTGGATGTGGCTGAGTTAGGCCTTGAAAGGGTCTGTCAGGCCTTCCTCCCAGAGCAGAGGGCAGTGCAGGAGGCGCAGGATGCCTGGGACAAGGTGGCTTCTACCAGGTTCCTTAGCCAAGCCCTAGGCCAGCCCCTACCCCTGCCTCCCTCCTTTTAAGTCATGGACGTCATAGATCTTCATAATAGTAATGGTCAGATCCTAGTAGCTACTGTTTATTTTTTTTTGCAGTGAGGTAGATTTTATTTTTTTTAATTAATTTTTATTGGAGTATAGTTGCTTTACAATGTTATGTTAGTTTCTGCTGTACGGCAAGATGAATCAGCTGTACATATATACATAGCCCCTCTTTTTTGGATTTCCTTCCCACTTAGGTCACCACAGAGCATCAAGTAGAGTTCCCTGTGCTATACAGTATGTTTTCATTAGTTATCTATTTTATACATAGTATCAATAGTGTATATATGTCAGTCCCAATCTCCCCATTCATCCCACCCTCCCCACTTTCCCTCTTGGTATCCATACATTTGTTCTCTGCGTCTGTGTCTCTATTTCTGCTTTGCAAATAAGATCAGCTATAGCATGTTTCTAGATTCCACATGTATGTGTTAATATGTCATATTTGTTCTTCTCTTTCTGATTTGCTTCACTCTGTATGACAGTCTCTAGGTCCATCCACGTCTCTACAAATGACCCACTTTCGTTCCTTTTCATGGCTGAGTAATATTCCATTGTGTGTGTGTGTGTGTGTGTGTGTGTGTGTGTGTGTGTGTGTGTGTGTGTGTGTATATATATCTTCTTTATCCATCTTCTTTATCCATTCATCTGTCGATGGGCATTTAGGTTGCTTCCATGTCCTGGCTATTGTAAATAGTGCTGCAATGAACATTGGGGGGTGTGTGTCTTTTTTTTAATTAATTAATTAATTTTGGGGGGGCTGCATTGGTTCTTCGTTGCTGCGTGCAGGCTTTCTCTAGTTGTGGTGAGCACGGGCTACTCTTCGTTGCGGTGTGTGGGTTTCTCATTGCAGTGGCTTCTCTCGTGGAGCACGGGCTCTAGGCACGGGCTCAGTAGTTGTGGCTCACGGTCTCTAGAGCGCAGGCTCAGTAGCTGTGGTGCATGGGCTTAGTTGCTCTGCAGCATGTAAGATCCTACTGGACCAAGGCTCGAACCCATGTCCCCTGAATTGGCTGGTGGATTCTTAAGCACTGCGCCACCAGGGAAGTCCCTAGTGTGTCTTTTTGAATTATGGTTTTCTCTGGGGTATTTTGGCCGCGCCACACAGCATGTGAGATCTTAGCTCCCCGATCAGGGATTGAACCTGTGCCCCCTGCTGTAGAAGTGTGGAGTCTTAACCACTGGACCACCAGGGAAGCCCCTATTAACAGCTCATTAAGGAGCGTGGGGCCATCCTCCTGCAGGATGGATCCTTCTTATCCCATCTACGGATGAGGGAAACAAGGCTCAGCTTAGTGCCCTAATTTGCCCAACTTCACATCACCCCCAAGTGACTGCCCCAGGTCTCACCACTGGGACAGTGGCCCCCAGCCCTAGCCCCTCTCCTCTGTCCCCACTAACAGATACTGGCCAGGGCAGTGTTTGCATCTTGAATCCATTCAGCAGTGTTGACGACCCACAGCAACACGGATCCGAAAACACCCAGGAGTTCATTAACAAATATTTACTGAGCACTTACTATAGGCCAAGCACCATCCCAAATGCTGAAGATACAACAGAGAATAAAACAAATAAAACTCCCTTTTACTGAGGAAACAGATAAATAAGGTGAATTAGCGAAAGACACATCTTGCCAGATTTCAATACAGGCTGTGGAGAGAAAGAGAGCACAGAGGCAGGATAAGGAGCATGTGTGTATGGGATGGAGGGTGCTGCTAGGAACAGAAGGAGGCTCGGGAGGTGTAACTGAGAGGGAATGTTTGAGCAGAGACCTGAAGGAGGTGAGGGAACCAGGTACATGGACATGTCTTCCAGGCCGAGCCAGTAGCCTGTGCAAAGGCCCTGAGGTGGGGCCACGCAGGTTAATGTGTTGGAGAAACAGTGAGGCGGCCGGTGTGGCTGGGGCAGAGCGAGCAGAGGGGGGAGGGGGAGGGGGGAGGTCAGGGAGGGAACAAGGAGACCGGGCAGAGCCATGTGGGTCCCTGGCAGGACTGTGGCTTTCCCTCTGATGGGATGGGAGTCATTTTGAGCAGGAAAGTGGCAAGATCTGATTTAAGTTTTGAAGGGCACTTTGGACAATATGTAGTTAATAAACCGTAGAGGCGGCATGGGCAGAAGGTCGGAGACCAGGGAGGGGCTACCCAGGAACCCAGGGTAAGATCAGGGTGTGTCAGGCTGGAAGAGGTCATATTTGTGATCTGTTTTGAAGATAGACACACACACACACGCGCGCGCGCGCGCGCGTGCGCGCGTGAAGCTGTGAGCGAACCCACTCTCAGCTGTAAAGGAGTCAGCTACACCAAACCATTCATGCTCTCCCACCTGGTCCCCTGGGTGATCAAACTGCACACAGGGTGGAGGGCCAGCTGTACCCACCCAGGCCAAGTCACTAAAGGACCCCGCCGTGGACATCCTGCTTCACTGAGGCCCCAGAAGCAGTCCTTGTGCCACTGTAAGAAACAGCTGAAACTCTCAGCTCCTGTTCAACCCCCTCATTATGCAAGTGAGGAAACTGAGGCTCAGAGCAGCAAACTCGGTTGCAGTGACTCAGGGAGTCAGAACCGGACCCAGTCTCCTGGTTCCCTGTCCAGTGTTCTCTCTATATTGTGCAACAAGCCCAAGGCCTGCCCCTTAGGACTGTGGTGACAGAGGGTCAGGGGCCTGGTCAGACCCACCCACGCTCTTCTAGAGAAGGGGGTGGACGATGAGGGGCTGAAGAGGAAAATAGCTCTATATTCCAGATTCCATCCTCACTCTATTCTATCCCATGGTCTGCTCCACTTCAGCCAGAATCTGGATGGATCCCCTAATGACCCAGATCTGACGGAGAGAGGTCTACGTATTGCTGCTATAAGAAAGGACAAGTGATCTTGGCTTTTGGCCTCTAAAAAAACAGACTTGGGCTTCCCTGGTGGCGCAGTGGTTGAGAGTCCGCCAGCCGATGCAAGGGACACGGGTTCATGCCCCGGTCTGGGAAGATCCCACATGCTGAGGAGCGGCTGGGCCTGTGAGCCATGGCCGCTGAGCCTGTACGCCCGGAGCCTGTGCTCCGAAAGAGGAAAGGCCACAGCGGTGAGAGGCCCGCGTACCGCAAAAAAAAAAAAAAGAGAGAGAGAGACTTAATGAAGACATTCAGCTGGAAAGGAAAGGACCAGAATTAACATCCTTATCACTGTCACCACCACCACCATCACCACCACCGCCTTCACCATCACCAGCATCACCAGTACAACCATCACCAACACCAACACCAACACCATCTACACCATCACCATAACTACCACCATCAACACCATCACCACCAAGAGTGCCACCGCCAACATTATCACTGCCATCACTGTCATTACCACAACCATCATCACCATCACTACCTGCCACACCTCGCCAACCTTTCTACCATCACCACTGAGCCAGATCTAGGTTGGGTTACACCAGAGAAGAAAGGGGATCCCCTGCAGCTGACACTGAACTCAGAAATCTAGCTGAAGAGAGTGAGGCTGAGTCTCAGCCCCCAGAGAGGGCCAACCTGCTCAGTTAGTCATCAGGGAAGTGCAGCTGGGAGGACTGGAGGGACCTAGAGTTGGGATGGGAGATTAGCAGCAGGACACAGGGCCCCATCCAGGGCAGGACAGGCTGGCTAGAAGAAAGAGGGACTAGGGAGGCTGACGAGCCAGGAAGCAGGTTGACCGTCACCTACATGGAACGCCAGAGAGAGGAAGAGAGCAGCCCCTACAGGAGCCCACTCGTGAGGTGAAGGCCAGCGGGGAGCAGCTTCTCAGAGTTGGGGTCCAGCAGGCGGGTAAGCCTACCCTCATGTGAATGAATATCAGCATTGTAACACCATGGCTTTGCACTCTCTATCATGGCCATGACCTCCATCACCATGGCAACAAGCCTCATGAATGACACCATCATAGCTATCGACACTCTCACATCCCCACAATTAGCCCCGCCGTGACGCCGCCGTTCCCGAAGCAGATTTCTGCTGCCCATCAGCAGGCCTTCCCCCTTACTTCCCTTACAACAGCGCTCCCAAGTATGTTTGATGGATGCAGGCTGGGTTCTCCCGGAAGCAGACTCTGAGATTAGTGGGCAGGTTTACTGGGGAGTGCCCTCGAGGTTGACACCTGTGGAAAGGAAGCAAAAGAAATGGGACTGGGCAGAGGCAGAAGCTGGATGCAGAGCCAGCTCAGCAAAGGCCTCGGCTGATCCCACAAGGACCTCTGAAGATTGGATGGTTTTCTACAGTTGAGAGACTGGCCTTGACGTTCCTCGAGATTCCCACAGCCTACAGTTGTTGCCTGTAAGCTCCCCACTGGATGGGGATGTAACTTTAGGCGACACAGCTCTCTCCAGCCAAGAGCCATTTCTAGGGAGGACTGAGGACTACCAGCCAGTAGCCCTCCCAGAAGTGGCGGGAAGAAATTCTTCAGTCCTGAAAGGGGATCTGGGTGATGCATTCCGTGTCCACAAAAGATGCCACTAAATACCACATTCCCACACTCCCTTGTAGCAGGGTGTGGCTAGATGGCTAAATTCTGGCCAATGCCATGTAAGAGAAAATTATGTCTGCCACTTTCAGGTTGTGCCTGAAAAGGAATGAGCATGAAATCCTCTTCCCACTTACCTTCTCACTGGCTGCGATGCAGATGTGATGGTGGGAGCTGGAGCAGCCACGCTGGGCCCAGAGTTCCTCTCAGATGAATACTGACTTTCACCTTTTGTGAATTTATTCTGCGAGGTTTTCCCTTTAGCAGGAGGGATCAGACAGGTTGGGTGTGGGTACCAACAAGAGAAGGGAGGCACGCTAACAGCAAAGTTTGAAGAACTCACCATTTTGCCACAATTCGAAGCAAACTGAGATAAAACATCTGGGTAACGACAATCCCTGCCTCCACATCCCCATGGTCCCTGAATTAACCGTAGTCATGACCGTGATCCATCACATTGCCTGTCCTCACTTTCAATGCCCCACCCCCTGAGAGGATTTATCTCCCTGCCCATCAACATCAAGCCAGGTCATGTGACTTGCTTTGGCCCATGAAATGTGAGCACAAGTGACATATGACACCCCAAGAAGAAGCCTCAGAGGCATGATGTGCCTTTACCATCACTCTCTTCCCTCTGCTGTGAGAGCAGGGTGTTTCAAGGCAGGCTTGCTCCTTCAGCCTGGATCCTGGAAAGAAGACACATGGAGAAGTGCTGCAGTGAGTCCACACAAGAAAGAAAGAAATCTTTGCTTCTGTAAACCATTGAGATCCAGGGGATGTTTGTCATGCTAGCATAACCTAGCACACACTGACTGATACAACAGCTAACATTTATACAGCAGTTACCATGGGCCAGGCGAAGTCTGAGTACTTTACATGTGTAAATCTCATTTGACCCTCACAGCAACCCTGATAAGATGGTTCCAGTTATTAAACCCTGTTTTACAGATGAGGGTAGTAAAGCTCTGAGAGGTTAAGTATCATGTCCAAGGTAGTAACGAGCAAAGCTGGGATCTGAATGGAATCCATCCACCTTGAATAAGCCTAGACGGTTTTCTCCCATTTTACAGATGGGGAAGCTGAGGCTCTGAGAGGTAACACCACCTGCCCAAAGTCACACAGCTAGAGCCAGTCTGTTTATGGTCCACAGCAAGTCATGCAGGGAATGAGAACCAAGGTCTCCCCTCTTTGAGCCCGTAGCTTGCCACCATGTGTCTTTGCCAGGGCAGGACCCACTGGCTCTCGGACATCCCTGCCACAGCCAGGGTCAAGACGCCACTCTCCAAGAGCCCTTCCTTCCTCCTTGAAGTTCAAGCTTAAGTTTCAGGAGCCCAGGCACCCCTCCTCAGCAGAGGGGCAGAGGCACAGCCGCATCTGCCCAGGCTCTTCAAAGCCTTTTGACACTTGTTAATATCCTGCCACTTCTGTGCACGAGGATCTGGTTTGCATTAGCACCCCAGGCCCCATGGTGGTCAACACAGGGCTTGGGCTCTGTCCAAAAAGTATCAGACTCTGCTGGGGCTCTTCTAACTACTTATCTAATGTGGAACATCGAATGGTTTGATCTGCCAATTAGGCTCCCCCGGAGCTGCTAACTGGAAGCAGATGGGCCTATGCGTTATTGTATGGAAAACCCCACACTCCCATCTTCCCTGCAGAAGGGGCAGGAGGGGCCCGGCCCATCCTGGACATCCCCCATGGTCGCTGCTCTGAGGGTCTCCTTTGGGGGTCTTATGGGGGAGATCTAAGGCCCAAGGAGAATCCGCCTCATCTCCTGCTCCCAGAGAGATGGAGGAAATATTGCTTCTGGTTATGCAGTGAGCCAGGATGGGGACCCACCCAAGTGGTCCCAAGTTCCCGGATATCACAAGCTTCTTTCTGCCAGTTCTCTGCATCTAGTGCTCTAAGCCTGCCCAGGAGACCTTTATAAAGCGGGTCAGCGCTGGCCACCAGGCTGGGCCCCAGGCCTGTCCAGAAGCAAGGGGGTGGTGTGAATGCCCTCTGGGGTCCCTTCTGACTCTTAAGTGGGCCGGACCCACCCACCTGACAGCTTCCCCAGCCAGTGGGTGCCCAAATCAGGAGCCCCCTCCTCCTTCCAGGGCCAAGCTGTCCCCAGGTCCACGGCCGCCCCACATCCACGGCTGCCGCAGGTCCACACCTGTGTCCTCACTCACCTGGACCTGATGCCCAAGGGGCCTCCCCACCTCCTGTCTCACACCACACAGCCTGCTTTCTCCCTTCAGAAAGCCTTCAAACTTCCCTCTTAGGACCAAACGGCTTGCCCCTGCCGGGCACTCACTCTGTGCCAGGCAGCCTCCTGAGTGCTTCACAAGGGCAGCTCATGTCATCCTCACAGCGGTCCTGTGACCACCCCCCATTTCACAGAAGAGGAAACTGCAACACAGAGGGGTGAGTTCACTCTCCCAGAGCCACACCGCTGGATAGGTGTGTGCTCTCTCTCTCTCTCTCTCTCTCTCTCTCTCTCTCTCTCTCTCTCTTTCTCTCTCTCTGTCTCTCTGTCTCTGTCTCTCTGTTTCTCTGTCTCTGTCTCACTCTCTGTCTTTCTCTATCTCTATATCTCTGTCTCTCTCTCTATCTTTATCTCTCTGTCTCTGTCTCTCTCTCCCTCCCTCCCTTCCTCTCTTCTGTCCTCTTAGTTCCTTTCCCTCGCTCTCATTCTCCATCTCCCTCCCACCTCCTCTCTCCTCCCCACTCCACAACTCACCCTCACTCTCAAGCTCAGCTCCACGCACCCTCTCTCTATTTTCTGGACCTACCGGGTCCTCCTCTGCTCAGGCTGGCCCCTGCTTGGTGCGCACTCCGAGCCCTCCTCGCTGGGCCGACGTCTGCACACGCTTCACGTCTTAGCCCGATGTCACCTTCTCGGGGCACCTTCCCCCACTTCCCAAGGCGAGGCGTCTACTCTGGGTGCCCCTGCAGCACCTGGAGCCTACCCTCACACAGTGCCACATGGAGTCCTGGGCCCCCCACTGGAACATGAGTGCCTGGGAGCAGGGACTGATGTCTGGGGTGGTGTCTCCTCGGGGCCACACAGCGCCTGACCCTAGTGGTGCTTTGTAAGCATTTGTGGAGTGAATAAATGAACGAGGGAGTGAGAGAAGGGGTGCACGAGTGAATGCCCCTCACTCACAGACCTGAACTGCTCAGCCTGACCATCACCATCCATACTTCCCGACCTGCCCCTGCTTCTCTGGCTTCTGACCTCACAACCCATTATAGTTCTGTTTCTTTCACTCATTCATTCAACCAGCATTTGTTGGGCACCTACTCTATACCTAGATGCTTGAGATACGTCCGTTAACAAAACAGACAAAACTCCCTGCCCTTGTGCAATGTATAGTCTATTGGGGAAGAAACACAATAAACAAGACAAAGAAGTAAAATATATAGTGCGTTAGTGGCCAATGTTAAAGAAAAAAATTTAAACAGGAAGACAAAATACATGAGAGAACAAAAGCCATGTGACTATCAGGAAGGACATTTCAGGAAGAGGGAACAGGGACTGGAGGTCCAGTGGTTAAGACTCTGCTCTTCCAATGCAGGGGGCCCAGATTTGATCCCTTGTTGGGGAACTAAGATCCCGCATGCTGCACGGCGTGGCCAAAAATATAAAATTAAAATAAAATAAAAAATAAAAATAAAGAGGAGGGGACGGCCAGTGCAAAGACCCTGAGGCAGAAACATGACATGTTTGGGGGATGGTGAGGAGGGCACTGTGGCTGCAGAGGAGTGTAGGAGGGAGATGGCGGGGAGCCCTGTGGGTCTGACATATGCCCACATAAGGACTCTGGCTCTTCCTCTGAGGGTGCTGGGGAGCCATGGGGTACTGAGCAGAGGAAGGCGATGAACTGACTTAGGTTTTTAGAGAACCATTTTGGGCACTATGGGGATGAGGGCAGAAGCCATTAGGAGGCTGTTGCTGGAACGTAGGTTTAAACCAGGATATATTTTGAAGGTAGAGCCAACAGTTTTGCTGACAGATAGGATGTAGGATGAGAGATAAAGAGAAGTCAGGATGATGCGGAGGGTTCTGGTCTGAGTGATGGAGATGCTGCCATTTTTTTTTTTCTTCAAAAAGTGAGATTTAGAGAAAGATATCCTACTATTTCTATGAAATTTCCCAAGTAAAACTGTTACCTGGTGAAACTGGAACAGATATTTGCTTTTTCTTTCTTAAAACAATGGAATTTAGTCTTTGGGATTTTCTCTTTCCAAGTTAAGAGTTATATAAAGTCTACCCGAGGTAAGTAACCTGTTGGAGACTAGGAAGCACTAGAGACTTGTGCTTGCCTGGGAGGCTCAGTCCCAGCTTGCTGGCTCCCCTCTCTCAACCTCTCCATTCCCCCCGCAGACCCTGCCCCCGGGGAAAGCAGCACCTTTCTCCTGGCCCGGCCCCAGATCACAGCCAGCTCCCGCCAGGTCCACTCCAGCTCTGCGTAAGGCCCCGGGCATATCACTGCTCAGCCAACAATGCCTTGAGCGACGAAAGCATTGGAGAGGAGACCATAGGGGAGAAAAAGGCTGCACAGAGAACAGTTCCTGCCCTCCCCTGCAGGTGGTAGCAGACCAGAAAGGCAGCAGCCATGTCCAAGTACTGGACCAACAGAGGTTAAGCCCAAGCAGCTATGGGAGCACAAAGGAAGCCTTCTGCCTAAGGCAGGGAAGTCTTCCCAGGGGAGGAGGCATTTGAACTGGGCCTTAGGGGACAAATGTAAGTCCACTGGGGAAAAGACAGAAGGGCCTGAGTAAAGGTGTGAAACCAAGCAGTGTGTTTGGGGACTAGCTGGGGGGCTGCTGGAGATGAAGCTGGAGAGGCGAGCAGGGTCCAGATTTTGAAGGATCTGATTGGCACACGAAGGGGTTTGGGCAGGATCGTGTAGGCACTGGGGAGCCACAGAAGGTTTCTGAGCAGGGAAGACCTGTGACTGTGATTGGAATAAGGGTACATCAATCAGCTGGCCAGAGTGTGGACTTGGGCAGGATGACAGGGGCCTTGGAGAGGAAAGCTGGAGAGGTGCTCTAGGAGAGATGGTTATGGGTCAGAGAGTAAGGAGAGGACCAAAGGAGAGCTCCGGGCTGGTGGTCACAATCAGGTCCTAAGAGCAACTGAGAACTTTTAGACCAAAAAAAGAAATGATCCGAGGAGAGCACAATGGCTGAACCCCACCCCAATTACCCCTTGAACCCAAATCCTAGCTCCCTCACTTATGAGCTGGTGACCCCGGGCAAGTTAATCAGCATCTCTGAGATTCAGTTTCCTCTTCCCTAGGGTAAGGACGCATTGGGTTGCAAGGGGCAGAAAATCCAAGTCAAACTGTCTTGAGCAATAGTGGACGTTAATAGACTCGTGAAATAGGAGATTTCAGAGGTGGGGCTGCCTGCCCGCAAGATCCAACATCTCAAAGGTTTCCAAGGACCCAGTTTTTCCATCCTTCCACTTTGCCTCTAAGGCTGACTTGCCTTGTGGTCCTGCAAGAGCTGCCCCCAGCTCCTGGGTCAACAGCCTTGCTGGTTCCTCAGAAAGAAGCTATCCCAGCAAGCATCCTGAAAGTCGCTCTGATTGGACCAACCCAGGTCATGTGCCCACCCCTGAGCCAATCACTGCAGCCAAAGGAAGATGTGTGTGGATTGGCTTGGCCTGGGTCACCTGCTCCATCCCCTGGAGTCAGGACACGGGAGGCAGCTTCCCTATAACCACATAGATCTCCCTCGGGAGACCAGGGGCTGCCAGGGAGGGAGGGAGGAAGGGGATGCTGGGAGGTATCAGCACGTGGCCTCCGAGGGTCCCAGGTACCCATCAGGCAGGGTCATCATAGGGATTAGAGATAATATGTATGACGCACATGGCACACAGTAGGTGCTCCTTCAAAGGCAATATGCTTTTTGTTATCACATATAAAAGACCTTCATGAGAAAGAGGAATGATATTTAATTTGTGGTCCCCAAAAATAAAACTAGTGGCCACAGATGTTTCAAAATCTCGGGGAGTTAGGTTTTGGTTCAGTCTAAGAAGAATTTTATCAACATAGTAACTGGCATTGTCCTCAGTGAGCCTCCTGTCACTGGAGGGGAACAAGAAGGGATTAAGCTCTCAGCTCGGGGTGGCTATAGAAGGCGGTGCGGAGCAGATGCCTCTGAGGTCAGTGGGATTCCAGGATTCTCTCTCTAATGGTGGTCTGTGAGGCAGAACCAGGAAAATGAGGTCATTATCTCTTTAAAAAAAAAAGTTTAAACCAAGGCATCAGAAGCTTGCAAGAAAAGAGAATTAAGAGCTTAAAACTCCCTGAGCCTCTGACAAGCTGGTCCCAAGGGGGGGGGGGTACAGAACACAGGCACATCCAGGAACAGACTGCACAGAGCTGCTCCCCAGAAACTCAGGGCTGGATGGGGTCTCAGCCGAGGCTCTGGGCTTCCCTGTGAGGCAAGCGGAGGGGACAGAAAAGGGATGGTCACACCAATAGTCTGTCCTTGGGGTCTTGTCCCAGCAAGTCTCCAGCCCACCAGACCAACACCCAAGACTGTGGGAAGAGGATGGAGCCAGAGAGGAGGCTGGTCACAGAGGTCAGGGACATCCAGGGACAGCACCTCAGGCAACCCCAGGAGCAGGGCAAACCAGTCTGTGCAGGGGACGCCGACTGTGGCCACCAGGGAAGACAAGGTCCAGATACGTAGGTCAGGGTCCCCCAGGTGTAGCCCCAGCCATCCTTCCACGCTCGGTTCTACAACCCAGCCACCCTCAGCCGCCTGCTCCTGGGGCATCCCTCCACTCTGCCTTTGCTCTGCTGCCTGTCCCACCCACCACGCCCCTCCCCCCCCCCCGCCCCTCCCCCCAACACTCATACCTCCTGCCTTCCCAAACTTCTCTGTCCTTCAAGGCTCTTTTCAAATGCCAGCGTCCCCCCACATCTTCCCTGGTCACTGCATCCACCAGCCATCTCTCTAAAATCTGAAGCCCCCCAGCACACCACAGTGCCCTGGCGGGGACACTGCATCCCCTCCACCCAACCGTGATTGCTATTCCCCTGCACCAGCTTTCCAGGCAGGGCTGTCTGGGTCTCACTCCACAGAGGGCCGTGGTTCCGGGGGTGAGCTGTGTGGGGCTGGGGACGTTTCATAACCCTTTTGAGTCTCTTTTTTTCCCCATCTGTAAGCTAAGGACCCTAACAGCACCCAACTCATAGCGTTTGGTGAGGAGTAAATGGATAAAATTATAGTACAGTTCTTAGGGAGGGCAATAAACGTTAGCTGTTGTCCTCATCAATTGTAAGCACAAATATTTGTTGCATCCTTCCAGTACCCCAGGCCATGAAGGATGAACTGAATGAACGATGTGACGGTTTGGGGAAGGGGCGGTGGGTGGTGGAGGAGATGGTGGAGGAAGCCGACAGTGACTTAGCGGTTCGCCAGTATCCACGGAGCACCTGCTCTGTGCCAGGCTCCAGAAAGAGGCTTAGGGAAGAGAAACAGGGACCGTCCACAGAGAAGCGGCCCAAAACATGAAGGCCGTTGCCCCAAATCCCAGATGGTTCAAGTCAAGATCCTGCCACCCACCACCTTGAAGCATGAAAGAGGTAAATTCAGGACAAGGACTCAGTCCTGCCCTCCCAGCGGCAAATAAGCTTAGGGAAGTTGTTCCTGCCAGGGTTGGCGCTGGCCAAGCTCTCAATCACTCCCAGGGGATTTCTGAGAAGGCCACCATGTCACCGCAGTTATGGATTCTTCAGGGCCCCCGTCTCCCTGCCTGAGTGCACTGAGGCTCTGACACTCCCTCTCCCAACTTGGAGCTGGGTGCACCTGAGCTGGTCACTCAACCTCTCTGGGCAGCAGTTTGGAAGCCTCAGTATGAAAGTTGTGGCTCCCTGGTGAGCTGTCAGAGGCCAGGTCTGGCCCCTGAACAGGGAAGACAGGGCCCCTCCTGCAGCTGGAGCCCACCATCAGGGGTGGTTGACATGCACACGGCCACATCCAGCAGAGCAGCCTCTCCCGGGTTTGGCAGTGCCATGGTCCACAGTGGCTCTGGAGCACGTGAGAGGCTCGAGCAGCCCATAACAACACCCAGAATTTAGCGGGTGGGGGCCAGTTTCCAACAGAGGCTCGTGCCATGGACTAGAAGATATACCGTGGACATCAGGGTGTAAAAAGGAAACACGGTCTTATTTTGCCCCTGATGGCTCCAGGGACATGTGGATTTGCAACGGTTGGCATTTGCTGAGTACGCACTTTGCACCCCTTATCTCTGATCCTTCAATGTTCCCATTTTAGGGACGCGGAAGTGTAGGCTCAGGGCCAGTAAATCATTGGCCCAAGGTACACAGCTCGGAAGTGGCAATGCTGGGATTGAAACCGAGGTCTCCGATTCCACATCTTCTTAGGGGACCTCCGGAAGACAAGAAGGAAACATTCGTTTCACCCAAGAGAGGTTTATTCCCGAGCATTTATGGGCCCAGCCGTACTCAGAGACAACAGAGAAGAGGGGGATTCGTGCTCTGGGGGAATCTCGGGGATGAGACGCAGACACACGGGCAGCTAGTGAATGAGGCAGGGCAGCATTATTTGAGCTCACATCCTCCAACCCCAGCCCAGCCCTCCAGCAGGCGGCCCTTCACCGTGAACCTGCAGGTACCCACAGTGACCACCAGATGGCGGCTGTAGGCTGCCAAACTAGACTCCGTCCTTGGAGACCGATAGGTCACCTTGGGTTGTTATTCTAGAATGGGGTGGCATTGCCTGGCAAGCTAAACAGCTCGAGGGAAAGGAACGAAAGGTAAATGTTTCTAGGAATCCATCGCTAGGTGGGTAAAAATGGCCAGGACGCAGAGAACCTCGGAGGAACCCCAAATCAGATACCGGGGCATCGTGGTAATCGTTAGGGGTGGCTTCCTTGCATCCATCTGGAGTTGACCAAGCAAGCCCCCGGCCTCCATCTCCCAACGCTGAGGCCCTCATCCCAATGGGCAGATGACAGGAGTGCTATCCCCTCCCCATGGTGCGGCCCTGCATCATGCTGCTGAAGCAGGCTGGCGCGTCGCGCTCCAGGTGGAAGAGGCTCATGGAGCACTTGGGGCCGAAGTGGCCCAGGGCGATGCCCAGGAGGTAGAGCACAGCGACCAAGAGGCCCAGGATGGTGACCAGCACCCCCTCGCAGACAGACACGAAGGCGCAGAGGAAGACGGACGAGGTGAAGTCGAAGGTCATGCAGAAGGTGATGAACTTGGCCTCACAGTAGTTGGTGGGCAGCTCCTTGCCTATGTAAGGTGAAGCCGAAGCCGAGCACGGAGACAAGCAGGTCCAGGCTGGTGTTGATCAGCAGCCCCCCGTGGTAGCTGGGGTTGCAGGACAGGGTTGTGACCTTGGGGTCATCGGGGTCAGTGCGGGCAGTGGGGTTGGTGGTCACGGCCAGTATGCTGCTCCCCACGATGACTGTCTTGAGCACCGTGATGAATGCCACGAAGACATAGAGCTCGTGGTAGCGGACCCAGAAGCCGTAGGCCCGTGGGAGGCGTCTGGCCATCTTGAAGATGCGGCTGATCTGGAAAGAGAGGGCGGTGATGCAGGAGATGTAGACGGTGAAGCAGAGCGTGAGGAAGGCCTGGAGGCAGAGGCACGTGGAGGCCATGGGCGGCCCTACATACACGGGGACCACCATGCATGCTGTCAGCTGCGGCGTCAGCATCAGGAAGCACACGGGCCCCCCAGCCGAGTGAACCATGGGCGTCTGAAACCGCCTCCAGAAGATTATCGAGATGACCAGGGTGCTGAGGAAGCCCAGGGCAGCCAGCACGACCACAGTGATGGTGGGTGCCTCATGCCATTCAAGGAAGGCCAGCTGCCGCTTGAAGCAGGAGGTGTCTTTCCCGCGGGACCACTCGTAACTTGGGCAGGGCTGGCAGTCGAATTCACCTGCAAGAGCCCACAGCCACTCCCATCAGCCGAACCTGCCTTCTCAGCATTTACATCCACTGGGCCTGCATTGGGCCAGGCCACGGCAGGAGAAAGAGAGAGAGAGAGAGCTAAGTGTGACCAATGCTCACTGAGTCCCTTACACCCGCTGACTCATCAACTCCTCACAGCAACCCCATTTCACAGGTGAGGAAACTGAGGCTCAGCCAGGTAAAGTCACAAAGCCAGGAAGTTATAGAGGCAGGGTTTGAACCGAGGACTCCTTGACTCAGAGTCTAATAACTATAATTCCTTCCTCCCAAGACCTCACCCTCTGGTGAGAAAGACATAATCCTTGGCCTTTGGACACTTACGTACCATGGGGGAGACCCCAGAGACCCTGCCAAAGGTGAAGGGCCCTGGAGACCACCCCGCTCCCAGGGCAGGTCAGTGGCAAGGCAAGCATGTGGGCCCATGAATCCTACCTGCAGCTCGGCTGAGGAAGGTGCCAGAGAGGCAGTCAATACACTCGAAGCAGCAGGGGTGGCTGCCAGCTGGCTTCTTCTTTTGCCCAGGACGGCAGAGTCCTTGGAACACACAGACACAGGGATCTGGAGAGAGGAGAGCAAAAGACCCTGGGTCCTCTCTCCCGCTCTCCGGGGGCCCCCCTGCCCTCTCTAACTCATCCCCCGCAGGATGTTCAGGGGAGGGGAACTGGCTCCTGTCTGGGAGGGGGAGCGGTGCTGGGATTGCCATTAGAACTGGACCTCTGTCGGCACCTTCTTAGTTTCGCCCAGCAAAGACCTAATCCACCTTCTTCGGGTAACGGCACCCAGCTGTTGAGACGGAGACTTTCTGAGGTTGCTGAGTGAATAGGATATGACTCTGGAGCTGCTAGCAGCCTGCTGGTTTCCAGGGGCAGAACATGCCTGAGGAAGGATCTGGGAGATGGAGAGAGTGAGACCCTGGATCCAGCCTTGCCTGAAGCTTCCCCTTCAGGTCAACTCCTGGATTTTCAAGGATGTGAGGCAATAAACTAACGTTTTGCTTATATTGCTTTCTGTCGCTTACCACCGAGAATCCTAATTATCACATCTTTTATGGGGGGGCCAGGGGTTTTCAGGTGAGCAGGAGCAGGTAGGCAGTGGCCATGTCTATTGCTTTTACTGCTGTATTTCTTTTTTCTTTTTTTTTTAAATAAATTCACTTATTTATTTATTTATTGTTGTCTGCATTGGGTCTTCGTTGCTGTGCGTGGGCTTTCTCTAGTTGCAGTGCACAGGCTTCTCATTACAGTGGCTTCTCTTGTTGCGGAGCACGGGCTCTAAGCGTGCGGGCTCCGGTAGTTGCGGCACGCGGGCTTCAGTAGTTGCGGCACGTGGGCTCGGTAGTTGTGGCTCGCGGGCTCTAGAGCGCAGGCTCAGTAGTTGCGGCACATGTAGTGGGTAGTAATAGTAGCAGTAGTTGCTCCACAGCATGTGGGATCTTCCCAGACCAGGGATCGAACCCACGTCTCTTGCATTGGAAGGCAGATTCTTAACTATTGTGTCACCAGGGAAGTCCCTGCTACATTTCTAGAAACGAGAAGCGTGCCCAGCAAAGAGGAGGCCTCCAGTGATTGTTTATTAAATGAAGGAATGAATTACAAGTAGAGGAGACAGTAAGAGCAATGAGGTGGAGGAGCGGATGGGGATGCGGCACTTGGGGGAAGAGGGCGTGTCCGAGCCTGGCTGAAGTCAGGCTGCATGGGGAGAGGATGGGAGAGAGTGGAAGACTGAACTATGACACTAAAAATGTAGGGGTGGTGGGAAGCAGCCTTGGCTCTTGAGTGGGGAGTGGCCTGATTAGATTCGGGTTGTATAAAAATCATTCTGACAACCAATGAGGAGGGTTTTGCAAGAGTACACAGATAAAGGACCAAGGGCCCAGACAAGAGGAGCCATGGTAGGACCACTCGACCTCAGAGCCCTTCTCTTCTGGCCTCTCAGAGATCACCCGCTTTCCTGTTCCGCCCCTCTAGTCTCTCTTGCACATGCATCAGATGATGTTTCTGGATGTCTTGTTCGCTCCCTGAAACCTCATGGAAGAGCCTCTCCATCAGCCAAGTTAAGTCTGATCCCCTGCCAGCCTTCCCTCTGTGGTCTTTTCTGCCTCCTGTGGGACCACACACATGTGCAGGCATATGCCCACCAACACACGCACACACACACGCACACACCTTATCCAGACCTACACCCCACCACTCCCTTGCCATGTATTCTCCCCCTCCTCCAAATTCATCTCTGCACTAACTCGGAGCCCCTAAGTAACCAAATTAATCCTACCTCTTACCCATGGAGTCTCAACATGATATTCACACATTCATTCATTCAAAAAAGTATTGAGTACATACTGATGCCAGGCACTGGAAATATAGCTGTGAACCAAATGAGACAAAGTCTCTATTCTTATGAAATGAATATTTTCATGGGGAAGAGAGACAACACACATATAAATCTGTGATACAACAGGTGGTGATAAATATTGTGAAGGAAAATAAAGTCATGCAAGGGATATGGAAACTGATGGGGGAGCTGATTTCACTTTCACATTGGGTGAGAGGGGAAGGAAGGCCTCATCCAGCAGGTGACATTGGAGTGAAGATGTAAAGGCTGGGAGGGAGCAGGTCATGAAGATATCTGTTTAGGCAGCAGAGACAGCATGTGCAAAGGTCCTGCAGTTGGGAGACTTGGCTTAGTCGAGGAGCAGCAAGGCCAGCATGGCTCTAGCAGAATGAGCAAGAGGAAGAACAGTGGATCTGTTCAAAGAGTTGGAGTTGGGCTTCCCTGGTGGCACAGTGGTTGAGAGTCTGCCTGCCGATGCAGGGGACACGGGTTCGTGCCCCGGTCCGGGAAGATCCCACATGCTGCGGAGCGGCTGGGCCCGTGAGCCGTGGCTGCTGAGCCTGCGTGTCCGGAGCCTGTGCTCCGCAACGGGAGAGGCCACAACAGTGAGAGGTCTGCGTACCGCAAAGAAAAGAGTTGAAGTCAAAATACTTTGGCTTTTACTCTGAATGAAATGAGAAGCTACTGGAGGATCCCAAGCAGAGGAGTGACAGGATCTGACCTTCATTTTAACAGGATTGCCCTGTATGAATATAGATCATGAGGGGTAATGGCACAACAGGAGACCAGGCAGGGTGTTATCGTAATAGCCCAGCTGAGAAATGGTGGCTGTTCTGACTAAAGAGAGAGCTGTGGAAGAGGTGAGAAGTGGTCAGATTCTGGATGTGTTTTGAAAGTAGGCTGGACAAGATTTACTGCTGGGTTGGATGAGAAAGAAAGGAGTCAAGGATGACTCAATGCTTTTGGTCAAACAACAGAAAGATGGTGTTGCCTTTTACTGGAATGGGAAGACCGTGGGGGAGCAACTTTGCATAAGCAGGTGAATATTTGACTTAAAGTTGAGGGGAGAAGTCCAGTCTAAAGTTATAAAATTGGAAGTTATAAACCTATGGATCATATTTCCAGCCCTGTAGACAGAGAAGAGAATAAGTCCATTGGCTGACCTCTTGTACCCTCCAGGGTTTAAAGGTCAAGGGGATAAGGAGGGACTAGGAAAGGAGACCTAGAAGGAGTAGTCATAGCTGTAGGGGAACCAAGAGACAGACTGGCCCAGAATTCGAGTAAAGATATTGTTTCCAAAGAGAGGAAGTAATCAGCTGTGTCACATCTGTTCACAGGTTGACTACGATGATGATGGTTGGATTGGCAATATCTAGACATCAGTGACCTTCACAAAAGCAGTTTCAGAAGAGTGATGTGGTGGAAAGCCTTGCTGGCGTAGATTCAGGAGAGAATGGGGAACTTCTGGTTTCTGGTCTGGCATGTAAGGAGCTTGGAAGTCATCACCTCCATCCTCACAACAAGGAAAAGGCTGAACAAGCTAAAAGTCAACAACCCTTCTTAGGTCCATCAGAGAATTGGGGTCATGGGGCAAACTACAGATCCCAAAACTGGGGAGACAGGTGCACACAAAGAGTCACAGCTTAGCAGGAGCAGGAAATGCTACTGGAGGCAGCAACTGGTAGGAGCAGCTAGAGAGCAAATGACCAGTTGCTGGGACTGAGCTCAGACTAGCTTGAGAGAGACCTCTAGGGGTGCATCCTTAACCTCAGGAGCCCCACCAGCTTCTCAGGGTAAAGACTGCTCTCCAGCAAGGGGAGAGGAAAAAGCAACCATTCTGAAATACACCCAGAGCATTCTGTTCTCCTTAACAAAGGCCTGCCCTCAAGGGAAACTATTTTACCACAGCTGAATTGACATAGGGGAAAGGAAGTACCCAACTGCAGCCCCCCTCTAGCCTTCCTGTCTCACCGAAGGTGGGGAGAGCTGAGATGCACTTGTGAAGGGCACAGCCCAGGGCACAGGCTTACCAAAAGAATAAAACCTGGTCACAGATGAGTCCAGAATTCTTCCCCTCCTCCCACATCTTACCACCACATCATTCAGGCTCCTGTATAATAGCAGGGGATTACAACCAAAAGAACTGCAAGGCTCAAATTCTGTTTAAGAAGGAGTCTCTAGGGAAACCCAAAGCCAGCAGGGAAGACCAAAAAAGGGAGACATTAGAGGAAATTTTAGCCTCTGACACCACAGCTATGGCAAAGAGTAAACATAGCCTCACTCCTACCCAAAGAAACATAAAACCTCATGCTAAAATGTATTTACCTCAGTTCCTTTAACAAATACATCATGCCTGGCTTTCAACAAAAAATTACAAGGCATGTTAAAAGACAAAAAAAAAAGTCTGAAGAGACAAAACAAGCATCAGAATGAGACTCATATATGATAGAGGTTTTCCAATTATCAGACAGGAAATTTAAAATAACTATGATTAATATGCTAAGAGCTGTAACTGAAAAAGTGAACAACATTCAAGAAAAGATGGGTAATGTAAGCAGAGAACTGGAAACTGAAAGAAAGAACCAAAAGGAAATGCAACACATTTTGAAAAAACCTATGGTAACAGAAATAAAGAATGCCTTTGATGGGCTCATCAGTAGACTGGACACAGCTGAGGAAAAAGCCAGTGAGCTTGAAGATATATCTATAGAAACATCCCAAAGTGAAAAGCAAAGAGAAAAAAAAAAAGTGAAAAAAAGAGAACAGAATATCTAAGAGTTATAGAACAATTGCAAAATATGTAACATACATATAATGAGAATACCCAAAGGAGAAGAAAGAAAGGAACAGAAGAAATATTTGAAGGAATATAGGCTGAGAATTTTATAATTATTAATGACAGATACCAAATCACAGATCCAGGAAGTTCAGAGAACACCAAGTGGGATAAATACATTTAAAATACTACTCTTAGGTATGCAATATTCAAAATGTAAAAAAAACAAAGATAAAGTCTCAAAGGAAGCCGGTTGGGGGTGGGGAATACCAACAAAAACATTTACTAGGGAAAAAGAAGGACCTTTATAACAATAAAAGGGTCAATAGATCAAGAAGATATAATAATTATAAACAGATATGCACCTAACAAGAGAGCCACAAAATGCATGGAGCAAAGACCATCAGAATTAAAGGGAGAAAAGACAATTCAACACATAATATTCCCCAGAAATAATTGAAGACTTCCATACCTCACTCTCAATAATGGATAGAACAACCAGACAGAAAATAAGTAAAGAAATAGAAGACTTGAACAACACAATAAACCAACTGGATTTAACGGATATACATAGGACACTCTACCCAACAACAACAGAATATACATCTTCTCAAGTGCACCCGGGACATTTTCCAGATAAGGACAGACCTTATGTTAAACCATGAATTAAGTGTAAATAAATTTTAAAAGATAGTTATCACCAAAGTATCTTCTCTGACCACAATAGGATGAAGTTAAAAATCAATAACAGAATGAAAACTGGAAAATTTACAAATTTGTGAATATTAAACAAATGCTCTTACACAACCGACGAATCAAAGAACTCACAAGTGGGATTAGAAAATACTTAAAGATGAATGAAAATGAAAACACAATGAACCCAAACATGGGATACAGCAAAGCAGTGCTAAGTCGGGAATTTAAAGCTATAAACACTTACACTGGAAAACAAGAAAGATCTCAAATCAACAACCTAACTTCACAGCTTAAGGAACCAGAAAAAGAAGATCAAACTAAACCCGAAACTAGCAGAAGGAAGGAAATAATAAAGATGAAAGCAGAGTGAAACAAATTAGAAAATAGAAAAATATTAGAGAAAATTGATTAAGCCAAAAGTTGGTTCTTTGAAAAGATCAGCAAAATTGACAAACCTCTAGCTAAAATGGCTAAGAGAAAAAGAGAGGATTCAAATTGCTAAAATCAGAAATGAAAGTGAGGACATTCCCACTGACTCTACAGAAATAAAAACAATTATAAGAGAGTACTATGAGTAATTATACACCAACAAATTGGATAAGCTAGATGAAACAAATTCCTAGAAACACGAAATCTACTAATACTAAATCATGAAGAAATAGAAAATCTGAATAGACCTATAACTAATAAGGAGATTGAATCAGTAATCAAAAAATCTCCCCACAAAGAAAAGTCCTGGATCTGATGGCTTCACTGGTGAATTCTACCAAAAACTAAAGAGGAAGGAACTCTCCTTAACTCATTCTATGAGGCCAGCATCAATCTGATAACAAAGCCAGTCAAAAAGACTTCAAGAAAAGAAAACTACAAACCAATATCCCTTATGAAGAGTGACGCAAAAATTCTCAACAAAATGCTAGCAAACTGAATTCAGCAGCATACTAAAAGGATTATACACCATGATCACATGGGATTTATTCCTGTAATACAAAGATAGTTCAACATATGAAAATCAATCAATGTAATATACCACATTAACAAAATGAAGGAAAAAATAAACACATGTTCCTCAGTCATAAGAAAGAATGAAGTTTTGCCATTTGCAACAACATTGATGGACTTGGATGGTATTACGCTAGTGAAATAAGTCAGGCAAAGACAAATACTGCATAGTATCACTTATATGTGAAATCTAAAAAATACAACAAGCTAGTGAATATAACAAAAAAGAAACAGACTCACAGATATAGAGAACAAACTAGTGGTTACCAATGGGGAAAGGGGAAGAGAAGAGGGTCAATATAGGGGTAGGGGATTAAGAGGTACAAACTACTATGTATAAAATAAGCTACAAGGAAACATTGTACAACATAGGGAATATAGCCAGTATTTTATAATAACTATAAATGAAGTGTAACCTTTAAAAATTGTGAATCACTATATTGTGCCCCTGTAACTTATATAATATTGTACATCAAGTATACTTCAATCAAAAATAAATAAATAAAATAAATTTAATAAAACACATGATCATCTCAATTGATGAAGGAAAAGTAATTGACCCTTTCATGATAGAAAAACACTCAACAAACAAGTAGAGGAAAACTACCTCAACATAATAAAAGCTCTATGTGAAAAGCCAACAGTGAATATCATATTCAATGGAGAAGGACTGAAAGCTTTTCCTCTAAAATCAGGAACAAGGCAAAGATGTGCAGTTTCACCCCTTCTATTAACACGGTACTGGAGGTCCTAGCCATAGCAATTAAGCAAGAAAAAAAAAAGTCATCTAAATTGGAAAGTAATCAATAAAATTACCTGCTCACAGATGATATCTTATACGTAAAATATCCTAAAGATTCTGCAAAAAAATTGTTAGGACCAATAAGTGAACTCTGCAAAGTATCAAGACACAATGTCAACACACAAAAATCAGTGGTTTTCTACACACTAACAATGAATAATTCAAAAAGGAAATTAAGAAAATCTATTTACAATAGCATCAAAAAGAATAAAATACTTAGGAATTAACCAAGGAGGGAAAGACTTGTACAATGAACACTACAAAACATTTCTAAAAGAAATTAAAGAAGACATAAATAAATGGAAAGACATCCCATGTTTACGGATTGGCAGACTTAATATTGTTATGATGTCAATACTACCCAAAGCAATCTACAGATTTAATGTAGTTCTTATCAAAATTCCAATGAGGTTTTTTTGCAGAAATACAAAAACTGAAATTCATATGGCATCTCAAGGGACCCTGAATAGCCAAAACAATCTTGAAAGAGAACAAAGCTGGAGGAATCACATTTCCTGATTTCAAAACTTTCTACAAAGTGGCAGTAATCAAACAGTGTGGTACCAGACTAAAGAGACACACAGACAAATGGAATAAAATAAAGTCCAAAAATAAAACCTCACATATATTGTCAAATGATTTTTTTTTTTTTGGCGGTACGCGGGCCTCTCACTGTTGCGGCCTCTCCCGTTGCAGAGCACAGGCTATCCCACATGCCGCGGAGCGGCTGGGCCCGTGAGCCATGGCCACTGAGCCTGT